>NW_012267253.1:11269479-11388964 GCF_000151885.1 Dipodomys ordii | reverse complement strand
TTCTTCTTCTTCTTCTTCTTCTTCTTCTTCTTCTTCTTCTTCTTCTTCTTCTTCTTCTTCTTCTTCTTCTTCTTCTTCCTCCTCCTCCTCCTCCTCCTCCTCCTCCTCCTCTTCTTCTTCTTCTTCCTCTTCTTTTGGTTGGTCATGGGGTTCGAGCTCTTGGCTCAAGGCAAGCACTCTACCACTTGAGCCACAGCACCACTTTTGGTTTTCTGAATTTTTTTTTGGAGATAAGAGTCTCACAGGAAAGGCTGGCTTTAAACTATAATCCTCAGATCTCAGCCTCCTGAGTAGCTAGGATTAGAGGCGTGAGCCACCAATGCCTGGCTTCTATCTCAGGTTCATGCTGATTATATTGGAAATGAAATTGCATGAACTTTTCTGTCAGATGGCCTTGAACCTTGATTCTCCAGATCTCAATCTCCCAAGAAGCTAAGATTATAGCTGTTAAGCCAATGGTGCACATCCTACTAATTAATTCTTTTAATTTTTTTCTCAGTCAACCTATCTTAGTGTATTTATTTAATCAATAGTCTTTACTCAAAAATATTTAGGGGTCTTAAAAAAGATAAATAATTCCTGGCCCTGTTAGGCATGATGTTTCTCAAAATAGGAATTCTTTTAGAAGCATAAATAAAAACTTGCATAAGAAAATAGAAACATAAGTAATATAAAACATATGAAAATAGAAACAAACAAGGATTTTGTTCATATGGGGAGATCAGAAAAAAATGTGTAGAAAAAGTAAGGACATTCATAGTAAACTGTGAAAATAAAGGTGACTCCTTCAGATGCATTAATTGAGGTGATCTCAATTCAGAAATGAAATCATATGATGTATTTGTGAAATATTGTAACACTTGTTTGTGTTGGAGAAGCTGATCTTAAAGGATATTTTAGGTCTCATGTCATGGAATGCCTAATTTTTTTTTCTTTTTGTCAGTTGTGGGGCTTGAACTTAGGGTCTGGGCACTGTCCCTGAGCTTTTCTGCCCCAAGGTAGCAATCTACCACTTTGAGCCACAGCACCACTTCTGGCTTTCTGGTGAAGACAAGTGTTTCACAGACTTTCCTGCCCAGACTGCCTTAAACAGACAGCCTCAATTCAATAGCTGGGATCATAGGCATAAGCTACCAGCCACCAGCTAGCTAAGATTTTTGCCTAGATGGGAGTGAATTAGGATATACCTTTTCCTTTATTCTTCATGTTTCAGCTAACTAATTGAATATTCGTCCATGTCTCCATACAACACTGAAATCTGAGAAAGATCCAAGAACCCTATCTTATTCACATCCTGACATACATGAAAGACTCACTTTCTCTGTTATCAACAGCAATGTTCTTCAAAACAAATTCTAATGATGTTTCTAGACAGTTGAATGAAACTTAATATTTTAACCTACATGTGAAATGCCTTTTTAAACTTTCTACATTAATGTCTTGCTACTTGCTCTCCATGAGATGTCATTGATCACATTTGTGTCTCAAGAGTAGCTTGCTTTAACATGAGCTAATAGTAGTAAGATATATTTAATCTGTTACATGGAAAATAAAACATGCTTGAATTTTATTGACACCAAATGGTGCCTCAGGAACCAAAATAAGACTGATTTCCATCTTCTTTTTTGTCTTAAAGTTCCTACAATATTTTCAATCTTCATGTTCTTTTGTCTTAAATTTAATTTTTTTCTTGACTCATAGCAAAATGAAGTTGAGGAAGAATGGTAGAAAGGGTGATACTGATTGTTATGCATTGTACTCATAAATTGTTAAGTAGGATTGGAATCATTTTGTACAATTAATTGAAGATAATTTTAAAAGAATAACAAAAGCAAAAAATAGAACTTAATCAAATGTCTGCCTTACTAACTTTACCTATTAGGATATAAAATGTGATGTTAAAAATAATTAGACGGATAACATCATGTTAACACATTATGTTCAATAAAATGCAGTTTGACTCTATGAATTAAGATAATTATTGCAAAACTTTTCACCTAAAAAAACTGAGACCAGTCAAGTTTTTTGTCCACATTTAGTCAGATCATATTTAATCATTAATAAAGGATGCCTATTTTAACTTGCAAAATGTTATTTGATCTGTGGATAGAAAGATTAGATAGACTGGTATACTTCTCATCCACTTTCCAGCATTTTAACTTGTATTTTTTTCATACATTGTCAAAATTTATGGAATTTGTATTTTATTTTACCACCTCCATCTCCAGAAAAACTTGTTATTAATTCTATTTTTAAATGGATTCAATATTTTCAGTCAGTACTTTCATGACAGGTTTTCCATTTCAGATTTTATTTTGTTTTGCTTCATCACTTAGTTGACTGCAGTTATTTATCAAGTTTGTTTTTTTTTTCTTTAAAAATGATCCATAAATATTGTATTCGTTGAGTTTCTACATACCTGAAAATACCTGTCATTGTGTATTGTTTTGTCCTATTTTATTGTACCTGAAGGACAATTTTGTTATGTGTAAACTCTTGGCTCAGGTTTTTATTTTCCCCAAGAACTATGTGGTGCTTGGATTGTCTTTTTTTCACACTTAATATTTCCATGGAGAAGCCTAAAGTGAAACCAAAAGTTTTTTTTCATGATAGATCACTTGATTTTTTTTCTCTCTCCAATTACCCAAAGAACGTTTCTTTATATTTGATGTTCAAGAAATTAATCATATATTACAGTCAACTGCATATTACAGACTTTTTGCAATACCTTATCCTGTACTTCAAATATTACCTTTATTTCTTTTTACTATTCCTTTCATTACTAGATTCTCTCATTTTGTGGGTTATTTTGGATTATGTCTGATATTGAAAATTTTCACCTTCATTTTTATTGCTTTGGTATTCTTGTCATTTTATTCTAGACTTGATATGATTTTCTCAAACCTCTCCTTATATTCATGATTTGATTTTACTCTGCCTCTTCATTGTTCTTTCATATTACTAAATTATTCATTGCCCTATAATGGGTGCTATTTTCTTTTTTACTTTGTTTCCTAAGTCAATGAACTCCTCATTAAAATATTTTATTTTTATATGATTACATTTTTGAGATTTTCCTTTATTGATTCATTGTGTCTACTAAGTCTTTGTGCATAGGGAATACACTCTACTATTAGGTCTATACTTTCATATCACACGTGATCACTCCACTTTAAAGAATAATAGATTTTTTTCTTGTAATGTTTACAGAAGTGTCATGTTTTTCAACTATGGGAAATGCCTACGGCTGGCAATTTTGTTTAAAATTTTTTCATTGTACAAAGCAGATAAATTTGACTAGTCACAAAAATCCAGACTTTTATTACTATTTCACTGGAGCTTGAGGATGCAGGATATGTATTTCATCCTCTGTGCGCTGATGACCTGTTGTTGGGTCGCTCAGGTAGAAAAGTATTGCTCAGGCTCAGATGATGCAACGTTTAATAAATCTGTTGTTTCTATTGCAAAGCCTTCTTTCCATAGAAATTTCTGGGCACCTTGCATCCATAGGGAAAAATCATAAATTCACATGTTTCTGCTACTTCAGTAAAATCTTAGACTCCATATTTCTATTTAGGAAGAATCAATTCTTGTTCTTAGCATCTATCATTTTACCTATTTCTCTCCAGCAGAGTTTTTGTTTCTCACCTCTCATGCCATGTACTATACCCTTGATATGAGAAAAAGAAGAAAAATAAATATAATACCTCTGCACAACAGGATGTATACGGATTCATGTTCATCCACAAACAATAATTTTGAAGTGAGGTGAAGTAAGACCATGCAGTGACAATCTCTTTCTGTCTCCTTGATTGCTTGCTGTTAAATTTGTCTGCATGCTTCTTCACACAATTGTCTTTGGTAAATAAGTTGTTTCCTTGATGCATTTATATGTTTGATTAGACTTTATTCTCTCATCATTACTCAAAAATCCTCACTTATTTTAAAAAATTCTGTCTTTTATAAGTTATTTTAACAGTAGGTACCTACAATATATATTTATCATCAGTGTGAAGGGAAGAATATACTAATAATTAGATAGGAAAAATAATGAAGAAAAGAAGGAAGAAACTTTCTTTGCTAACTTTGCCATAAGAAATTCAACTTAACCATCAGATTTAATAATGATCTGTTGGCATAAACAGCAAATGAAAAAAGATAAAAAATGTATATGTTTGTTGTGAGGGATTGGGAATTTTTAAGACAAAAGCCATATAAAAGAGTACCTAATTTAAAATTCTTGTAAGAAGTGATACATTTAACTCACAAAAACTCAAGGCCTCATTAACAATAGAATGAAATTGGAAAATAAATTCTACAATGGTAGAAATGTATAACCAATTTATCAGAGGAGCCAGATTTTGGGTGTTCACACAAAACATGTCTTTTTTTTCTTATATCTTTATAATCATACTTCATTACATTTGTTCTTGGCCCTGGGCTGATTCCATAATTCACAGTCACTAATAGTCATGAGGAGCGACAGATATATCAATATTTGTGACGCAGTTTCAGTATTATATGTTGCTATTCACACACCGGGAACTCGGTGTCTGGTAGGCAGAATGGGTAAAGACAAAGTTTATTAAAACATCATACACTTATATGGGGCATGGGGCAGAGAAGGTAAGTCTATAGTCAGGGGACAGTTACTGGACAGTCACGAGACCATAGGTGACAGAAAGTTGACCTTCTTGGGGAATGTGGACAATTAGCAACTTTTAATCAGTGATCAGAAAGAGTCTTTCAAGGTAATAAAAGAGTAAGCAAGGTGCAGGTGGGGCTCAATTTAAAAAACACAAAAGGAATTTTGAGGCATAGCTCTACACAATTAACTAGGAGGAGCACGAATGCCACTTCCTGAAAACCATCACCTGAGCCTGGCACCAGGTGCAGGACCTTTGCCCCGCATGGAGGAAGGCATGTCCCCCTTACCCCCAGAGGAATGCATGCCAGCACACACTCCCATGGCACACAGTAGTAGCTCATATGGGATCTTGCGAGTCCATGCCTCCAACAAAGAAGCACTCATGTCTTTCTTCTATGTGCAACTTGAAACGAGGAAAAGCAATTCTGGTATAAATTATGCAAGAACTATAATTACTATAAATAAGAAAATTGAGGAAGACACAACCACTGTATAGAATGGTAAAGTACCAACTCATTGAGTGCATTAGCAGTTATTAAATTACATGCCAAGTGGGTACCCTCCCATGATTGTCTGTCTAGGATATTGTTTGCTTATGATTTTGGTATCTTGTTGTATCCTTTTTAACAGGCTTGGCCTCTATAATAAGACATACAGTCAACCATCTTTTGAACACGAAGGTGTGAGCTGTACATTATCAATCGGGATCTTGGAATGCAAAAACAATAAGTTTCTTCAAATTCTGTTCCTTTTGATGTTGTTTGAACTGCATTTAGTACTCCACTAGGGAGCTATATATGAGGGCAGTATAACTGCTTCGATTCATGTGGCTTATACACAGTGTCTCTAAATTAATGTTCTGTCATTAAAGTTTGGCATACATGAAAATAAATATGATAGTAAAAGAAGACTTCTGGGACCTATTTTCAGCAGTCCTTGTTTGCTTTACGACTCCACCAAAATTCAGCCCATCTTTTTATTAGAATACCATGCAGTAATTCCTAGATGTCTGATTATGTCAATTATACAAAATGTTCTAACCATAGGATTTTTATTTTTGCTGGTTTACTGGGGTTTGAAATCAGAGCATGGGTGCTATCTTAGAGTTCCTTTGCTCAAGGGTGGTATTGTGAAGCCTGAACAAAATATAGCAATTTTAGGTTTGGATTCTATTTTGTCCAGGAACTATGTTGGCAACTCCCTTTGATCCCCTTGAGCCCAAATTCCAGGAACAACCCTCTTTACCATAAATTCCACTAACTACAGCTAATCAGCAGATGACAGGAAAAACTCAAAGTTCCAGATGTTCCTGCAAGTTGAAGACCACTCAGTTGTGGCTCAGACCATCTGCTTTAGCCAATCATTTCCAAGAGCCTCAACTCCATGAATCAGCCAATCCCCAGTACCTGGTCAGATCCCGCCACTGGTTATGCTAATCATCTTTTACAATTATTTTATGATTTTCCTGAGGTGTGATATGATTTATTAAGTGTTGCAATGACGCATAAAGTCCGTAAAAATCCTATAAAAACCCTGCTAGAGGAAGGGTCGGGTTGGGGCTCTCAACTTTGACCCACTGCGGCTGGGACGGTTGTGAATCCAGGCTCGAGCTTGCAATAAATAACTCTCTAGTACTTGCATCGGAATCGGTTCCTTGGTTGTCTTTGGGATCCTTATCTGGGCACAAGAGTATTCCACCACTGGAGCCACAGCTCCACTTCCAGTTTTGTGGTCGTTAATTGGAGATTATTGTCTTTAACATTTTCCTGCCCAGAATGGTTTTCAATCAGAATCTTCAGATCTCACCTTTCTGAGAAGCTAGAATTATAGACATGATCAGAAAAAAACACAGCTACAAACTTAAGGATTAAATAAAAAACTTCATTAAATACTGAAAAATGTCCAGTGATAATTAATCATCAACTATTTATAAAAGTTATGAATTGTTTAATTACATTGTTAATAATTATTAATTTTCTATTAACCAAAACAATCCATATTCAATATTATTCAAATTCTTTAAAAGGTGTGTTTAACTTTGTTCTAGTAAGAGTTCAACTAAATTTATATTCCCCGATATTGTGGTTTACCTAATATGTTTCATTCTCTTTCCTTGTCTTCATTCACGTCTTAAAGAAACTAGGCTATCTCTCTAGTGTTTTATTTTCACATTCAGTAAAATGTCATATTGTTTAACACAGTTCTCTACTCCTAAATATCTTACAAGTTGGAGAAACTGATGTAGAAATGTGCTTGAATTTAGGCAAAAAGTTTAATGGCCATAAATTATTCTGAGTATTTCTATTTGTATACTTAATGAGGTAAACATTGACTACTTGATTCACATTTTATGATCCTGACAACTCCACTGTATTTATTTATTTTACTGTTATTGATTGTTATTTTATTGTTATCTTACATAAGTAAAATAATGAGTACACTTCTTTCTAAACAGTGTCACCTCTTCCCTCATTTTCTCCCTGGTTTTCTCTTCCAACACTGCAGCACTACATTTGGCCACCCTTTGTACCATCCATTCTGTGTTTCCCCTTATCCTTTCCAAAACAGATAAAGGATGCAAAAACAAAAGCAACAAACAAAAACCAAAATAATAAAAAAATACCTCTTGTTTTCATTTCTTGGAATTCATTTCAATAAGCATTTTGTATGATCATATGCACATAGCTATTGAGCCTTTGAGGTCCTCTCTTAAGAATATCTTCCTTTGGTCTCACTGGGTGAATGTCAAGAGTTCTGTATAATTTTCATGTCTGACTGTCTTTTCCATCTATTACACTTACTTACAAGTTTAAAGCCATATTCTAGTTACAACAAATGAGGGAAACTATGCTACTATGTTTCTTTGGGCCTGGCTTACTTCACTTGATAAAACTTTTCCAAGTCGTTCCATTTGCTTAGGAGTACTACAGTATCCTTCTGTTTGACTGAAATATAGAATTATGTGGTGTATACCACCTTTTCTTGATCCATTGGTCCACTTAGGGGCATCTGGGTTAATTCCGTTTCTTGGCTATGGTAAATAATGCTGCAATGAACATGGTGTGCTTGTAGCTTTAGTGTGGCTTTGTTTGTGCTCTACAGTTTACATCCAGGAGTGGAGTTGCTTGGTCATAAGGAAGTTCTATGTGTATAGTCTTTTGAGCAACCACCATACTGCTTTCCAGAGAGCTTATACAAGTTTACATTTAATCCACCAACAGTGGATTAAAGTTCCCTTTTGGCCATGTCCCTGCCAGCATCTATTATTGTTAGTTTCCTTGAGCTTGGCCATTCTAACTGGGGTGAGGTGGAATCTCAATGTTGTTTTGATTTGCATCTCTTTTATGGCTAGCGAAGTTGAACATTTCTTCCTGTGTCTATTGTCTATTCTTCTTCTAAGAAGTCTCTAAGTCTTTAGCCCATTTATTAATTAGGCTGTTGTTTCTTTGAGAGTTTAGTTTTAGGGGGTTTAATTTTTTGAGCTCTAAGTATATTTTAGATATGAGGTCTTTCTCTGGTGCATAAATAGTAAAGATCTTCTCCCATTCTGTGAGCTATTTATCTTACTAGACATGTCCTTTGCTATACAAAAACTCTTCAGTTTGATACAGTCTTCTTCTTTTTTTTTTTTGGGTCCGGTCATGGGCCTGAACTCTGGGCCTGGGCGCTGTCCCTCAGCTCTTCAGCTCAAGGCTAGCGCTCTACCACTTGAGCCACAGCGCCACTTCCGGCTTTTTTCTTTTTGCTTAAGTGGTGCTGAGGAATCGAACCCAGGGCCTCAAGCATGCAAGGCAAGCGTTCTACCACTGAGCCACCTTCCCAGCCCCGCAGTCTTCTTTATCCAGTCATTGTTTTATTGGTTGTGATTCTGAATCTTTATCCTTTCCTGTAATATTTTCATGGAATCTAGCCTTACATTGAGGTATTTGATCCATTTAGAATTGATTCTGGTGCAGGGTGATATATAAGACTCTAACTTCAGTCTTCTGCATGAGTATAGCCAATTCTGCCAGCACTGTTAGAGAAGTTGTATTTTTTCTGACCTGTGTTTTTGCTTCTTTATCAAATATTGGTGGCTGTAGCTCTCTGGACTCATTTCTGGGTCTTCTATTCTGTTCCATTGCTCCTCTGACCTATTCTTGTGCCAGTAGCCAGCTGTTTGATGCCTCTATTTGAAAGCTTAAGTCATCTCAAGCCTAATGAATTAGCAAATATGTGTTGTTTTTGTTTTAATTAGTATATATCATTTATCTTGTTTGTTATTTCCCCTTGAATTTATTAGTTTTGCCTCTCACATAAAGAGGATTTTTCTCTAATCAGTTTTCTGATTAGATAAAAATAGTCCTACTTGCACTTGCCAGACAGGGTTTGCTTCTTCTCTTATATTTCTGTTAGTTATTGTCATAGCTAGCCTCTTTTTAGAGTGGTTATGTAGAAAAGGGGATTATTCAACTCTGGAATGAAGAAGATTAGGAATTTAATATGATTGCTTTTGTCCAATTTTGAATGTATTGATCTCATACTTTCCACTATAGAAAACTTCATAGCATGAAAGTTAGAGTTATATTATATATATACTAGAAAGTAAGTGAGAGGACAAGATGAACAAATAAGTTCAAAACCTAAAATTAAACCTCCATTTTACAGATGATAAGAAAAAGAAGCATGTTAAGAACTCATCTTGAGTTTATGAGGGCAATGTTTCAGACACTCAAAAACTATGGGAGACAAAGGGTATTTTTCTTTTGATTAAAGGGAAGTGACAAGTGCAATAGTAACCCATGTCAGAAAATGATACAAAAGAACATCAAAACTATATTCCTACGTAAAATTTCATTCTGTGCAGATCAAGGCATCAAGAAACTGCAACAAGCAAGCATCGCAACTCACTGAAACAAAAACAGATAGAGAATATAATCCAGATATCAAGATTATCAACTGGATGAAATAATTCTCCAAACTGATTTAAATTAACAGTAAGAAATTCCAGATGGCTATTATAAATTAACTGACCTCTAGCAACACTTAAGTCTTGTCCCTTACTTGTATAAGATTGGTGATATCCTAGGTTTTGTTGTACAAATCTTTCAGATCTTTGAAAAAGATACCCATTGGAATTCTTCTTAACTAAAATTGACAAAATCCTTAAATAGGTTAACATTAAATACCAGGGATATTTAAAATTTTAAGTATTTCTTCATCAATTTGATGAGAAGATGACTTTTATATTTAAATGTGAATATCTCAATGGAGATTTCTTTCCGTTGGCACACCTTTCTCAAATAGCAGTAGTTAAGATGGTTTCTTAAATTTGCTAAATAAATACATAAACACACACACATGAGGGCAAGTAGAGGAATCAGGTGAAATAGGGAAAATAGTGATATATTTCCCGTTTTAGGCATTCATTATAATTGCTTTATATTAATTCATTTAATCCTGGAAGCGACTCTACAGAAGTACTATTTTGTCATCTTCCTTTAACCTACAGTAAATTTGAAGTAGAGAGAGAGAAAATCATTTGTTTAAGTAAGTAGTAATTGATCAATTTGACTATACGTAACATGTCTCCAAATAGAGCTAAAGTGAGAATATGAAGTTTGAAAGTTAGTTCACTAAATCTCCTTGCTGTCTATTAAAAAAGGCCAACTAACAAAAATTTTAAAGCCAGAAAAAATAGTTTTATCTGTGTATATCATGAAGACACAAAATATATAGAGAGATAGACTATTACCAGCCACAAGCAGAAAGAATGTAATTATGTACTATATAGTAGTTATTTGTGAGATGCAAGTTGCACAAACTTTATTCTTTATTCAGAGAGTTCCCCCATATTTCTCCTTTACTTTCACACTACCATTTTTATAAAACCAGAAATAATACAAATCAGTAAAATCAAATTTCAATGGTGTATTCAAAGGCTTTGAATTAGCACTCAGTATATGTGAAGATTAAATAAAATAAATAATATGCAGGGCTAATATGAAAACAAAACAAAAAACTATTATGAACAAAAGTAGATAGAGATAAACATGACTCAAAATATCCACAGGGTGAGACCAAAGGATAAGATCACTAAGGCTCAATAGGTACGTGCATATGATCCTATAAAATGATGTGTATAGAAATGAATTCCGAGAAAGGGAAACAAAAGGTTTTTTTTGTTACTATGATTTCTGTTTTTCATTTGTTCCTTTGTTTTTCCTTTGAGGCCTTTTTATATTTTTGTTCCTTTTGGCTTATATATGTTTATCTATTTGCGGAAGGTTAAGGGAGAGCGCAGAAATGGTAGGACAAAGGGTGAACAAATGCATAAATACTTACTAGACAGTATGTTGAAAATAAACTATACAACTTGTGGAAGAGGGGGTAGGGAGGGAAAAATCTGGGAGGAAAAAAAGAGAATGAGTGATACTGTTCAAAAGTTCATGTACTCATTACCAGACTTATATAACTGTAACCCCTCTGTATATCAAGTTTACAGTAAATAAATTAATAAATAAATATAAAAATAAAGATGGCTGGTCCTAGACAACTTATTATGTAAAATTATAACTATAGACATAATCATATAGATAGTTCATATGAACATCTATATCTATCTATCTATCTATCATAATCACACTATATGTATTCCATGACCTTGAGCAATTAACCTCTCATGAAATCTTCCTTTCTTCATTTGAGAAATGGAAATAATTATAATTCTGTGAGTCATCAATTTTCCCTGTAACAATTATATACAATTTATCAACTAAATAAAATATATTTTGTTGTTTGTATTATTATCTTTCAATAGTTGTATTTTTAAGCAATTATCTTACATAGTTTTTAAAGTTGATATGTTTATGAAGCATTGAGCTGGAGGAATCTGACTCAATGTCCCTAGTGAGTTTAAGTAAAACACTTGCCCCAAACCATAAATGAATTCTAATCACAATGTTGTGTTGAGGGCTCACACAATTCTCAAAACATACAAATCGCATAATTAAAAGAGTATCCATGATAGAACTTTTCACTCTCATTTCAGCGGTAGCTATCACCATGACATCAGCATAAAGTTCTGCTATAACTTACTGTTGTGATAAATCACTGTAGAGTCCATTCATTATATCTTTTTATAATATATTTTTATTGTAAAGAGGGGTTATAGTTACATGAGTAAGGTAATGAGTATATTTCTTATTGAGCAGTTATCTCCTTCTTTGTTTTTCCCATACCAACTCTTCTGTCCCCACCTACCCAACTTTTCCCTTCCATCCCCCAAAGTTGTAAAGTTCATTTTCAACATAGTATCTTGTACATCTCTTTGTTACAATGGATTATTCCCTTCCCCTCCCCAAATTAGAAAAATGTATATACAAGATGCAGGACACAGGAATTAAATACAGTGAAAACAGGTCTTATACCATAGGGGAAGAAGATACAAGAGAAAAAAAAATAATCACATAGTACATTATAACTACATAAAAAACAACAGCAAGAAAGATAATTATTTATATCTTGTATGTAAAAATTGCTGAAAATAAATTTCTATGAGCCTTAGAACATCTGAACTGGCTTTATATTGATATCTTTCAGCTTGATCGCTATAGTTTTGTATATACTGGTGCTCTTTGAGCAAGAGAGAGAAACAAGAGAGGCCGATGTGAGAAAAGAGAAGGCTGACAGCATGTGTAATATAGGAAGAATGGAGGACATACATGTAAGTGCTCACACCACATTGCACAGTAGTACTGACATTCAGAGGATTTGTGTCTTACATGTTCCTCCATGCTGGATGTCAGATGTCAGCAAGACGTCACTTCCATTTACTGGCAGTGCCAGAATAAATCTCGCAAAAAAGCATGGATGATAAACTGTGGTTGGAATCCCAGAAAATTAAAGACCTGCCTAAGTCATGATTCTACAATATGGAAAATTTATATGAATGGAAATATATTATGGAAATATCTACAATGAAAACAAATGTTAGGGATTTGGAAAGTCCTTCCACAGCTTCTGCCTCATTATCTATTCTTTTTTTTTATTTTTTTGTCAGTCGTGAGGCTTGAACTCTGGGCTTGTACACTGTTCCTCAGCTCTTCAGCTTAAGGCTAGCTCTGTACCACTTCAGCCACAGTGCCACTTCCAGTTTTCAGGTAGTTATTGGAGGTAAGAGTCTCACAGACTTTCTTGCCCTGCCTGGCTTTGAACTGAGATCCTCAGATCTCAGCCTCCTGAGTAGCTAGGATTACATGCATGAGCCACTGGCTCACGCTTCATCATCTTTTCTTTCTTTCTTTCTTTCTTTCTTTCTTTCTTTCTTTCTTTCTTTCTTTCTTTCTTTCTTTCTTTCTTTCTTTCTTTTCTCTCTATCAACATGTCTATCTTCTATCACTTCCTGTCTATCTATCTATCTATCTATCTATCTATCTATCTATCTATCTATCTATCTATCATCTACCTATCTATCTACCTAACTATCTTATGTCTGTGTTCAGTCTTAGTCTGCCTATCTCTATATCTATTTGTCTACCTATCATCTGTATTTAAGATTTTAAGTGAAATAAAGTATCTTCTTATAACCATTGCCTATGCCAATGGTCTTTGCTCATGTTAAAATTTTATTATCATTATCTCTTAAAGCTCTTTCTATAGTTACTGAGTGATAAACTCCTTGACACTTGTTGTTCTGTTCCATAAAACAAAAATATTAATAATTTTTCTTGAGTTTATATTTACCTAGCTGAGGAAATTTCCACTGGTAAATTAAGAAAAAGATTATTTAAAACTTTGTCTTCAAAATGACATGTACAACTTGAGGGGGGGACCCTAGGGAGGAGGGAAAGTGGGAGAAAAATGAAGGAGGGGGATAACAAGTTCAGTAAGAAATGTAATCTCTAGCTTACTTATGTAATTGTAATCCCTCTGTGCATCACCTTGACAATAAAATTAAAATGCAAATAGAAAGAACCAACCCTCCCCCCAAAAACTTTGTCTTCAGAGTATTATCACTCGTACTTCCAATCCTTGGCCATCTCTCAACATGACATTTCCAGCTCAGCTCATTTATGTCATTCAGCAGGTTAGATACCAGTGCTAATAACTCCAGTTTTGATTAAAGTGAAAAAAAATTAACAAAAAACTGTTTTATTTTTTAACACACATTATTATCTATCTATCTCTATCTGTTTTTCTATCTACCTATCATAATAATGTTATAAATCTCTGAATTGTCCTTGTCAGAACAAAGATTCCCACTTCTGTAAAGGTAAGATTTTCCCATTATCCATGTCATTCCAATGACATGCTAAGAATGTTTTGACTTCATAACTATTCCATGTTTCCACGTACAGAAATTCTTTTTTTTTTTGTCGGTCATGGGGCTTGAACTCTGAGCCTGAGCACTGTCCCTGCATAGGCTAGCACTCTACCACTTGAGCTACAGCGCCACTTCCGGTTTTCTGGTGGTTTATTGGAGATAAGAATTTCATGGATTTTGCTGCCCGGGCTGGCTTTGAACCAAGATTCTCAGATTTCAGTTTCCTGAGTAGCTAGGTTACAGGCGTGAGCCACCAGCGCCCGGCCAGAAATTCTTTTACCTGTCTCTGATAATTTCTTTAAGGACACCATCAAAGCTGGAACAAAGAATTAGTTTTCCCACGATGATTCACGTTACACAGTTGTTTAATGTGCCAGAACCAGAGCCGTGACATGAACTTGCTAGGATTTCTTATTGTACCAGCATGCAAATCTTGGTAAGACTTCCCCCACCTCTTAAAAATGAAGGGACAATTTTCCACTGGACCTTCCTATATTCTCCCCTGAGGCTTTGAGTGAACAATAAGCCTAATGCTGAGCTGTAACATTATAGGTCTGGGCTGCTAAAAGAAATTCGAGTCTCAGGAAGCACAAGAGCCAAGGGAGCTATTAGCATGCTTCTAAGCCAGGAGCTTCACATTTGGGATGAGACTAGTGTCACAGGTTCCGTTGCAATGTGAATTTTTTCTTGATTCTTTTCTATTTGGATGTGTGAAAGTATGAGGGAGGTTGAAGCAGTTGGAGAGGGAGGGAGAACATGTCTGCAGTGATGACACATTTAAAAATACCATCTGAGAAGCCCTGAGCTCTCTAGCTATGGATTCTAAATATAGCTATACCAACAGGAGAGAAGTGTGCCAATTGGGCTTGTAGAAAGCTACTCCAGCACCAGGTAAAGATGAATCACTGGGGAATAGTGGCTGTGATATGCCATTTCAGCAATTTCCTACCCAAGCCTTCAAAATCAGTGCCTTCTCAGTGTCACACATTTCTTAAAGAACAAAGAACAGAGAAGGAAAAACACACTGATTCCAAATTCCCAGTGTTAGATCACCCCTAATCTCCTAGAGTAAATAGAATGACTTTTGTAACAAAAATGTTTTCTAGGTAATTATCTTTATTGGCTAAAGCAAACAAAAAAATACAGTTGGTATTATTGTATCTTGTATGTGTTAGTTTGAATGATTTTTTTACTCCATTAGGTTGATTTTTTTTTGGTAGGAAACCTAAAATTAGTGCTACATTAAACATATTTTTAACATTTTAACATTCTAAACAGTGGTGAGGAGCCAGACAGAAAAACCCTTATTTTACATGATTTGTGTTTATTTTGTTCCATTGTGTTTCATCTAAACATACAATACTCCTAAACTTCAATTAAAAATCAACCCTTCTCAAGTCTATTGTTAAATCACACCTTGAAGCTGCCTATTACAGTCTTGCTTACTACAGCTTTATTGTGCTGAGATTCACTGCATTTGAATGGTGACATGTTCATAAGCTGATTCTCAACCAAGCTATTTAAAAGCCTCCAATGATGAGCTATCTATAGCAAATTTACCATCTGGACCTTTAAGGAAGTAGGGGATTTAAATTTAGTCAACTCTATTTGCTGTTCTAGTCTTCATTCCAACCTCTTCTGTGAATTCCTTTCTATGGATTCTTAATTCCAGAGGGGGCTGTTGGGTAGACTAGCTTGACTTGTTCTAAGACAAGGAAACAAGGCGTTTGTAAACCCAGATTTCTGTTCAGAGGTGGCTAATTTAGTATGCTCCCCACAGCCGTTCCTCTTGTCTTTCTCACAGATCTTTTAAGGTAAGATGGTGAGGTGCTCTTTTGAAGTGTGGCCATTCTATTGGCCAGGGACTGTCGATCTTCTGGGAATCTGTATCAAAGTTATATGATTTCTTGGTTTTTGAAGATGGATTCATTCAGTTGTCTGGATTGAAACTTTGAGAAGCAGGTTTTTTGGATATCATTTCTTTTCTTTATTGGAATTTCAACAAGGTCATCTTAGCCATCTATAATAGATAGGATCTGCTCTCCCTGGTTTTATTTTGACAATTTATTCATTAAAAATAATTTCTTCTGGGTGCTGGTGGCTCACACCTGTAACCCTAGCTCCTCAGGAGGCTGAGATCTGAGGATCATGGTTCAAAGCCAGCGCAGGCAGGAAAGTTCGTGAGACTCTTTTTTTTTTCTTTTGTCAGTCGTGGGGCTTGCTTGAGCCATAGCTCCACTTCCAGTTTTCTAGTGATTTATTGGAGATAAGAGTCTCAAGGACTTTCCTGCCCAGGCTGGCTTTGAACCTAATCCTCAAATCTCAGCTCCTGGGTAACTAGGATTACAGGCATGAGCTACCGTCGCAGGCTTCGGGAAACTCTTGAAAACTGGAAGTGATGCTGTGATGCTGTGGCTCAAGTAATAGAGTGCTCGCCTTGAGCTGAAGAGCTCAGGACATGGCCCAGGCCCAGAGTTCAAGCCCCATGACTGACTCATCATCATCATCATCATCTTCATCATCATCATCATTTTTCTTATGTCTTTTACTTTGAGTATTTTCATCCATCTGTCTTTTCAATGAAATATGAAACAACAACAACCAAAGAATTACTTCCTCTTTCAATTGGGACAAAATTCACCTTTTAAAATTTTGGTCCTTGTTGTTTTGTTTTTTTTTTGATACTGGGACTTGAACTTAGGGCCAGGGTGATATCTCTTAGCTTCCTTGCTTCAAAGCTGGAGCTCTGCAATTTAAACTACAGTTCCACTTTAACATTTTGGTGGTCTTGTGGATGTTTCTGTCTGGGTTGGCTGTATCTGCCACTGATGCCTGGCTCAAAACTTGCTACTTTTGATGCTATACCAAACTCCAAATATAGGACACTAACAGTTTTAATTAATTTTCTCTACAGCTTCATATATCCAGGGAAACTTAGAATGATTTGGTAAAAATAAAATGAGTAATAAACTTCAATGACTTTTAGGATTCTTTGGCTATTATTAATTTAATTAAATAACTTCCCATAAAGGCCAGTGACATGTTGAAGACTTTTAATTCATTTTAGGTATTTATGGCATAATTTTATTCTTTTTCAAAATCATAAAACTTTATAAAATTCATACTCAAACTTGTATCTACATCCCGGAAGATTTTGTTTTTTCCTATCACAATGAAGATGTGTAAATTAAATATCAGTCAAATGGAAAGCCTGGGTTAGAAGAAATGAAATATATCTGAACGTAAAAATACACCTTGGGGACTAGGAAGGTAGCTCAGAGGAAGAGTGCTTGCCTTGCATGCATGAGGTCCTGTGTTCGATTCCTCAGTACTACATAAGCAGAAAAAGCCAGAAGTGGCACTGTGGCTCAAGTGGTAGAGCGCTAGCCTTGAGCTGAAGAGCTGAGGGACAGTGCCCAGGCTTAGGGTTCAGGCCCCACAACCGACAATGGAAAATATTAAAGTATGTATATATATTATACACAATATATATATACTATGTATAGTATATATATAAAATATATTTTAAACATATATGTTTAAAGATTAACTAGGAATCCAAATTCACCTCTCCATCTTTTATGTAAGATATAAAAGGAAAGAACAAACTAAACTATACATAGACTATGATGTTTTGCTTTTATGACAATAAAATCATAGATATTTAATTAGTGCTGGAATATAGAAATGTTATACACATTACTCAAAAATCTAATTACTTTAAACCATAAGTAAAATTCTTTTTCATTCATCTAGGACCTAGTTTTCTGAGCATTTAGTTTCCTGTCCCTTATCTTTCTATTTCTTAAATGTTAATTGTCCTGAATTAATCATTACACATTACATGGAGTATATAAACACTGAATTATCATAGTATCCCATAAATATGCAAATTAATACCAGTTTCTTGTGAAAAGGTCAAAAAAGGGGTGACATTGGCCAAAATGCATAAACTGACATGCTGCATTGAACTGTCTTCATACAACTACTTAAGGATAATAACTAATTAATAAATTTTTCAAAGGTCAAAAAAATAAAGAATCTAGTCTTTGGGACAGATATGAACTGATGACAAGCAGTTTGAAGAAGAGTGAGTTCTGATAAGTGGGAGAGAAGAGTGAAGTCCCTGGCAGGAGAGGGTTAAGTATGTGCCAGAGAACTGTGTACTCTTTTACAGTTGCATGAGTATGGTAAAGTGTACATTTCCTATTGAGCATTGTCATCTCCTCCTTTGTTTGTCCCCTACAATCCCTTCCCTCCCCACCTCCCCAACTCCCTCCGCGGCCCCAAAATTGTAAAGTTCGTTTTCAACATAGTGTCTTTACATCTCATTGTCACAATGGTCAACCTGTATCCCTAGTTAAGCATTTTGTTATATCCCTTCCCCTCCCCAAATTATAAAATTACATATACAAGATGCAGGCATAGGAATCAGATACAGTGAAAAGAGAGGTTATAGCTTAGGGGAAGAAACAAGAGGATCACATAGTGCATTATAAGTACATTAAAAACAATAGCAAGAAAGAAAAAAGCACTTGTGCCCCTTTCTTGAGGTTCACTTCGATTAACATCATCTTATACAGTCATATATACATAGCTTTTGACCTGTCTGTACTCTTGAAGTCTACTCTTGAAGCCAGGCTTAAGGGAGCCTCAGATCTGGTCCAAGTGTGCATCACTGTGAGTCTATAATCCTCTCCTTTACCACAGCAAGGGTTCCTCATATCCAAATCTTCCACTATACCTTACCTCTGATTCCTTGAAAAACTACTTGTTCTGAAGAGAGACAAAGGAAAAAGAAGGTACTGACGAGAAATTTTCCATTCCATTAACTGTGATGAATTCTAACATTCAAGTAATTGGTCAATCTCTATCCTAAATATTCTGGCATTTTATCTTGGCAATGTGAAATTGCATTGAAAATGACAACAGTCTTTTCAGCTGCTAGTAATATTTGTTCGCATTAAATAGATGGACCATTTCCTTCCACGATTCCTATTGCTAAGAAGCTAGGTATGAAATTATGATTATCAAAATAATGGAATGCATTTCTTCTGAGATTTTCCTCGTTGGCTGCTCATCTATTTTGGATGGATGGAATCATTCTTTAAAAAATATTTCTGAAAATATAAATTAGAAATACCACCTGTTATGAGTTAATGGGACTAATATTAAGATGCTTTAAAAATATTTTAACTGGGCTGGGAGCCTGTGCCTCATGCCTGTAATCCTAACTACTCAGCAGGCTAAGATCCAAGGATCACAGTTCAAAGCCAGTTCGGGCAGGGAAGTCCGTGAGACTTTTATCTCCAATAAACCATTCAGAAAACCAGAAGTGGTGCTGTGGCTCAAGAGGTGGAGCGCTAGCCTTGAGCTGAAGAGCTGAGGGACAGCGCCTAGGCCCAGAGTTCAAGCCGATGACCTTCAAGATATATATATATTCACTAAATAATAGGCTAATCTCTTAGATAGAGAACTGATCTTGACATCAGGAGACCAGTCTCCTTGCTGCCATGATCTCTAAGCAACTGAATCTTCCTTTAGCAAGTCCTCTCTACTACTGATTGTTTTTTTGAATTGATGTGTTAAAAATCAATGGTTGATGAATTTTTAATAAATATTTCCCTTGATTTTCTCCATCTTCCCTACTGAGAAATATTTTTTGAGCTTCTTTATGAAAAGCAGATATCTTTTATTCCTTTGAGTTACAGCAGAGGTTACAGAACCCTGCAGGAATGATTTGCATCAGTCGCATCTCTTGGTGTGTTCTCAGGACTTGGAATATAATGGGCACTGGACAAATACGCTCTGAAGGAATGAGGTATTCTTGTCTGAGAGAGTTGTTCAATAGTTTCAGCCAAAAAAATACCTTTTTAATCGCTTATTTGTGGAATAATAACAAAGGCTCTGGTACCCTTTCATAATTCATTCTTTCTTAAGAGTCACAGACATTAGAATAACAATGCAAAGTAATTCATGGATATTTTAATAACAATGAAAAATTTAAATTTAAGTGTGCCTGTATCTGAAGTTATAAATCAATACAGATTATGAACTTGCTCTAAAATATAATTATAACTCTAAATTATTTAGATGGTATTTTTATACTAGTCCTTAGTCATGACAAAATGTTAATTTGCAAGTTTTATGTAAATGTTCTTTCATAAAATATTAAAATATATCTGTTTTAAATTTAGGTATGTAGTATGTATATATTTTTTATTGTTGAGTTGTTTATTGGTGATACTGTGGTTTGAACCTATATCCCAGGCAAGCCCTCCATGTCTTCAGCCCTAGCCTCATTCCATTTTTGGTTTTATTATTTTTGCTTAGGGTCTTTCCTCTCCCATCCACCATCAAAATAGTGAATCATAATCGTTGTATTTTCAGTCTTCACATAGTTGAGATTATAAACACACCTTCCGCATGAATAATTTAATGTGATAGAAATTTCTTCTAATCACCATCCCCAAGTCACTGGGATCACATTCATGAATTACCACACCAAATATAAAATTTTCTTTTTCTTCTTTAAATGCATAGTTTCATTGATTTAATTATCCATTTTTATTTATCAGTTCATTTTTTATTTTTGCTATCTTTTCTAGGACTCTGCTTAATAAGGTACTGTGCAATCAGACCAGGGTTCACATCTTTGCTCTATAGTTTGGTACTCCTTAAATAATTCTTTCTGTCTCAACTTTGAATGACAACATTAATCGATTGGGTTGTCAAGATGAACTGTTAATATATGCAAAATCATTTAGAATAAAATATTACACAGTATTGGTGTCTATTGCATATTAGTCATACTAATTTCAAATATTATTTTATAATGAGAAACATTGAGGAAAAACATTTGCAAATTTCCCATTCACACAATTTGGATGTCTTTAGTACATAATTTCTTTCTAGATCTACCACATACCGAAACTAGATGTTCTTTGCTTTGGGTGGTCCCTTCCAACAGAAAGAGGGTGTGTCTGGAGACCAGTTATGCCACCCTTCCAGGTGTGGGGCCAGGAGAGCAAGGCTGGAGACTAGAAAGCAGAATGAGACAGAATTGAAATACTTGGGTCCCTCATTGTCCAATATTGTAGCACCAAGTCCTTTTTCTGCCCTCTCACTCTGCAGCTTGCCTATTATTGTATGCTATGTCTAAGAATGAGTCTTCAATTTTATTAAAGAGATCTTATCAACATGCTCCAGTGTGAATTACTTATGATACAGCATAAAAATCTCATAGTTTAAGGTTTCAGGGGTTATTTTCCTATGGTTTCTTTAGCTGTTTGTGCAATTTTAGGTTTTAATTTTATTCCTATGTTCCATTTTAGTTGTACTAAATGAGATAGAATATTTTTATTCTATGTTTGCAGATAAACAAATGGCCTGGCATTACTTGCTAACAACAGAATCAAACTATCACTGAATTACTTGTTTACCTGTCCAATAAAATAGCTATCTGCACATGTGGAATTCTAATTATGAATGATCTGTTCATTTTATTGATCCTTTTATCTATCTGAATTCCAACACCAATTTTTTTATCAATACAATCTTTCTCTTGTTAATTTCAATATTATTGTATTACTTGAACACTTTTGAGTTTAGAGAGATTTGTATTCTAAAATGTTCTATTTTGATAAATGTTCTACAGATACTTGAGAAAAAAGAGGATAGTCTTCTTGCTTATTTTTAGTGGAACACCCTGTTTATAAATTTTAATTAGGCATGCCGTTTGCTATTGTGGTATCGTCTACAATTTTTCTAAATTGCTATCTATATGTTTTCTCATTTATTCAGAGGAGATTATTGAAATCTCTAGCTATAATTAAAATGAGTTTTTGTTCCATCATTTAAAAGTACTATTATTATATTTTAAAATATTGAGGATTTTCTCTTTTAATTTACAAATATTCTTACTTTGTACATGTTCCATTAGCAGTTAGGTACACAATTAGATATTTATGTCCTTTTTGATGAACAGGTTATTTCATGATGATGAAAACATCATTCCGCATTCTTTTTTAGCTACCTAAAATCAAGTTTTTGTCATTAATGTAAGCATTCACTTACTTAAAAAATAAATTTTTAAGTAGTTGTACAAAGGTGTCATTAAATAGAGCTGCTTATGAATACAATGCATCTTGATTACTTCAATACTTTATATTTTCATATCCTTTAGCTATTTTTAAGTAAATGTCTCATTTTTATTGTATGTAATATAGTTTCTACTAAGCTTTTAATCAATATTTGCTAATTACAATACTGTGTGACTCTAGATATGATAGAATAACCAGGAAATAGATACTGACTCATTCAAGATATAAGGAATTTTCATGAAATATTGGATCCTCCATCTGACCCTCTACTTTATATCCACTTATCTACTCTTTTATTTTACAAAGAACATTCTCTGGCAGCTGCTAATATACTCACCATTGCTATATGTTATCATTTCTTAAGTGCTATGCTAGTGGAATTAAAGAGTATGCACGTCTACAGAACTGGCCTTTCATATTTGACATGTTTCTGTAGAGATCAATCCAAATTGTTGTATGGATCATTATTTTATTTTTATTATTATTGCTGAAATGGATTTGGTGGTATGGACATAATCACTATAATTTTATGATTTAACAGTTGAAGGACATCTGAATTGTTCTGGCTATTATGAATAAAAACAACTCCCAAGATTTCACGTATAGCTAGACACCTATACATGTTCCATGAGTGTAATCTTAACTACTAATCTTAACAGGAGGCTGAGTTCTAGAGTACTAGATTCAAGGCCAGCTTGGACTGAAGAGTTCATTAGACTCCATCTTCAAAATACCCAGAAAAAAAAAAAAAAAGAAATGAAGCAGAGTTGGAATCGTGGCTCAAATGGTAGTTCATCAACTTGTCAAGGACAAGATTCTAAGATAAAACCTCAGTACTTAAAAAAAAGTTTTATGTTTAGATTTCAATTTTCTGTAGAATAAAGATGTTTAAGTGTAATTACTGAGCTGATGTTAATTATATGTTTTGATTTTTTAAATTTGACAAAGGATACTCTGTCTGATACCATCTTACAATCTCACTAGCAGTATGAAAGTGCCCCAGTTTCCATATTTGTTTACCAGCTATGGTATTGTTAGTAATTTTTATTATAAACATTCTTATGTGTAACATGCTAACTCATTTTTATTTTCATTTGTATTTCTCAACTAGTGAAAAATATATTTTCAAGACATATTTTAATATGTTTTTATTGTAAAAATGCTGTATAGAGGAGTTACATTTACATGAGCAAGATAATACATTTCCTATCAAGCAATGTTGCCTCCTCCTTTGTTTTTCTCCTACCATCCCTTCCCTCCCATGTCCACAACTATATCCCACCCCCCACCGCCTAAATGGTAGAGTTCATTTTTCAACATAGTGTCTTATATGTCTCATTGTTACAATGGGTCAATGTGTATCCCTATTTAAGAAGCATTTTGGTTTCTTTTCCCTTCCCCTCGCCAAATTAGAGTAGTGTATATACAAGATGCAGGGCACCGACAACAAATACAGTGAGAACAGGGGTTATTCTGTGGGGGAGGAACATACAAAGAAACAAAAAATTTACCTGGTACATTATGAGACTGATGGCTACCTACTGCTCTAAGGAGGCAGATTTACATGGTACGTTTTAAATGTGTTAGAAACAATAGCAAGAAAGAAAAAACCACTTGTGTCCCTATCTTGGGGTTCATTTGATACATATATATCCCTTTCAGTGAAATTTCTCTTCATAACTTCTGCCCATTTGTGTTTTGTGGTGTTTACATTTAGGCACAGAAAATTCTTCACATTGCAGATATGACCTCCAACTCTGTGTGATCTTTGAATATCATATCAGAATCTTTTCTATTCATTATTTTTGAATATTTTATAATCTTTTATTATCTTTAAGTAGTTGTACAAAGGAGTTGCCATTCGACAAATCAGTTTATGAATACAGTGAATCTTGATCAGTGTCATCTCTTTCAGACCCAACCCACCCCTTCCCTTATGTTGTTAGTTTTTGTAATATGTATTGATGTTATTTTTTGCCATTTAACAAAGCAGTTTATGTATACAATACATCTTGTTGTGTGTCATTGCCCCAGCATCTCCACCCCGGTTTTGATTCAATCCTTCCCTTATTTTTTCTCAATTCTGTGGTATATACAATGTATTCTTGCTTTCAGTCTCTACCCTTTCATTCTTCTACTCTTCTCTCCTTGGCCTTAACTCCCCACCCTTGCAAATACCCATTCCCTGGTACTTACCTGGATCTTTTGCCAAGCAAAAACTTCTAAATTTGAAGTGTGAAAAATACCAAATGCAATCTTAATACCCACATTAAAAACTACTCTCCTAAGCATACTACGACTGAATTCAAACAGGACATTTCCTATTGTTAATTTCACAAACCTCTTTAGCATAATTGCTAAATCAAAGTGCTAGATTCAAAATATTAGTGAAAGGTTTTTTTGGTTGGTTCATTGTTTACTTTAGATACCTATCTAAATATGTGCAAAAATTATTCCTGAATGTCACCTCGTGTTTGGACCACAGCAATAACCATCACTCCATCCTCTTCTCTATTGTACTGATTACCATGTCCCTGGCTCAGCCCCATAAAGAATTGTACGAAATCCAAGGGTGCAAGGCAATAATTGTGATAAAATTACTTGATAGCATTTCTATAATGTATGAAATATTTGAAAATATAACCCGTTTTTTTCCTTTTATGTGTCATTTTGTACTTTCATTTACAATATCCTTGGTGTCATCTGTGATAAAAATATCATCCTTTGTCAAAGTACATATGAATTAGTAGTTGTCAAACTTGACAGTTAAGCCTATAACAATGCATACAAGTTATCATTAATACTATATTCTGAATATCTCTGCCATTAAAAGTTTAATAGATCTTTACTGGTTGCCCTGTGTTCCTGGCCCCGTGTCATTGGTTCACTGCAAAAGCACAAAGTAGCATGAAGCTGAACTTGCAAAAGGAAGCACAATATTCCTGATTGCCATGTTCCTTATTAATAGGAATTAATATGAGCAACCCTTGACATTATGGAGGCTTTAATTAAATCGAAAATGTCAAGCAAAGAAAATACAATTAAGTTTAGGTATACTTAAGCTCTGCTCATTTCCCCACAACTACAGTGCTGTATGCTAAACAATCATAAACCTGTAAAGCAAAGGAATACTCATGTCTGTTTCCTCCTAACATTCACAAGAAAATATTAATTATCTCTTTTCATGGTAAGACTCAATTATGAGAGTTAAAATGTTTACCAAACTTTTAATTCTAATACAATCTTCTTACCTCAAGGCTTTCTTCTCCACTGTCTAACCAAAGAAGTCTTATTCATTATTGTTCAATTCAGTAATATACATGTATTCTAATTGTCAGTAAATAAATTGGGTCTCAAGAAGTTTTCTATCATAGAAAATTTAAATAATCCTCCAAAGGTTATACCTTCACAACCAGTTTGACCTCTTTACAGAAATTTGGATTTTTTGGGGGGGAAAGTTCTTAGAATTTACTTGTGAAAGTACAATGTTTCCATTTTTTACATTCCTTTGATTATTTGTAAATCTATTGATTTTTTATATTCTATACTTCAAAATCTTACAGATATACTTGAATAATACTTTGCTATTTTGGTAACTGATAGAGAATAGGTCATAGAAGTGTACCACACAGGAACTTACCAATTAATGTAGAAAAAAAATCTTCTGTAAGCTGAAATCCCAAATGAAAAACAAAAATGTGTCTTTAGAACTTTCTTTCCATAAACTTAAAGTTTAAATACTAGTTCATCACAAATTTCTTGTTTAAAAAAGATAAAAATAATAAATCAAGTATTTCCACCTTTGACCTTTACCTATGAATGAACTAATTGATACTGTAATGGGACTGGAGATGTGGTTCATGTGGGAGGGAGGGTATCATCTATTATCAAGAAAGGCAAGAATGCAAGGCCAAGAGTTTAAGCTCAGTATTAACACACACACACACACACACACACACACACACACACACTCACAAGTGGAGAATAAAAGGGAATATTATTGTAATATATTTCAGCATTTTTCAATTCACTAGTTTGAATCAGTATCCTAGAAATCCTCAATCAGGATCATGAAATATTGCCAAACACTTTCTCAACGACAGGTAGTATAAGAAATTTTGTACCAAGTTGCTATTTGGGTGAAGGGAAGATTGAATTAGATATTTTGAATAGTTTGATATAAGAACAGGATCTGGGAAAACTAAAGTGTAGCTGTAGAAAGAAAGATAGAAATAGAAATACATGCACTAGAAGACACAATCACCATTTAAGGTGAGAAATATTTATCTTTATTCAGAATCCCCCCATCGTGGAAAGCAGAGTTAGTATTCAGCATTTGTGTCTATATTAGTTAATGCAGTCAGTAAAATATATTAGGTCTGTTTGATCATTTTCTGTTTATTTAGGGAAACTTTAGAGGTAAACATAAAATGACAGACAAAAATAAGTGTGAGGGAGTGAGAAGCATCAGCCAGGGAGCCCTTCTCACAAAGCATAAAATTTAAAAAAACATACATTGGTAATCCTTTTTTATGGTGGTAGCAATTAAAACAAAAGTATGTGCAAAGCAAGTTTTAGGAACTCAAGCCTGCAATACTAGCTACTTGGAAGGCAGAGATGGAGAGATCGTGTTTCTAGTCCAGCCTGGGCAAATGTACAAGTTGTAAGAAAACTGAGTCATGAGAGTATGAGAATAAAGAAAGTGCAGGAAGTGAACGCAATAGACCAACAGGCTTTATTTGGGAATAGAGTCTGGGAAGGGTAACCAACTCACCTTCAGCATTGCTGGAGAAGAAATGGCAATCCTCTCCCACTTACAACTAGGGCTCTTTAAATATTAGGTAGAAAGAGTGAAGTTTGGTGGGGGAGGAGGGTATCTCAAATGGAAGCAGGGTGAGATGAATGTTATTTTGAGGACTTTCAAGGTCTCAACAGCCTCTGTGTTAGGGGTGTCAGCATCAGAGTGGCCTTGGTCTCCAGCTCTCTTCCAAGACCACTTGTACGTTTGTTCAGGGGGAAGGGGAGGAGAGATGGCTCATTGGGGTCGCAGCAAGGACAGTTCTAACATACAGCTTTTGGGGGGAGGCAGAGGTGGTTGCTTTAGGTTAAGTCATTAAGTTCCATCTCCACCATTGCCAGAAATCTCTAGTAGGAGATGATAGTCCAGGTCAGCTTGGACATAAATTGAGACCTTACTTTAAAAATAACTAATAGAAATTAATGTTGAAAGTCATGGCTCAAGTTGCTCTACCACTTGCTTATCAAGTGTGCAAGGGACTAAAATCAATCCTCAGTATCCTCCACACATCTGCATCCAAACAGAGTTAAGGTATATCTCTTGAAAACCCACATTGTTTTCACATTGGCAGTAACTGGATGTATACATGTGCAGAGATTGTTTTTTCCTCAACTAGAAAATGTAATTAATGGAGTTAGAAGTGAGCAGGCTCTAAGGCCTGAAGGTATGAGACAGACATGACATAGGAATAATAATTATTGTTTTATAATATGAATAAATCTCAGGAGATCATTCACTAATTTTTGTTCTTGTTTGTTTGCAGAATTGGGACTTGAACTCAGGGCCTTGTGCTCACTCAGCTTGTTTGCTTACATATGATTCTACCTCTTGAGCCACATCTCCTGCCTTGTTTTTTGCTATTTAATTTCGAGATGGAGTATCATGTATTCCATGATCTAGGATAATCTCCTCCATGATTCTCCATATTTCATCCTCTTAAGTATGGAGGATTACAGACATGAACCACTGGTGTCTGACTGCCTACTAGTCTTTCATTAGTATACCAGTTGTCTTAGTTTTCTGTCACTGTTCAAAATTAGTTAAAATAATTAACATAGAAGAGATATTTATTTTGGTTCACAGTTTTGAGAGTTCAGTGTGTAATCAGTTGGGAGCATTGCTTTGGGCCAGTAGTGTGGCAATGGATCATGTTAGGATATCTGAACAGTTTGTTTTGGGTAGAAAATGAGAAAAAGAAAGGATCCAGAGTCCCACAATCCTCCTAGAGTCCCACAGTCCCCTAACAGCATGCAGCTTAGAGGTCATGCTCCCAGTGACCTAACACCCAATGGTGTATGCCACCACCTCTCAACATTCCCACTCTGGACACCCGGGGAACACTGACACAGTACCGTGGGGCTCTTTTGTTATCTAAATTATAACAGCACCATGTAAGTGTAGCAGACTTTGAACATTCCAAAGAGAATGTGTGTTTTTCTTTTTGGCAGTGAAGTTTGTTGTGAATATGTGAGAAAACATCAGTGAACATTAGATACAGCTGGTGAGACTTTCTACAAAGAAACATTAACTTGTAAGGCTTAATTTCCATTGTTCTACCCTCAGATCATCTTCTCAATCCCTTGGAATTGTAAAGTTTTAACACGTTCAAGAATCTGTAATCTCATTAACCATTCCATATTATTTTCACTCCTTCTTTGTGGAAATCTTACTCAGCTACACACTACAGTGAATTATTTTTGGTGGTAGAAGAAAGTCACTTAGCCAATTTAAATATATATAATTGAGTGCCAGTGGTCCATGCCTGTAATCCCAGCCCTTCAGGAAGCCTAAATCTCAGGATTGCTGTTGTAAGTAAGCCCACCCAGGCAAATCCATGAAACATGTTTCTCCAACAAATTACTAAAAACAAACTGGAAGTAAATTGGGCACCAATAGATCACACTTGGAATCCTGGCAATTCGGAAGTTCGAGATTTGAGGATCATTCAAAACCAGCCCTGACAGAAAATCCACAAGGCTCTTACCTCCAATCAACCACTAGAAAACTAATCATAGGGTTATGACTCAAAGTGGTAGAGCACTAGCCTTGAACAAAAGAACTCAGCGACAGCACCTAGGTCTTGAGTTCAAGCCTCCCAACCAAAAAAAAAAAGCCAAAGTTAGAGCTGTGGCCCAAGTAAAGCACTAGCCTTGCACAAAAAGATCAGGGATCAGAGACAGAGCGAAGGCCCTGAGTTCACGCCTCAGAGCGCCTCCCGCCACACACATTTATGTATTTGTGTGTGTATATGCATATATGTTTGTATATACATGTGTGTTTGTATATGTATAAAACCTGGGATAACCTGGCCAAATCAATCAATGCCTGAGGTTTTCCATATATAATTGCCAATGTCAAGAAATAAGTTACCCTACTTGATAAACGACAAACTGACAATTGAAATTATAGTGAGTTTACTCACTCAAGTAGTTTACACTAAGCAACACTTTGCCAAAATGATGAACTAGAATGCTTTAATTATACCAACTTTTTGCTGGCAGGTGACAATTTTATGCTTTAATTTGTATTCTTGCTTGATTTAAAATCTATTATTTTATTAACCAGAAATTGTATGCTTATTTGGCTTTCTTGCTACTCTTTTATTTCATAATAATATGAATGACTTTTTTTTCTGTATTTAACATAGCACTGTATGTGCTCTGAACCTGCCCCGGTTAAAGATAAACACATATTTTTCCAATGTATTTGTAATTTTTTTCTTAGTGATTATTTTTCTAGTCTCACACCTTTAAAATCTTCTCTTCCAAGGTCTATTTTAGCTAAACATTTTGCTTTCTATTTCAGTGATAAAATAGAAGAAAATTGGGGCTGGGAAGGTGGCTCAGTGGTATAGTGCTTGCCTTGCATGCATGAGACCCTGGGTTCGATTCCTCAGCACCACATAAGCAAAAAGAAAAAAAGCTGGAAGTGGCGTGCTGTGTCTCAAGTGGTAGAGCACTAGCATTGAGCTGAAGAGCTGAGAGACAGCACCCAGGCCCAGAGTTCAGGCCTCACGACTGGACCCCCCACCCCCCAAAATAGAAGAAAATTAGAATAAAATTATATTATCAGCCATCTGTACATTCTTCCTCTTTATGCAGTCAGAAAGCTAATTATTAGGTTTTTATATCCCCACAGAAAATAAAATTTTCCCTTTCTCATCATAGTCTCTCCTCACTTTGCTAAAGAACATACCTTATTCTCGATTGATTTTGTTTCAATTAGCAAGCTTTTATAAAAGCCTCTTTGGTTTCTATAAAGGGCCAGTATACCCATCCAGTTTCTCGGAACTAAATAGAAACATAAAATGCTCATTAAATGATGTCTTTCCTTACATATCTCATAATTCATAAAAAATCACATTTCATACTTCAAGCAAGGTTCATACTTTACATGCCTCAAAATGCAGAGCATTGTCTCTTATCTGGGTTCAATTTGTTGCCTTTAGTTGCCTTATTATATTCTCCATTGCCCATTCAATTTATTATCAGTAATGTGGTCAGAATGATTGTTCTAAGGCACAAATAAAATTATATTTCTTCTCAGCTCACAATTACCCAAAGCTATCCTATCCTATTGATAGTCCAATGAAATGGTTTGATCAATTTTACTCCAGTATTACAGGCTTCCTTCATCTTGACCTGGACATATTTCAGCTGTATGCTGAACATATTCATCACACATCTACTTTGGTACTTTCCTTCTGCCTGGCCCATTTTCTTCTAGTTTATTAGTTTGTTTGTTTTTTCTATTCCTTAGGTATTTCCTTAGTTCTAAAGGGATTGATATATCTTTCTATGTACTTGGCTTCTATAACCACATGGAATTGTTTTACCTTTCTTTTTTGGGAGGTCCGGTCGTGGGGCCTGAACTCTGGGCCTGGGCACAGTCCCCCAGCTCTTCAGCTCAAGGCTAGCACTCTACCACTTGAGCCAGAGTGCCACTTCCAGCTTTTTTCTTTTTTTTGCTTATGTGGTGCTGAGGAATCAAACCCAGGGCCTCAGGCATGCAAGGCAAGCACTCTACCACTGAGCTACCTTCCCAGCCCTGTTTTACATTTCTTAAATTATAGCACTAACTCTATAAAACAGGACTAGTGTTTCTGAGACACAAAATCATCAAGATCATATTTTTGAGTTAAGCATGAATGATTAAAGGTAGATATTTGTGTTAAAAATGTACAAAAACATCATTAATGAATTAAGAGGTTCAAGTCCCATGATGATCCTTTTCTATTTAGCTAAACTTAAAAAATACAATTAAAGATCCTGCCATCCGGCATTTCATTAACTTAAAACAAATCAAAAGAGAAAAAAATAAATAAAGGGAAATTTCCCACATATGGAAACACTAGTTTTTTCAATCACCCATCACACTTTACTTCATAAAGTCCTCCTTCTTCTGCAAAAATAAATAAATAAATAAAAATAAGAGAGAGCATTTGGGTTTAAAGCAGATCTTATCTCATTCTAGAATCTATTCCCCAAATTAACATGCCACTCATTCTGACTCTATAATCATAGAAGAATTTGAATTTACTACTGTAAATTGATGCTTTAAAATGATAGCATCAGTTGTATACTTTCATATAGTATATCTGAAAGTTGAATGATAATTTAGATACATGTCCATATGACTAAAGAATTTTTATTTTGAAGTTCACCTAACCTCTCTGACATGTTCAATACTATTTTTCGTATAAAAAGCAAATCTATCTTGTTATCGAAGGTCAAAAATTTTAGCTGTGTAGTTTTTGTGGGTTTTTGTGAAGGCTATTTATCATTTCTTACAACTCAGAGGCAGTCCAGAGATAAAATAAAGGAAATATCATTATTGTGTCTTCCTATGCTTTAGTGATGCTTCAAAATCAGACTGTCCTTCATGTTATAACCAGAGTATTCAAAGCTTGTTTTATTACCATTTTCTGACAAATCAGGACCTCTATAACACTACAGTTCCATCAATAAGCTGAAATTATTTGACACAGTTATTTCTTAGAGAGAATGCTAACTAGCTTTGTAGCCTGGAGCAAATCAGGACCTCTATAACACTACAGTTCCTCAAATATAACATAGGAAATGGTAATTTTGTAATTTTTTTTGACAGTCATGGGGTTGAACTCTAGGTCTGGGTGCTGTCCCTCAGCTCTTCAGCTCAAGGCTAGCGCTCTACCACTTGAGCCACACACCACCTCCAGTTTTCTGGTGGTTTATTGGAGATAAGAGTCTCATGGACTTTGCTCCCTGGGCTGGCTTTGAACTGTAGCTAGGATTACAGGAGTGAGCCACCGGTGCCAGGCTTCTTAATAATTAATAATAATTAATAGTATACAAACACTAAAAATATATTAAATTTGTTCTAAGTGTTTGATTTTACTATCATTCTTCCTACTTGTCTATGGCATGAAATGTTTCTATTTACTAATGATTTAAAAGACTTGACATAAGAGGTACATAGCTTTACCTGATATCATAAAATATATTGAGTTATTTTATTCCTCTTTACTAATATAACTTGGCACAGAAAACACAAAAAGGATATGATAGCAAAGACATTAGTACAGTACTGGGATCTATTTTTCAATGAAATTGGTTTATTCTATATATAAGCATGAAATTATTCATACTATAGAGAATATGCAAGGAAAGCAGTTCTAGGGCTAGGAAGGTGGCTCAGTGGTAGAGCACTTGCCTTAAATGCATGGGGCCCTGGGTTCGATTTCTCAGCACCATATAGCAGTAAAAGCCAGAAGTGGTGCTGTGGCTCAAGTGGTGGAGCACTAGCCTTGAGCTGAAGAGCTGAGGGAAAGCACCCAGTCCCAGAGTTCAAGCCCCACGACAGACAAAATAAAGGAAAGCAGTTCTAAGGGAACCATAAATGGAATTCCAATCCCCAATTTTGTAGCTTTGAGTAAGCCAGTAAATTTTTCTTCATCTATAAATGGGTCAATATATCTATGACAAGTTTGGTATAAGAAACATGCCTGATATGTTTACAAAAATTCATTGAAAAATATAAAATACTATAAGAAGGGACACAAAATTTTAGCATTAGGAAATAGCTATATAAACTTTTGACTCAGGGAAATTAAGGGAATTATTAATCTTTAACTTTGTAAACTACCAACACATTTTTATTCATGAACAAAATACAAGGCAGACTCTTCCTTACAATGAGATTCTTTATCCATTTTCAACACAAATTGTATTTATATTAAAAAATAGCTATCAATCTTAAACTTGATATTAGTTTCATGGAGATTCTGTTAATATGACATTTTAGGTAATATCTTGACTCAAAGTATTTCTTAATGAAAGACATCCAATATTTGTATTAAATGATCTTCATCAAGAGTTAATAAATGTAAAATTGATACATTACCAAAGAAATATAAAGCAACAAAAGAAAAAATGGACTTTTAGAGAAATATTAGTACTTAAGAAACTTGTTTAAATACCACACTTAGGACTAGTACATTTCATTTGTTTTAATCTAATCTCTTTATTTTGCACTTAGTGTTTTTATTTATTTTTTTTCTCTTTTAATCTGATATGCCAGAGGACTGTGAGACTGATATGTATTTATAGAGTTCTGTCTACTCTTTTGGGTTCACAGACACTTCAGGATTTGAAAATAACATTCTTTTGTCTATCGATTTCTTCTCTTCCCTGTGACAACTATTGATTCTTGTGTTCATTTACTACATTGCTTCATTGTGTTTCATTTCTTGTGAAATATCAGTGCTGACTATGGTATTTAAAACATCTTGCATTTAAAGAAATACTTGCAGAGATGAGAGCCAGAGATGAGAATACAAGAAACAAAGTTGGACTAATTAGGGATTCCATGATATTCTTACAGATCTCTGTTGTAAAGACTATAATTTGAAAATATTTGTAGACTATTGTGAGTTCTTGGGACAATGTTTGCATTGGCAATAGTCAAGTTTTTACTTGATCTTTTATAGCAGTCTCAAATTAGTTTCATAAAAAAAATCCTTTGCCTTCCTGAGGAATTTGCTGAAGAAAGTCTTGATTGGAAAGTGATGTTTTGTAGTATGTAGTAGGTTTAGAGTGGGCATTCTCTGTAAAGGAAATGCACCTATAATAGCTCATGACCTACCACTAACAAAGAAGAAATGCAGCAATGAAAGAATAATCAGCTTTCACTATCATAAGAATTTAAAACAGAAATAAAATTGTGCAAGATATAAGTGGTATGGAAGAAACTGAAGTCATCATGATCACAATGTAGGTGAAATGTTTAGTAGGTGAAGTACAGCAGAAATAATGAACAGAGAACGTAAATTTTGTCGTGCATATAATAATAATAGTAATAATAAAAGTAAACTTTCATACTGTTGATGAGAACAGTAGTCGAGATTCACCATTTATGCTGGAGTCCACAGAATAAATTGACTTAAATCAGAAACTACCTAAATTTCTCTCCTTTGTTAGCACTTCTCAAGGAATTCACTGACTAGAGATTAAGATGCTGTCATGTGCCTTTTAAAGATAAAGTCAAAAATCTAGAGGAAGAGAGAATGAAGTGATTACCTTCCACGAGGAAATCTGAAAAGACTTTTACGGAATACAATATTATGAGAAAGGATAAAATGAGATCAAAATCACTAAGAAATGGAGAGTAGGGAGATGAAAATGTTTTCCAAATTTAAAAACTCATATTTGACAACATGGCATGTGCTAATTTATTTCCTATCATACAGCTTGGGGCAGAAATCAGAGAGAAATGCAAATAGATGGATTGAATATGTGTCCCAAATGTCAAAGAAGAGCCTAGTTAATACTATTAAAGAAATGAACTCAATATAGAGTAGGAGAAAATTATTCAAAATTTCTGAAACATTGTTTTAAAATGTAGCATTATTTAATTTTAAACAATTTTAACAAGAGCAATAGATTTATTGACAGTTGCTTTTGAAGTACTCTTTCATTTTAATGATGCAATTACTTCAATTTTTGTAACTTTTAAAATTGTTTCCTTATATGCTTGACCATTAAAAATAATTTCTGTAGTGGGAAGCAGAGGCAGAAGCATCATGGGTTTGAGGCTAGCCCAAGAAAGTTACCTCAAGGTTCTACCTAAAATAACACCAAAAACATAAAAATGAAAGTCTTGGACTTATATCAAGGGGTAGGGCACTTATACTCAAACCATGGCTCCAAACTTATTACTAAAACGCACTCTGTCAAGTGTTTCTAAAGTGTTGCTAACTATTAACATTGCTGGTTTTAAACCTGAACATATTTTTCCTAACCTTCACTTCATTTAATAAGCCACTTGCAACTGATATATAGTTATAATAGATAGCTATTGATCTTATCTTCTAATCTTTGTTCATTTGAACTGCAGCCCCAAGATATTTCTTGTTTTTCTTCTGAATTTTAATCTAGGAAGTAACATTTACCTGGATTTTTTTTAATTTAGAAAAGTTCAAATAAATAAATTAGCATATTTATATGTATTTTAGTAAAACATTAGCAATTACTATACAGATATTAACCTACCTAGGAAACAACTGATAATAGTTATTTATCACTCTGAATTATGCATAAGTACATACATTCATATATAGACAGAATTTCCTCTTAAAATAATTGATTATCATTTTAGAGAATTGGAAATAGCTATCATATAATCTGACAATTCATTACTGGATGTACATTCAAATAAAAAGGAAACCAGTATATCGAACAGATATTTTAACTCCCATGTTAACACCATGCACAATAATTCATAATAGTCATGATATATTATTAACTAAGGAGGTCACTGAGAGATGCTTAGTTAAAAATACATGTTATACACACATAATGGAATGTTATCCAGTAATCCAAAATAATAGGACTTGCCTGTTTTTCTCAAAATAGATGAAGTAAATCAGGTAAAGTGAATTAAATCAGACATAGAAAGACAATTACCAATTGTTTGGGAAGCTAAGGAAATCGATATCATAGAATCAGAGACTAGAATAGTGGTTACTAGAAGCTGGAAAGTGTGATATATGGAGGGTAGATTTGAGGCTGTATGGAAGGAATAACTTCAGATGTTTCAGTCTATAGTAGGGTAACAATGGTTGACAAACAACCATCTAATTCTATATTTCAGAACACCTAGAAGAGAGGATTTTGGATATTCCCAGTGTTTAAGATGATGGATGTACTGTTTGCTCTGGTTATTTTGGACAGGATGTCTAGGAAACTTTTCTCCCAAAGCTGGCCCAGAATCATGATCTTCTAGTTTATCTTGGCTTAGAATGACTTCTTCAAAGGCAATTTGTATAGGGTATACATACACAAGTACATTGTAGGTGGTCTAGAATGTGTTACAAACTTCTTCCTTTCTATCTATCTATCTACTTTTTTACTTTTTTTTTGTCGGTCGTGGGCCTTGAACTCTGGACCTGAGTGCTGTCCCTCAGCTCTTCAGCTCAAGGCTAGTGCTCTAACACTTGAGACACAGCACCACTTCTGGTTTTCTGGTGGTTTATTGGAGATACGAGTTTCTCTGACTTTCCTGCCTGGGCTGGCTTGGAACTGCAATCCTCAGATCTCAGTCTCCTGAGTAGGTAGGATTACAGGTGTGAGCCACCGCCCCCCCTTCCCTCCCTCCCTCCCTCCCTCCCTCTCTCTCTCTCTCTCTCTCTCTCTCTTTCTCTCTTTCTCTTTCTCCTCTCTCTCTCTATATATATATCTATCTATCTATATATATATATAGTGTGTGTGTGTGTGTGTGTGTGTGTGATTTTCTTTTTTTTTTTTTGGTAGCTCATGACTTTAATCCAATCTAGTTATTTTTGACATAATCTTATAATAACCTTCCATAGTTTCAGGGATTACCTATGTAAACCATTACCCTCAACTTTTCTTTTTTTTTAATTTTATTTGTGAACATACTGTACAGAGGGGTTACAATTACATGGGCAGGATAATGCATACATTTCTTACCAAGCATTGCTGCCTCCTCCTTTGTTTACCTTTCACATCCCTTCCCAGCCTCCCCCCCCCTCCCTATCCCAATCCCAATCCTTCGTCTCCCCCCCACCCCCACCCCCCCACCGACATTGTAAAGCTCGTTTTGGATATGACAACTTGTACTTCTCATTGTTGCAACAGGTCCACCTGTATCCTTAAACGACTTGTTTTCCCCATCTCCTCCACAAGTTATACTGACATCAAATATAGTGAAAGCAGGGGTTATACTGTGGGGGAGGGACATACAAAGCAACAAGGAAGTAATCTTATAAATGCATTAGAAACATATGCATGAAAGAAAAAAATATTAAAATACATATCTAAGGGTTCATTTTCCTGACATCACATTATCTGACCTTTTCCGCTTGACTCACACATATACTAGATATTGCAAATAAGGGAAACCATGGGACCTATGTTTCTTTGGGCCTGGCTTACTTCACTTAATATAATTTTTTCCAAGTTTTTCCATTTCCTAACAAATGGGGCAATGTCATTCTTTCTGATGGAGGCATAGAATTCCATTGTGTATATATACCACATTTTCTTGATCCATTCATCTGCTGAGGGGCATCTGGGTTGGTTCCGGATGGCCAATAGACACATGAAGAAATGCTCAACATCCCTAGCCATAAAAGAAATGCAAATCAAAACAACATTGCCATACCACCTCACTCCAGTTAGAATGGCAAAAATCAAGAACTCTAACAACAACAGATGCTGGAGGGGATGTGGACAGAAGGGAACCTTACTTCATTGTTGGTGGAAATGTAAACTTGTTCAACCACTTTGGAAAGCAGTATGGAGGTTCCTCAAAAGACTCCACATAGAGCTCCTCTATGACCCAGCAATCCCACTTTTGGGCATTTACCCAAATGTTTACAAACAAGACCACACTAAAGCTACCAGCACAACTATGTGTGTGTGATTTTCATGTGAATTTCAGAGCTGATTATAAAGTCCTGCTCTGTGATATTAAAAACCCCTCTTCACTCCAAAGAGATGCAATGGTGAAGAGCATCCATGGAAAGTGGCTTCTGATGTTATCTATTTAGAGAACCAAGTTAGAACTGGTATTCTGCTGTGTCTCAATGAATTTCTTCCCAAGAACACAGCAAGATGCTACCTTCTAACCCAGTAATTCTTCACTGAGGGTCAAAAGACATTTAGCAATATTCATAGACATCTTTGTGGTCAAAAGACATTTAGCAATATTCATAGACATCTTTGTGATGTCACCACTGAGAATGAGCTGCTGGCACCTAACAGATAAGGACTGGAGATGCTGCTAACTACCTCTACTAAGCACAGGACAATCCCTGACAACAAAGAATTATTGAACACAGCATGTGAGTAATTTCAGAATTACTCAATTCAAAATGTCCCAAACCCATTTAGAACCAGTAAAACAGATTTGAGATACAAGTCATGCAGTCACAAACAAACAAACAAACAAACCCTCAGAGATCTTGTGCCACATTCATCCCTAGAGAATTAACGTGGACAGATGCCTGGCACAGGGGGTTCACGCCTGTAATCCTAGCTACTCAGGAGGCTAAGATCTGAGGATCGCCGTTCAAAACCAGCCCAGGCAAGAACATCTGTGAGACGCTTATCTCCAATAAAGCACTAGAAAACTGGAAGTGGCGCTGTGGCTCAAGCAGTAGCGCGCTTGCCTTGAGCTAAAGAGCTGAGGGACAGTGCCCAGGCCCAGATCTCAAGCCCCACGATCGTCAAAAAACCTAAAAACAATAAAGTGGACAAAGAAAACTGAGCCAAGGAGTGCTTAGCTACTATCATGTTACTCTTGGCTCAGAAGGGAACTGGATATAAACTCTTAACAAGCACATAGAAGTCATCCTGAGTCCAAGGTCAAGGAGAATGAAATCAGGGATTGGAAGCATGTCATAAGATGCCCAGAGCCTACGGTAGATTTTAAACACCATGGGTATTGATGATACTAATGCTTTGTCAAGGCAACCTCCCAGTGTGTATGACAGGTCCCTGGGAGAGCGTGCTGGTGGCAGACAGTGAAGAGGGAGGAGAAGAGGTATCATCAATCTTTTTCTTTCCCACCATAGAACTCCAGCCCCAAACAAGCTCCCCTCAGAGCCAGCTATCCTCATTACTGGACTGACACTACACTCTCTATCTCAATATAGAAATCAGACTGTGCAGTTACTATACATGGTAATGTATATCACCAACCCCTATTCACCATGTGTGGCTTCCCAATAATTGTTACTGTGAAAAATGATGTAACAAAGAAGATTAATGGAATTTTTTGCGTTTTTACTCACATCTCCTTTCCTCATATTCTCAACATTTCCTTTCCCCAAATTTCTTTCTCTGCTTCTTGATTGCTTCTTTAAATAATTAAAAAAGGGATAATTTAGGTAAAAAGAAAAGCCAACAAGGGATGCTACTATACTATTTAATAATTACTAATTTTCTTTAAATGGTCTTCATTTTAAGCCACAGAAGCTTATCATGAAATCAGATTATAATAGGGACATGTTTAGATCCATACTTTAGTCACTCAAGTGAAAACAATAGTAATAACAAATGTTTGCAAATATGATATGAATTGTTCAAACACTAATTTTACTATGTTTATAGCATTAATATCATATTCATGTTTCTAATATTGAAACATAAAAGAAGGGTGATATTATCTCTCTTTTACCCAGGAAACATTTTAGAGGCTGGGAGATGGATTACCTTACCCAAAGTCTGCTATTATGTTATGGTCAAGTATGTTAGGTTGAGCAGGGTGAACTTTAGACCATACTGAATCCTGACATTTAGTTATTTTACTTCTTTAACAGATTCTGAGTTGTACTTATTTTCTTAAAATAATCTTTTAAAGAAAAATCTGCCTACTTCAGCTGAATATATTCCATTTGCTTATGACATCAACTCATAATTGTGTTGTTAAACCCAACTGTGGCTGAACTCACAGATGTTTCTAACAGGTGAAGAGGAGCTCAGGGGAGAAGGAAGAGAAGATCTGATTATATCCTAAGGATCAATAATTCTATTTTTCTGCCAACTCAGTGATTGAATTTTTTCATAAAGGAGAAATATAATTAGAAATAACAGCTGGATGAACAGACTTATTTTCAACCAGGTAGTCAAGAAAATTAAAATCTTGAAATATGAGTGAATAATGAAAAATATTTTTTAGTTGTTTGAGGGAATTTCAAAACAAAAATGAAGGGAATCCTTATTAAAGAATAACAGCTTAATTTTAGAGGAGGTTTATTAAACAATCTGTCAAATTATACAGTGAGAAAATGGTTTGGGAGATAGAAGCCCAAACATATGTTAAAGGCTTTCTATTGTTGTTGTTATTGTTATTATTATTGCTATTATTTTCTGCTTTAATGATCTAACCTAGATCCTTCTGATGCTAACCAAGCTGCTATTGAACTATATCTCCTGCCTTCATAGTACTATGTTATACTTAAGCCAACTTTTGAGGAGAATGTAAGTGAATAGTTTAGAAGAAAGAAAGAATAGAGTGTTCATATATTTTAATAACATCCTTCCTGTCTGATATGTACTATTTCCTCTAATTTCATCAGACAGCAATCAGACCTAGTGAAACTTCTCTGTAAAGTTTTTTCTTCAGGACTAACATACTCAGAAGGGCACAGGTATAATGTATTGAATTTCTTTTGTGTAGGAGTAACTAGAGTAAAAGTGCAAGTGTTGAATGATTTCTACCCATCTTGAGACTCAAATACTGTGGCCAAGGAGAATCCTGACAACAGAAAGACTTCTTATTGTTTCATTAGAGAATAGACATGTTGCCAACTATATTAAAGGAACATGAGGAAGTAGGAACTATTGTCACCACTGTGGGATTTCAGCTTGAAAGGGCCCACAGACTTGCCAGCATTTTATACAATATAGAGCCCCAGGATTGAGAAGGAGTTAAAAATTCCCTAACAGAGACTTAAAATAAATTGATTAATCAGAATTCCAAATAAATCAAAATATCTGAGAAGATAGATCTTGATTTAATTAAGTCAAAACATACCAAAATTTTAAATGAAACAACATGGATTATATTATGGAAATTAAAATAAATGATTTCAGTGAATAAAAGCTTGAAGTCAATTTGTTAGCAATCGGTGGATTGAATGTTTAGAAACATTTTCCTGAAAGAGAACAATTTAAAATTCCATATTAAATATAAAATTACTTTATAACTAGCAGAGGTGAGAGTATAATTGAGAAATTTTTCAGGGGATTTTTTAAATTGAATATCATTCCGATATTGCAAGTGGGAAGAGAAAAAAAAGAGTATCCACACATATTGTCTAAGGAGTGTGAAATACTATATTTTAATGGAACTATTCAGTGCTTTTATTTTATAAATATATACATTCTTCAATTTAGTCTTACTTCTAAGGCCCTAATTTACCCACATTAGACCATCTATTTTAAAAATTGTAGGAATTAATTATTGTAATAACTTATAGTAAAATTTTGAATGCACACCAGTAGTAGGATTTTAGAATAGCTTGTATAATTCTGAAACTTTATTTTGCCATTGTAAAGAGTTAGCTCAATCTATTCCATAGGAGTTACCACTATATTTGTTAAGTGGGAAAATAAAAATACCCTTAAACAAACTTGAACTTAGTACTGTGATTTTAGAGTTCACAAATTAGATCTGTAATAAAAGTATATAAGTGGAAAAGTGTGCTTGCAGTTTAAAATGGTGAAATAGGAGAAGCACACCACTACATCTCTTCATGTTGGCCATTAGAAATTAAAATGTATAAGTAGAAAATAGGAGAGGCAAGCAAGGGGCAAATGTTTTTAAATTGTTCTCACTGGTATAATTATTACCATTCATGTAAATTTACATCTATGCATGTAACTATATCTGTATCTATGTTTGCAGATAGTGTTATATCAGATGTCAATACAATATGTTCATTAGATTTTTGTCAGGTAGTTAAATATGATTGAACCAATACTATTTTGTTTTATTTCTGTGTTCCCAAATTATGTTTCTATCCTATTTGTATCATTTGATTTCTATGTTCTTAAATTATGTATCAATTATCCTAAATCAACGCAACTAGAAGACATTCCCATTTATTTTGGGAAATAGTATTATGCTGTTAAAATATATAACAATGGAAAGATAAAAATGTAAAGAGTTTGATACACTTAATTGTATGTATCAAAAACTGAAGTTTCTGATCCAGATTTTAATATTTCCATACAATTTGCTAGTGAGAGAAGCTCATGTCTGGATTAAGAGGCAAGTTTAAGTCATGTGTTTCATAAACAAACATCAAGATTTTATGAAAACAAATTGGTTTTATCTGGAGAAATTTCGAGAATCACAATCCTTGTATTAAAATAATTAAAAATTTGGGAAGACAGTCTAGTTTTAGACGATTTAGTGAAGAGGCAAAACTACATTGAGTTTTTAAACTATCGAAGACTTCTATTGCATATTTAACAGAATTATATATCTCAATTAATCTTTTAAAATAATAACTATTTGGTTGGTGAATTGAATTACAATTTATTTTGCCTAATGTCCCAAAGCCTTAATTTAATTTCAAGCTCATACACTGTGGGAGTAATGTTTGGGTCCATTCTGCATTTCAAAGCACTTTTACATCTAACTTCTTCCCATTTCAACTAGAAAAATCCCCACTGTACTGTAAATCAATTTTATTCAAGAAGCTCAATAAGTCTATCAGCATATTAAGCAAATATTACTGTGAATCCCTCAAAGGAAAATTGTGTGCTATCTGTTCTTCATTGGTAAAAATTTTTCCTGATTGCCTTTAAAATGCACTGTCCCTTTATTAAAGATGTTATTTAATTTTCTTGATTTATATTTTGCATGAACCGATTAATATCGTGATTATCTTTTACAAAGAGGTAGTTATCTTGGTCTGTTTTCAGAATTAAATTCTGTTATACTTTCTGCTTGAAGGAGAAACAGTATTTTTGCTATTGATTTCAAGTATATGCCTTCAGAGGTAACAAGTTTAATGATGGTGTTGCATAGTAATCATGTGTCCTGTCCCTATAAGTTTTTTTTGGGTGCATAGTTCCTTGTGGTTTTTCTTTCTGATTAGAGTTGTTAATGTAGTTATGTTTCTCAGCTTTGAAGTACTGCAATGAAATAGCTGCATTAATTAATTTGTAGGAGGAAATGGCTTTGTTTCAGTGTTTGAGGATTCTCTGTCAGAGATCCGAAGAAACCATTGGTTTGGTTCTCCAACATGGAGGACAAAGGAGCAATGGCAGACAGTGCATCCTGGAGTAAATGCTCACCTTATAGCTAGGAAACAAAATGAAGAAGAAATAGAGGTCTCACAATTACCTTTGAAGACAAGTCGTGAATGAAATAACAAGCTGTAACTAGTCTCAACCCATTAAAGGCTCTATCATTTGAAGTAATACTCTGTTGTGATCAAGCCTTTGACACACAGGCCTTTGGGGGGTGGTAATCTAAACCAGCACCATGTTTCCTTGAAATTGGTTTCCTTGAAATTGGTTTCCTTACTAACAGAGTGAAAAAAGAAAAATCTTTCTTTCACATTTGTATCCTGGTTTTTACTCTTTCTCTTCTATTATTTTGTAATGATAGAACTATCTTTTTTTCTTTCCTTTTGAGAGATATGTTCCATTATTTTGAAGCAGTTTTACTGTTCTGATTCTCATTTTTGCTCCAAAATGGGTAAAGAGGTGTTCTAGCAGCTGTGGCAATTTAGCTCAAATGGATCATTTAGATTGGCAAACATATGTACCATAAGCTATAAAGGCAGCAGCTTGTGAACCCATTAAACAGTGAAACCCTGTTTCAGTATTTGCTAGAACTTGAAAGGCAATAGTTCTTTGCACTGAACATTGAAGGATGAATGGAAACTTCTAAGATAAGGGAAGAAGGTATAGTACACTGTAGTATAGCAATAGTGGCACTGCCATATCATCAAGAAGATAATTACCTAGCGTGATACCTTATGGCACAGAACTTAGCTTCTGTTAATTACCTGTAAGTTAGTTGAAGGAAAATTAGCATGGACTTTCATGTTTTTGTTCTCTGTTTTAACCCTTGTGCTTAGTTACAATGGAAATACTTGTCCTTTGCTTTGTTAAAGAGGTCTCAATGATTTGACTCTTTCAAATACAATGGTACAAGCAAGGAAGCTATGCGAATAGATTTTTCTTAGTGTGAAAAACTTCAGAAAGGAATAGATCAAAGCCTCAATCCCTTCAAAGTGGGGCAGACACGTCCAGGTATGTTACCCTTCGAAAAAGGACCACTTATGTTCCCAAAGGAAACTCACTACAAAGGATCAGGGGTCTGACAGGAATTCCAACACAATACCCGATATTAGAGGACAAATGCTGGTTTTGTTCACTTTGGATCTCCTTCTTAATGTAGTCAGAGTGAGTACAGCAGAGATTTTGAGGGACAGTGGATAAGAATCTATTGTAAATGAAGAGGCTCCAGACTTGGGAACCTGTGCATGAAGTGCACACGGGATCTAGGTAAGCACATGTACAACACAGGAACGTGAGGAATCTGGGCTGTGGGTCCGTCACAAACAGCACAGTTACAGTGGAGTGAAAACAATCTTCCATCTCTCACACTTGCTTTCATGTCAAAATCATTACTCTCCATTGAGAAGAGAGGAAGCAGACTTTGAGAGGATTCATGCTGTATTGAAGGAAAAGAGAAAGAATTGAGGACTGAAGGAGAAATGTCTTTCACCTCCAACCAAGCAAGTCACAGGGTGCCTGAATAAAATAGAAATGTTTGCTTCATACTAACGAAGAGTGTTATATATTCTGGTCTTTTTTTCCTAAATGGAAAATAAAATTAAAAAAAGGCATGTTGGAAAAAGATTGAGACCCAAGAACATTAAAAAAAAAAAAGTAAGTTGCAGTTGTTGAAGTAATTGTTTGATATATGTTATGGCTTCTTCCCACATTACCAGATAAATTTATTTCCAGTGTCTGGCTGAGATACATAATTTGAACCACTATTAGACTTAAACTGTATTAAGCAAGGCCACATGTCTCTTTCAGGAGATGTCAAATTTAATCTAGATTCCTGAGTTAGCACCTGTACCTAGACATGGTTCAATGAAAATAAAATAGTTGCACCTTAAATAGTTACTTCTCTAGTCCTCTGAATATTACACTCTTTCTACTCTTACCAAAACTCAAGTTCCACTGGATAAGTGTTATGGGGGTTAACCAAATAGGAGAAAAGTCCTTGAGGCAGAGTTTTAAAGGTGAAATATGGTTCTAATACATGAAGGAAAATGTTCATCTTTTTTAAATAAATGTAAAAGATATTTCAGGAAAAATGTCTAATAAAGGACACCATGTTTCTTGCTCTTCTTAAACTAATGGAAACAACAGTAAATTAATTGTATTGTTTTTGCTGATGAAATTCATATTCATTTGCAAGTTATTGCTCTATCTAGCCACAAAACTGGAAATGGAAGTACAAATAAAAATGACTCCATACTATCAGATTAAGGAGATGAAAGAGTTTGTGTTGGGTTGTTTAACAATGTCTTCTGATCATAAACATCTTACAAAATTATTGCAGCAATATTAAAGTAAAAAACCTACAAAATACGAAAATAAAAGTTTGTTGAAACATTCTGAGTTAAAAAAATATTTTGTCAGTAGCTGACTATGCATATTTTAAATATTTTCTTGGCATGTATAAAAGGCATTTGTGTTTAATAAAATGGAAACAATAAGCTTTAACTCAAAATCAAGATTTTTTTCAGTTAAAAGCAGCTTTCTAAATACCCATACCAAATAGTCTTTAAAGTCATCATGCTTAGTGGAGACAAAGTTTCCATTGAATTGACACAAATGTATTTGAATTTCTTTTCACTTCCTTCCCCTCTCCCTTTTCTGCTGGCTCCTCCTTTCCCTTCATCTTTCAGATCCTCACACTGTTGTCAGATTTCCCCTTCATAACAATGAAAAAAATTTATTAATAGACATGTGTCTATATAACAAGGCTTGATGATGAAGTGGACCATTAGTCTGGCACAATTCTGACAACTCATTCAGATTATTACAAAAATTTATTACAAAGCACCTACAAAGACCAAGTGAATTATACAAAAGAGCAGGATATATCCTAGCAACAGGCTATATGGATGGATGGAATGGGTGTTACCTGTGCCACAAACTAGGTGTGGCAGAACGGGGCACGTTCTCTTAGGAAGGTCGATAAGCAAACTCAAACACATTTATTCATCGTTTGTAACTTCAGTTTGTCAGTGTAGAGTTCTGGGTCCACAGAATGGAGACCTTGTCAAGGAATTGGTCTTTGATGACAAAATCTTGGGAAATGAATCATTTATTTTTATTATGAAAAGTGCTATTTTTCAATGTTATAGTTATTGTATCATTACTAATTACTCATATTCATTTGTCCTGTTTGCTTTGTGCCAATTTCTTTGTTGCTATTTCTATATACCTCCTCTTTTGTTTCATATTGTCTCTGTTTCATTATACAAGAAGAAAGAAAGAAAAAAGGAAGAGAGAGAGTAGAGAGAAAGAAAGAAAGAAAGAGAGAAAGAAAGAAGAACTGATTTCCATCAGTTAAAGACTAGCTAATACACAATGTGTATGATTTTAAAAATTATAATGATCAAAAGAGATCACAGTGGTGACTTTCTGAATATATGTGATGCTTCCACGAGGACTGAATAGTTATCACTAGACAGTTAAAGCACAATTTTAATTTATAGAATAAATATTTAACATAGATAAACTAATTAGTAACACACCAAATGCTTGTGATGTTGAATGCACTTATATATTTTTTGATACTGGAGGCTTATTTCCCCTTTGTTCTCTGGTGTCCTTCTAAAACTGTGAATATTGAAGAATGAAATATCTACAGCAGAGAGACTCAAGAGAGATGTCTTTCCTTGAATAAAAGATTTTATGTTTCATGTTCTCTTGATCAAGATTATCACTCATGATTTGGAAGTAGATGTCTGTAAGTACCTATGGAGTTACAAGCAATAAAACTAACCAGATAAAATCTAAACAAAAAAGTAGGAACTCATTATAACTAGCTGGCCCAGACAAAATAATATTCCACTTCATCATGGCCACTTAATAAGTGTTTGTTTATAATGTCTGAATATCAAGTCACTGAAACATAGTATTCAATGTAGAGATAAATAAACAATTTAAGTTGTTTATAAAAGTGAAATACTAAACCCATCCTTCTTTGGCTTACATTCCATGTTTTCAAATGAAGAATTTGAAATCAAGAATATCTACCATAATGACATAAAAATATCTCCATATTTAAAATTTAATCATAGAGGTGCAATTTTTTTTTGTCGGTCATGGGGCTTGAACTCTGGGCCTGGGCACTGTCCCTCAGCTCTTCAGCTCAAGGCGAGTGCTCTACCATTTGAGCTACAGCACCACGTCCAGTTTTCTGGTGGTTTATTGGAGATAGGAGTCTCACGGTCTTTCCTGCCCGGGCTGGCTTTGAACTGCGATCCTCGGATCTCAGCCTCCTGAGTAGCTAGGATTACAGGTGTGAGCCACCAGCGCCCGGCTAGAGGTGCAATTATTATAAAATGGGCAGTAAGAAACCTGTATGGTAGGTAAATAATGCATTATGACATAGTAAAAGAAATGGGGAAGTGGTGCTGTGGCTCAAGTGGTAGAGACCTTGCCTTGAACTGAAGAGCTCAGGGACAGCACCCAGGCCCAGAGTTCAAACTCCAGGACCAACAAAAAATACATTGGAAATTTTTTTCCACATTTATGTTCCATGTGATTTGTATTCACATATTATTCCAGATTTCAATGCCATTATTTGTTAATGACTTAATATGACTTTAATCTCTACAAACTGACTTTAATGATAACTTTAATGTAAATGTTTTACCATAAAATAATAAGAAGGGACTGGAGTATACTTCAGTGATAGAAAGATTGTTTGCTACATATAAGGTCTTGAGTTTGATGACCCAGCACTACTCTGTTGGAGCAGATTGTTATGTTTTGTTTTGTTCTTTAATTTCTGATTGTGAATAAGAACAGATGTGGATGAACATGAACTCTGTCTGGACTTATATGTTGCTTTCATTCAACATATAATTAGTATCAGTATTTATAAAACAAAAGTCTAGTTACCTGAAATATGACAGGAATTATAGTCATGCCTTAAATAACATCACATAGAAAACAAAGGCAATTTTATTATCTCTAACACCAATGCCTTTGTTATTAGTTATACCAAGTTATACTATTAGTTATACCAAGTATAACAATGGCATGAGGGTATAAGCAATGGACAAACTGCTTTATTATCTTCATACATTTTGTATATTTTACATAGACACTTCTTATCCCAACTTCTGCTAAAGACATGCCACACTTTTACAAATCTCAAAATTTACATTATCCTTGTAATTAATCACATTCACATACCCCTTGCTTTTTGGAACCATTGGCTTTTGGAGATACAGATTTTTACAAAAACATGGACAGGGAAACACTCAACAGATTGCAAAACTGATGGTAATATGTACATGACTGAACACTTCTCCATATCAAACACAGGAATTTAAGGATTTTTAAAAAAAATTCCCTTTGTTTTTTATTACTTCTTTTCTTTTTACTGCATTTGGTCAAAAGTCAAAGCCATGTATGTGTAATACATCTGTGAGTAAAATAGGTTTTGAATGTAAATTTTAAAAATATTTCTTATGGCCTGTACTGTAAACATCCCATACTCTATTTCTCGGTGCTTATTTACATGAAAAAAACTAGAATTCTTCTTGTAAACAGTATATAGATCTTTACACAACTTAAGTATTGTTGCCTTTTCTATAGCCTTTCCCTAGTATTGTTCATATTATTCATATTTTTGATTGTTTATATATTTGGCAGTCCTGGGTTTAAATTCAGGGCCTGTGCTTACTAGGCTGACACTCAAACCACTTGAGTCACACCTGTGGTCCTGATTTTGCTACTTATTTCATAGACAGTGTTTAGTAAGCTCTTCTGATTAGGCTGGCTTTGAAGTCTGGCTTTGTGAGTTCCTAGGATTGCAGGGATGAAATGCTAGCTTTCCGCTTCTTAATTTCCTTAAATGTTAATTTGATGATTTTTACTTCATACCATCCAAATAACTTGACAGGGTTGTTTACTAAAAATGAATGGATAAATTACTTTATGAAGAAAAGATAATAGTGGTGGAACAGATTAAAAAGTAGCTAATATTAAGGCTAGATACGTGATACACATGCTGGTAAGTTGCTATAAAAATGCCAGATTCAGGCTGTGGATTTACTATGGTATTATCTACAATACTGTGTGTGTGTGTGTGTGTGTGTGTGTGTGTGTGTGTATACGTGTGTGTTAGGAGGCACATGTATGCATGGTCCTGACTATAAAAAAAAGAGAATAGTATGAAAGCCACAAGCCTCTCCTGGCTGCGACTTGAGACTGGTATGGGATATATAAAGGCTTTACTATTACAGTCTTTTGTAGTGAATCCATCTTCTATGATTTCTGTTGACATGAGCTTTGCTGAAAGGCAGTCCAAGGGAGTGATATATGAAAGTTGTCAAAACCATCACTCTGAAGTCCATTCCTGAGTGCCTGAACCTGTAAAGTTTATTGAAATCCAAAGCTCCCTAGTTCTTGAATGTTCTTCCTCGCAGGTGATCATGCTAAGCTATATTTTAAAAAGACATTCCTGACCCCTCATACTGGCCATGTCAATTTTGCTAGATAAAACACTCTGACATAAGCATAGAGAAGCTGATCTCACAGGTACTCGGGTCTGGAGTCAGCATTCCTGGCTGATATTTTTATAATAGCTTATGGGAATAAGACATTATCTCAGACAGCTCATTGAATAGTTCAATGAGTGCACGCTATGGCTATCATATACAGAACTGAATAAATCCAAGAACTTATTTACCAAAATATACATGAAGTTGCTGACAGAGACTAAAGTTTGTGTAATAACTCAATTTTTGCTAATATTTTTTAAGAAACATAATTTGAACTACTACATTTCAAAACAGAAAACTTGGTTTTGAATTACTATCTAACAGTCTCATATCATAGGATGCCTCCATGGTGATTTGTTGTGTAAGGATTTGTGAATCAATATGGCTGACTCAGCAGGACTCATAGAAGACATTTAACAGACATTCTTTCACTAAGAGAGATGTGACTTTTCCTAAAGAACAGACTTCCAAGCTGAGTGTTGGTGGCTCATTTCTGTAATCGTAGCTTGTCATGAAGCTGAGATCTGAAAATTGTCGTTCAAATCCAGCCTCACACAGGCCAGTATTAGAAAATAATTATTTTTTAAAAATTCAATATTCAATAGCACTTTCAAATAATTATAAACCAAATAAGTCAAAACCAATTAGATGAAAAATTGTTCAGCTAATTTTGATCATTTTTATACAGAAAACGATTCAAAGTATATATGTAACAATAAAGTTGCATGTTTATAGAATAAATTTATAAACTTATATAATTTCTTAAAAGAATATTTAAAGCAAAAGCAAATAAAATTTCCAGCAATTTCAACAACTAAAGACAACCTTTGAAAACAACTTGTATAATTTCTTTCCAAGGACATTGTATTTACACTATAAGTACACAAGGCCCACCCAATTTGTGGGTTCCATATCTATGAAGTCTATCAATCATACGTTATTATTATTATTATTATTTTGTCGGTTAAAGGACTTGAACTCTGGGTCTGGGCACTGTGGCTCAGCTCTTAAGCTCAAGGCAAGTGCTCTACCACTTCAGCCATAGCACCATTTCTGGTTTTCTAGTGGTTTATTGTAGGTAAGAATCTCGCGGACTTTCGTACAATTATCCTCAGATCTCAGCCTCCTGAGTAGCCAGGATTATAGGCATGAGCCACCAGTGCCCAGTTCATTAATTTTTTTAAAATTGCAGTTGTGGTAAATGTTTATATACATTGTTCTTTTTTAATTTTTTAATTTTATTTTATGTGTTTATTTATTTATTGTGAAAATGCTGTAGAGAGGGGTTACAATTACATGAGCAAGGTAATGAGTACATTTCTTATCAAGAATTGTTGCTTCCTCCTTTATTTCCCCTTCCCAACCCTTCCCATAACCACCCCCACATCCTCCACCCCCGCCTCCCCCACCCACACCAAAGTTGTAAAGTGCGTTTTTCGACATAATGACTTGTACATCTCATTGTTGCAATGGGTCCAACTTCCCCTCCACAAATTATACCAACATCAAATACAGTGAAAGCAGGGATTATACTGTGGGAGAGGGACATACAAAGCAACATAGAAATCATCTTATAAATATGTTAGAAACAATTGCATAAAAGAAAAAAATTTGAATACTTATCTTGGGGTTCATTTCCCTAACATCAACTTATCTGACCTTTTCTGCTTGACTCAGATATACACTGGTTATTGCAAATATGGGAAACCATGGGATCTATGTTTCTTTGGGCCTGGCTTACTTAATATGATTTTTTTCCAAGTCTTTCCATTTCCTTATGAATTGGGCGATGTCATTCTTTCTGATGGGAGCCTAGAATTCCATTGTGTATATACACCACATTTTCTTGATCCATTTTTCTACTGAGGGGCATCGGGGTTGGTTCCATATCTTAGCTATGGTAAATAATGCTGCAATAAATATAGTTGTGCTGGTAGCTTTAGTGTGGTCTTGTTTGTGATCATTTTGATAAATGCCCAAAAGTGAGATTGCTGGGTCATAGGGGAGCTCTATGTGGAGTCTTTTGAGGAACCTCCATACTACTTTCCAAAGTGGTTGACCAAGTTTACATTCCCACCAACAATGAAGTAAGGTTCCCTTCCAGACATTTTTCTTGTTATTATTTCATAATTAATACAGGTCAATGATTTACATTGTATTTGCCTTTTTTAGATATTGCACACCATCTATAGATAATTTAAAGTTAGAGGTACATAGCTTATTTGCAAATACTGTCTCTTTAGAGATGGAACTTCAACATCTGTGAAGTTTACTCTGTATGAGGATCATGATCTTAGGATCATGAAGTATGATTCTGCTTTTCCTTAATTTATTGTATGCATGATGACATTCTGAATTTTTTGGGCTTTATTATTGAGATTTAGTTATTATTCACTGATTTAAAGTTCTCAAAAATACTTTTATTATAAGATTGCTCAAATAAGACTTCTTTTCCTACTGAGGCTCAAAACTGGTAGTGGCCTTTAAAATTCTCTTTATGTTGTTATTGTCTTACAGATGACATTTGTGAGCCTTCTCCCCAAACACCAAAGTTCTAGAAATTGATATTGAGTCTTAATTATCTTGGAATCTTACCAAAACATTGTGAGTCATAACTGAGCCACAATGGGTTGCATCAAACTTAAGGTGTGCAGTGAAGATTGAAGAAAAGTAGATTTTTAAGTCCTTAAATCATTAGCACTTGACCCAGCTTTAAATTGGAAGAGTTTTTAAAAGTTATGCTGGCAAATGGTACTAAGCATCAACTGGGAAAAACAATTTTTGCAGTCTTAGGCTCAGTCAGTGGAGCCTAGCTAGGAATATTAACCTCATCTGCAACGCTACAGCATATTGCTATATTATGAGTATCCACTGATATTTACACATTATTCTTGGGTGAACACCTTAAGCTTATAATAATAAAATCCATTTTTAGTGCTTTTTTGCCTCACACAGTGAAATATATTGGAGTTATTTTTAAGTCTTAAATCGCATAATGGGTTTATGGGATATTGTATTGAATTATAATCTATTCTGTGTGTCCCTAGACTGTGAGATAGGTTCCACCTGGCCTTCTTTGTAATCTGAGGCATGCCAGTCTATCTACCTTACAGCACCACAGTGAGTATTTCTCACTTATCTTAATGTTTCTCAATTTATCTATTAAGAAATAAACTCCCCAACTAATATATTTGAAAAATTATGAGCAAGGACTTGAAGTGGTGTGCTTGGTGCATAGGAGTAAGAACCTGACATAGTCCATCTCTGGTATATAAGTTGATGTGCTCTCTCTCTCTCTCTCTTTCTCTCTCTCTCTCTCTCTGTCTCTCTTTTTCCCCCTCCCCCACCCCATCCATGAAAATCAATCAAAGGTAATGAGAGCTGAGATTAGTATTTCTAGATAGTTTATCTCAGAGACAAGCTCTAAGATATAGGAAGAAATAGAAAAGAAAAGAAAAATCTTCATTATAGATCCAAAAATATATTTGTGCTTTTATAATGTTTTAAAATCCTATTCTTAGAAATGTAATTTTCTAATGAAGATTCATATTAAACATTAAGAGTTAAAAGAACTGTAGTACAATTAGTAAAATATTTACAACATTGTTAATGTAGGTTCATTTGGTGTGAAAACTTTTGATATTGGATAATTTTTAATTTAACTTAATATATTAATGCAGAAGAATTTCTTAGTTCTGTTACTTTGTGAAATGAATTTGAATATAATCCACCCATATATTTTTCAAATGTCACCTAAAATATTTTTAAATTTTTATAATTTCACCTTAATCTAATAACCTATAGTTACTTGGGCATCATAATTTTAATATTAAGTAATTTTGAAGTCATTCTTTCCCGAGGTTACACATTTAACTGCAGGGAGATCCAATTACACAATTTCATTTTAGTTTTGTCTCAGAAATGTTTTTGTGTCTATATAATGTGAGAAGTTTAATAAATAAATCATTTAAACAGTGGCTAGATTTTTGTGGTTTACTGAGGAACTTCCAGATCTAAAAGCTACAATTATATATCAGAAATTAGCAAACAAACAACAAAATTAACACATAGCAAAGATTTTCAATACCTTACTTTTCAGTATTCTGTTCATTTCTAAAGATTAAACTTCAAACACTTGTCAGCTACTTTAGAAGGGAACATCAAAACTTTTGTCTCTAATTACATGGCTAGTACAAAGCAATGAAATACTCCTGGATATTCAGTCTCTGTGAATCACATGCTGCCCGTCTTAAGATTCTTGTGGTTCTCTTGGCTATAGTACCTGAGTGTCTGAACATAATTTGCGAAGAAGACAAAAGCTTTTAAATTTTACCTCTCAATGTAGATCTGGTGATGAGGAAGAAATATGGAGGTTCCACAACCCTTCAGAAGCTATAAACCACTGTGCTCACTTTAGTATTTGTCAGTTTTTAACCACTGCTACAAGGCTCCAAGCGATCAATTATTCCTGAGCTCAGTGATGGGACTCAAACCCATACTTGGTAATCCATAAATCAATCTTACTGTCCTATGACTGGTTTCTAACTATGTTTGTTTCACCACATCTGACACAAACAACTTTAGAATTTGATTATGATTATGATTATAGCATATTACAAAGTAAACATTTGGGGAGCCAGAAGCGTGTTTGGTAGAGCACTTGCCTAGAAAGTGTTCAATTCTCAGTACCACAAGAAAAACATTCATTGATAATAATTAACGAAAAGGCAAACATTTTAAATAGGAAAAAAGGATACTTTCAGCTTCTAGAACAGTACTTCTGTTTTCCTTAGTTCAAATTAATAATGCAAATGAAGTGATGTGTTTTCTATTTTCTGTCTTATATGAAAACCAGACTTAGTTAACAAAACATCTTTCTTCCATTGAACAGGTGTCAGATATTGCAGAGAGAGAGAGAGAGAGAGAGAGAGAGAGAGATTATGTAATTACCTCCATTTATCATCTTCCTCTGTGCCATCAGATCAAGCAAGAGTCTTCCATACTGTTAGATTGACTCAACTAGATGCACCTTACATCCATCTTTATTTTTAATTTTTTCTATTCTTTTTGGAATTTTATAATCAAATAATATATCTTAAAGCACCTTCAGCCTAGTCAGAGAAGGAAGGAGTCTAGGTAAGGATGATGGCAGGGTCTGATTTTAAGAAGTTAAATTTGAATACAAAATAGATATCCAAGAATCTTGTCTCAAGCCTGTGATCCTAGCTACGTGGGAGGCAGAGATCCGAAGATCAAAGTGCAAGGCCATTCCTGGAATAATTTCCCCGAGACTTCATCACAACTAATGGCTACACAAAGTAGTAGTCTCTTCCAGCAAAACAGAGAACCACAATAGGAGAATGGAGGCCCCAGAATAAAGTGAGACCTGTCTTTGAAAAGGAAGGAGCTGGAGACATGATTCAAGTGACAGAGTGCCTGCTTTACAGGCCTGACAGGCACTCTGAGGCTTTACATTCAATACCATTATTGAAAGAGAAGGAGAGAGAGAGACAGGGAGAGACAGACAGAGAGAGAGAGAGAGAGAGAGAGAGAGACAGAGAGAGAGAACATACACACAAGAAAAAATTGCTGCAGTGTTGAATTATAACCCATATATCAAGTAAATATGAGTTAAATTTGATAAAATTAAGTGAATATAAGAATAATACATTTTGCTTGAAAAGCACTTCCCATATAGAATTTCAAATAATCCATCTATCTACTCTGTCTTAAAAGAAGAGGCGAAAAATTATCCAACCATCAAATATGGGCTGTGTACCACTAGCTCATTCAGAAAAGAGGAAAGTAAAAGTAGCTGTATGGTGGAGAGCAGGTAACAACATTTATTAGTAATGAACACTGTCACAATCATTTCATGCTAACATTTGCATTGTTGGGATTTTCTTTCTACTTTACAATTTCAGAGTTTCTACTTTGAGCCTCCTTAGAACAAAGAATTGAAAGCTGTTTCTTTTCCCATTTATTAAATAAGCTTATATTTATGAATACGAAAAATAAATATGAAGAAGTCATATTATAGATTGGAAAAAATACTCAAAGCCACATTGATAATTGAAAAATAAATCCCTGGACTTCCAACTATTGTATTGCCTTTTAAAATTATGAGATGTACAAGTTGTTATGTGGAAAAATGAACTTTACAACTTTGGTGTGTGGGGGGAGGATATGGTGGGGGGGTGGGGGAGGATGGGAAGGGATGGGAAGGGGAAACAAAGGAGGAGGCTACAATGCTTGATAAGAAATGTACTCATTATCTTGTCCATGTAATTGTAACCCCTCTGTATGGTATTTTCACAATAAAAATTAAAAATCAAATAAAATACTTGAACAACTGTAAAAAATAAAATTAGTATCTTACAGAACATAAGTATTAGTATGTCCCAAATATTGAAAGATATGTATATGTATATATACCTGATTCACTCTTCATAATATTTATCTTTGATTCAAAGAAAGTTATGCCTGTGTGATACAGTTTTATAGAAGGAATAAAAAATGGACAACTGTCAGTGTACAATTGCTTCAGATTAGAGCAAGGCTCATCTAGAGATGACTGATTTAAAGTGCCTCAATCTTCAGAAATCGCACTCAACACTGGAAGATATATCCCTTGGCCAGAAATGTACTGTCACTCATGCACTACCAATGACAGACTTTTACCTCCTTGAAATATACAAATCTATTGATAAACCAGCAAGGTTTTACTGAGTGCCCTTAGAGTGCAATTTGCTTATACTTTGATATGAAATACCGCACTGTGGTATGGGAGAGCAATGCATGTGACAATAAATGAAACACTATCATCACAGTGAGTGCCTTCATCTAAGTTTAATAATTATATGAAGTGCTAATAGTGAAGAGACATGTTGATATTCATTGAGATGACCTTATTATTTATGTTCTTTACTGATGCTTTTGGTTATAACCACTTTGTTCTCTCAAATAACATTCAAATCAAGTAAGACAAAATAAATCACTCACATCTTTACACTAGCACAACCTCATTTCTTCCTTCACTATTAATGTCATACTGATGTCACAGTGAAGAAAATGTTTCTATGTTTGGGCCAAGAGAAATATGGCATATACATCTGAAAGTTGATATTATTCCAGAAAACTAACCATGATGGGAATAAATTATAATGGGCTCAAATACAAATGAGAACTTTCCAAGCCAAAAATAGGATTCTATTTCTAAGGAATATGCTTAGTTATTTTTCGGCAGGAGCATAAAAAACTTTTAAATGTCCGTTCATATACAGAAATCATCTGGTTAAGACATTTGCAGAGCTGGTAAAACAAGAAGATATAAAGAAGTTAGTGTCAAATGACTGAGAAGAGTTCTATAGTTATTCTTACATTCAAGCAAATTTGCCAACTTTGGAACAAAAAAGCCCAAGCATTTGAGAATCCTCCACTCACCCTAAATGAGATTCGTATTTGGAGAACAAAGAAATTAGAATTTTATAGATTGGAAATTGCTTTAAAAATAAGTCAGCTAGATTTCCTTTCAGGCCAATGATAAATTCTGAAGTCATGTAAGATAGGAGATGGAAAACAAATAAGAAGCTTCAAAAACATAAATGGTGCTTCCCATAATGCTCTGAGCAAATTAGTGATATTTTGAAGAAGATTCCAGAACAAGTTCAGTCTTTTATTTGAAAACATTTGATAAAGACTAATGAGAAACAGTGATTGTTCTCAGAAGATTCCAACCAAAAACCAGCTAGGCCTTTCTTGATTGAAGTATTGTAAGCAGACAGTGATTTTTGTTATTTTGTTTCATTTTGATTTTAACTGCAAAGTGCAAGAAAAAATAAATCTTGAAGAGAAAGGAAAGCTCACTTACAGATGGTTTAGATATTGGAATTAATTGAGAATCTAATCATAATGGTAATAAATGTGGAAAATAGAGTATATATGGCAATTGAGTGATATCCAAAAGATTATACTGTTTTTCTTATCAGAAAATGCCAAACAAAAATACAGAATGTAGAAAAGAATTAGAACAGCTAATTTGGAACAACCAATGTAATTACCGATTTATACCAGGCATACGACTGAATGACTAAAAATAGAGATAAATAATAAAAAGTAGTGACACATTTTGTTCTGAGTAAGATACTTAAATAGTACTCAATTATCCTCTATATATTTGCCATGAATTATAAAACAGCAATTTAACTTTGTAATGGAGCAGTCTGGCAGATGCTAGCTCAATGAAGGGATCAATAATTTAAACAAAAAAAAGATTACATGTTTCCTGGTCATAGGCATTGAAAATTATCACCAATTTTGAGCTAACAGTTTTGAGGAAGAATAATAATTTTACTATATTATTTTTAAGTAAAATGGTTCTGAAAATAGGGATCCAGAAGTAGAATAAATAAAGATAACACCTATACCAAATACTGGACAAGATTCTACAAATTGTTAATAAATAACCAGAACCAACTATTGCTCCTTTTAGATTAAATTTGGAAATTTGGGATAAGGAATGAAGACTACAGCTAAAAGATTTTAGTAAATATCCATAATTTAAGTGAATTGTGTTCCTTCCATTTGAAATATCAAGGGAGAGGAGAAGACAATGTTAAAGAAAAGATAGACAAAACCACCTATTTGCAGAAATACATGCAATAAAAATACATACTTCCCATTTGCTTGATGACCATATTTTTAATATCAACATTTAAGGAGATGTGTGCTATATATGAAGAATTTTAGCTAAACATATTGTCATTTTTGTGAATGCTGAATCCTTTCCTTCTATTTTTCATGTACGAGAGGAGGAATCGATTGATATTTCTTTGTGCACAGAAATTACAGGGTAAAGTGAATTGCATCCTTGTCTAGTTAGCATTTATATTGGGCCAATCTCTGCCTGATCATTGGTATGCAATCATTTGCATGCTTCTTTTGCTCATTCTTCCAAGCCTGAAAGGTCAGCAAATATTACTGTCTTGATTTGACAGTGGAGGTCACTAAAGAAAACTAGGACTCTGAAAATCTAGCAAATAATCAGCAAATGCCATGAAGGTCAGCACCTCCAATACAAGGAGCAAAATTCTCATGTTCCCTGCCTATGTCTTACTGTACAACCTTTTGACCTGTGTGTCATTTCCCTTGCTTTGTACTCAACTCTGTATACTTTTTATTGAAATTTGGTTAGAACCAACAACAGCTTCACTGAGCAATGGGTTGCACCAGTAAGTTCCCAGGTAAAAGGGGAATCCGCGACAAGAGCGGGGGGGGGGGATATTTGCTCTTCTCCGTAGATAAAGAGAGAGCTAGAACCTGGGGCTAGTCAATAGAGTAGCCAAAAGTGAAAGTAAAAGATTGTTTGCCAGTTTTAAATTTTTTAGACATGGGTGCTTCTTCTTCGCACCCAGTTTTTTTGGCTCTCAATGAGCTGCTGCACTCAAAGAAGTTAAAAATGAAAAAGAGTACTTTAGAGAGATTTTTGGATGAATGTGACATCGTTGCCCCATGGTTCGCTGTCTCCGGAAGCCTCACGGTGGCCTCTTGGGAGAAACTAGGAAGGGACCTAGATTTTGCCTCTGAACAAGGAACGCTTAAGAGTGGAGTGAGACCAATATGGAAACTGATAAGAGGCTGTCTTGAGGACCAGCGCTGCAGTGAGGTGGTAGAGAATGGTCAGGCCGCCCTAGAAATGCAAAAAGGGTAGGAAGGTGGAGGCTGGGAAGATGGCTCAATGGTAGAATGCTTGCCTTGCATGCCTGAGGCCCTGGGTTCGATTCCTCAGCATTACATATTTTTGGTGACCCAGACGCAGCCATACTATTAATTAAACAGCTTGTTTACGAGCAATGCAGAGCCGCCATAACCCCATATAAGAATAGGGGACTAGAAGCATGGATGAAAGTTTGCAGAGAGCTGGGCGGACCACTAACTCATGCTGGATTAGCTGCTGCTGTGGTGCAATTAACCCAGAAGAAAGGGGGAGGCTCAGGTGCATGCTTTAGATGCGGCAAGATGGGACACATAAAGTGTAATTGCCCTGAAAAGGGAAAAGTGATAGAAACAGGAAAGGGACAACAGCCTAAGCAGCCTGGGCTATGCCCTAGATGTAAAAAGGGGAAGCATTGGGCAAATGAATGCCGATCTGTGAAAGACATCAACAGTCAACCCTTAATGCAGGCCCAGGAAAAAACCTATTCAAAAAACGCTGCAAATTTGTCTAAACAGTTGTCTAGTTATCTTTTAGGTAATTGAACTGGGGAGTTCGACAGCCTGATGGAACAGCTCAGGGTTGCCATCTCATGGTGAACTCGACCCGAGTGGATGCCGGATTGGCGGAGGGGTTATCTTCATGGATCTCCGCTGCTATGAATCATCTTAAGGAATGGGCAGGTTTGGGAGCCCAGACAGGCCTCCTGGTATTGGCCTCCATGGTATGTCTGTGGTGCATTTGCCAAATTAGAGGTTCTCAGCATTGCAGTGCAGCCATGATTATCCAAGCCTTTACAGCCATTGAAGCAGGACAGTCCCCCCAAGCATGGCTTGCCACTCTGAAAGACTAGCCCTTTATGAGCACAGGGTGAGAGGCTTGAGCACTGCACTTGAGGTCCACCGAGGTCGTGGGCCCCAACAAGAGCATGTCTGATTGCATGTGGGTTGATACCCTAAGTCCCACCTCTGTAAAAAGGTATCGGACGGGTCTGGTAATCATTCGAGTGGATAACACCTGAGTGAAGATCAGTACAATGTCCTAAATTTCTTCTACAGAGATCAGACCTCTACTCTTGCCTGTTGCAAAAACAAAAAGGGGGAACTGTAGAGAGCTGCATGCAGCCGCACCTTAAAGATGGCGCCGGCTTCTGCCCTCTGCCTTCCCAATGGCGAGTGCTCTCTGTGGTAAACAACTCCTTATATGGCTAAGGCATAGAATCTGGCTTGCTTCCGCGCACCTGGACCTATTGATTGCTCCCACGTGGCGTATCAGGGCTGGCTACCCAGCGGGTACTTAAGGCTGTGTGGGATTCTCCCCGGGGTCAGAAGATTGCTCAAAGGTACTGAATAAACTGCAGAGAGAAGAGCTCAGTGTTGCGTCTTTCTTGCTGGTCAAGATGGATGAAAAAATGATTCACCCATAATCCCTTTGTGCTGCTCACCTTCACCACCCATGGTCCATCTGTGTATTTTTTTGAACAGTCAGCAATTCCAGAATTTAGTTTGTAAATTTTCAGTGTTTACAGACTTTATCATCCACTTCTGATACTTATTTATTTTTGCCTGTCTTAGGGCTTGAACTCAGGGCCTGAATTCAGGGCCTCTGTGCTCCTGGTTTGCACTCTACCACTTGAGTCACAGCTCCATGTCTGGCTTTTTATGAGTAGTTTATTGGAGAAAAGAGTCTCATGGACTTTCCTGCTTAGGGTGGCTTCAAACCTTCTAACACTGATCTTCAGCTCTCAGCCTCCTGATTAATTAGGATTAAAGGCATGAGTCACTGGTGCTCAGGTACTTGTAATTTTTTTTTATCGGTGTGGGACTTGAACTCTGGGCTTGGGTGCTGTCCTTGTGTACTGCAGCTCAAGGTGAGTGCTCTACTGCTGGAGCCATGGCACCACTTCTGGTTTTCTAGTGGTTTATTGGAGATACGAGTCTCACCGACTTTCCTGCCTGGGCTGGCTTTGAACAGCGATCCTCAGATCTCAGCCTCCTCAGTAGCTAGGATTGCAGATATGAGCCACCGGAGCCCGGCACTTGTAATTTTTTAAAGCATTTAAATTCCAGTCTCACTTAGATGTTAATGCTGAGATCCATATTAAGTTTTATAAGCTTCCCACCCCTTTATATTCATATTTTTTTGGCTCATAAAATTTTCTCATTGAAAATGCAACAATGGAACATGGATACATTTCAGTTTATTTTTGTAATGTCAGATTGTTTTCAAATATTAGAAGATGGACTGAATTTTTTTTGTGAGTAGAAAAAAGTAACAAATACAATCAGCATGAAATATATATATATATATATATATACACACACAAATACACACACACTTATTTTATATATATATATATATATATATATATATATATATACTTACATTTACCACCTAATGTACCATCTTGCATTCTGGTCAGAAAATACATTTTCTATATAGCTATCCTTTTAAAATCTAGCTACTTGCTGGGTACTTGCTGTAAATTAAGGCTAATTAAGACAAATAGATATAGAAAGTCAGACATGTTTCAATTTCTTTTTAAATTTTGTATTGTTTTCTGGTAAGGGTGCTGTACAGAGGGGTTACAGTTACATAAATCAGGTAATGAATACATTTCCTTTTGAGCAGTGTCACCCTCTCCTTCATTCTCTCACAGTTTCCCATCACAACTTCCCTCTCACCAAATTGTATAGTTCATTTCCAATGTAGTGTCTAGTGGGTTTCACTGCTGAATTTATCCCATCATATCTGCACTTCTCTCTCCCCTCCCCAAATCAGATAAACTTATATACAAGACAAAGGATACATAAATAAAAAATAGCAACAGAAGGGAATAAACCAAAGAAAACAAAGGAGGAGGAGGAGGAAGAGGAGGAGGAGCAGGAGCAGGAGGAACAGGAGGAGGAGGAGGAGGAGGAGCAGGAGGAGGAGGAGGAAGAAGAACACGAACAAGAACAACAACAACAACAACAACAAACAAAAAAAAAACAAGAAGAAGAAGGATGAAGAGCTGCATGTTCAAATTTCCCCCATGCTTTCAGACCCAAAGAGTTAAACTCATATATAAATAACCAGGAATGTGGCTCTTCCTGGGAACTCAAGGAACATCAGTCAGTATTTGTCATGAAACCCACATATCTATTTACTTGTGAATTGAAAAGTTATTTCATCATTTTATTTTCTCTCTTTGCTTGACTAGCAAAAGTATGAATGTCAAAATAGAAATAAAATGGACAATAAAATCACCTTACCTTCTAGAATAAAAATTCATCTCATGATTTTATATCTTGAATTGTGTTGATATGGATTAAATTGTACAAATAGATACCAGAAGGGGTAAGATATGGGTTAAGCTATTTCTTTATTGACAAAAACATACATAATACCAGGAATACAACCATACTACTTGTGATCAATAGAAATTTACTTTCAGACTGAAAGTAAATTTACCAAGCAAAAAGTTGCTTTTGTTTAATATGAATTAAGAAAAACTAAATATCCAAATTTTCTCAAGGTATTGAGTTCCTGTTACTCAGAAGATAATTATTTTCAGTTTTCTTCCACAGTTAGAGCTTGGTCAGCCATGCATTAGAACATAAATAGCTTCAGCATTTTCAAAGTTGTTTTCAGCTTGTTGCATTATTTCACATATATATGTAATATAGTTGTCAAATTCCAGTGTCACAAGTATACATACTAAATAAATTATGAAAAAATAAGCTGGGCGCTGGTGGCTCACACCTGTAATCCTAGCTACTAAGGAGGCTGAGATCTGAGGATCATGGTTCAAAAGCCAGCCCAGGCAGGAAAGTCTGTGAGACTCTTATCTCCAATAAACCACTAGAAAACGGGAAGTGACATTGTAGCTCAAGCGGTAGAGCACTTGCCTTGAGCTGAAGAGCTGAGGGACAGCACCCAGGCCCAAAGTTCAAGCCTCACGACCAACAGAAAAAAAAAAGAAAAAAATCAGCCATTTATTATCTCTACAAAAAAATGATACCTTAGCATCCAGTACTATCAAAACTGAGAGCTGCAATTATATATTCCAGGTTAAAATCATCCCAGAATCACATCTTCTGAGACACTTCATCTGACTCTAACACAGACTCTGTCTCAGAAGCACTTGGATGAATCCTGTTTTCCACATTTATCACAAGGTCCCGAGTGATCTCAGTGCTTCTTTGTGAAATACACTTGGGCTATCAAAGCTCAGTTGGAAGCCAGTGAGGGAAGGCATGCTTACAAACTCAGAACATAAAAGAATAAAAATTTATAATTCTCAGTTTCAACTTTTGCTAGTTATTCTATTACCGACTAGCTCACTATATGTGAAGGTAAAATCAGGAGGAATACTTCATTAAAAGATGAATTGAAATATTCTATTTTCACGAGTTTTGGGTATAATCAGTATACATATAATTATGACTTCCTTTTCCACAGAAGGTCATTTGCCTTCCTGTACTCCTGTAATAATTTTTCATGGTTGTCTCATTGTTCCTTCTACTTTACATTTCCCCCCATATTTGGATCTTCACAATTTATTTTCTTGCTTTGATCTCTGCATTTCTACCATTATGAGTTGAAGGGAGAATTGTACACAAAGAACCAATACTCAAACTAGAGTAAATATAAACACTACAGCTTTATTTTCTGTTATTCAATATATTATTCACAAAAAAGGCTTGGTTCTCTAGTTCAACAAGTGAAACAATGTGATAAGTGGTGTGGCTAAACACTCCTAACCTCATACCCAAAGCACAACCCATAACCAGTCTGTATGGAGTATGAAGTCATAAGAAATTCTTGGTTCCAATGTATTTGTATGAGTAAAGAGCAGACCAGAGATGATGGGTAACTGCTTTTACCATTTTGGAAGACATTATAGGAAGGATCATACACATGTGATTAATGCACTATGACCTTGAACAAAATCAAATGTTGACTAATCATTCTTCCAGAATAAAAAAAATGCAAAGGAAACTTCTCACAGAGTGTAATTATTGTATAGAATCAGAGTAAGAAATAGGTAGATTTTTTTTATTTAACCTTATTCTTCTCAAACGGAATGATTTGCACTAAATGAAAATGGAAAAGAGACCAAACAAAAGAGACTAACATAGATTGATTAAAGCCCTTGGAATGATAGGTTGCATCAATCTAGTGCTCCTATACTTGTTTACATGATCACATTGCATTGAATTGGAGAGGTTACATATAAGCTAGAAAGTAACCCAATTATATGCAATTGTTTCTGTGTTTATGTGTAATGCTTGTCCTGTGTGTTATAATAAATTGGCATTGTAATTCAGCAATGAAGCTATCAGTGTGGTAAATGGACACATACTACACCTGTTTCTATCACCATTGTTATGCTGTCATTGTGGTAACAATGGCTCTTGGTAATGCCACTTACTGGATTGTCCAGCATTGTAGTATGGAGAAAGCAAAGACACAATAGCAAATGAAATATCTAAACATTGTTTGGAGTATAGGCAATTTTACTGTGAAGAAAGGCAATCGATGATAAGGAATGCGACACACAGAATTTGGTGTATAGAGTAGAACAGACATGTAATTTAGAACTAAATTCATGAAAAAGCAGGAGCGAGCAAAGGACATTTTTTTGAAGTGGTGTCTAGTACATGCACAATGGTTCCAAGTGAGTATGCATTTCAAGCTAACAACAGAGTAGAAAAAATAGAGTTGACCACAAAGTAGGCATAATTTGGGGCCGATGGATTCATATATCATTGAACAAGTTCTTTAGCACCAACCAAGGTGAATTAATTTTTAAGTAATTAAAACAATCTTAGTTTGTCAGTATGCTCATGCTTTGAAATATACCCTACAATGTAAAAATAAAAAGAGTTGCTTGATAGGGACAGAACATTTATATAGCTGATGAATTGTGATGCTAAGAACAAAATTTTATGTCAATTTTACAATGATGATTCAGCAATCTGATAAACATAACTTTTAAAATTATTGTTATTTTGAAAAACGAACTTTACAACTTTGGTGGAGGGGGAGGTTTGGATGGGGGAAGGTGGGGGAGTATGGGAAGGGATGGGAAGGGGAAACAAAGAGGAGACAACAATGCTTGATAAGAAATGTACTAGTTATTTTGCCCCTGTTATTGTAACTCCTCTGTTCGGTATTCTCACAACTAAAAAAAAAAAAAATAAAGAGGGGTTACAGTTACATGAATCAGGTAATGAGTAATGAGTACAATTCCTTTTGTATCATGTATCTCCTTGCTTTGCCCTCTCCCAGTTTTTCAACCCCCCTCTCCCCGCCCCCTCTCAGCCCACACGATGTACAGCTCATTTTCCACATAGTGTCAAGTGAGTATTACCATTATTTGTATTCACCCTCGCTCTACCTTTTCTGTGCTCTCTTTCCCCTCCCAAATACAAACAAACAAATAAGACAAAAGGAAAAGAAAGCAACAATGGCAACTTAAAAAAAAGCCTCATTTCCTTTTCTTGGAGTTCATTTTGAAACCAATACTTTTTTTTTTTTGGTCAGTCGTAGGGCTTGAACCCTGCGCCTGCGCACTGTCACTGAGCTCTTCAGTTCAAGGCAAGTGCTCACCACGTGAACCACAGCTCTACTTCTGGTTTTCTAGTGGTTAATTGGAGGTAAGAATTTCCTGCCTGGGCTGGCTTTGAACCCTGATTCTCAGATCTCAGTCTCCTGAGTAGCTTAGATTACAGGCATGTGCCACTGGCACCCAGACACAAAAGCAATTACTTTTAAAGGTAAAATTAACTTTAGGAATAGTATTATAACACCATTTTACAGATAAAAATTTCTAAGATTATAAGAGGTAAAGTAAATTGATTCATGAAATATATATTTTAAGTAGAAAAATATGGCCTACTTTCTAAGTACCTCTATGTTCAGTTTTTAACCAAATCTCTAATTTTTGTTCAGTAAATTAAATCATCCTGTAAGCCTTATTCATTCTACTATCTTTTCCTCTGTCTTTGTTTCCTTTTTTTTTAAAAAAAAAACCTTTCCTGTAAACAGTCTGGCTATTAGGACCATAACTTGGAAATGAATCACTAATGAAATACAGCCTCTTCAGAATATGTGAGAGGGTATATGCATACATGGTCATAAAAACAGAAACCTTTTATTGATATCACAAAAGAATAATCCAGGTGGAAAACTGTGTGCTGGAATATATGCCTCTCTAAAGTACTCCTCTCATACTCTGTAATGACTGTTAGACAAAACCGATATTAACTTGAACTTTGACCATAATCCCATAACACTGGGAATGAAAAGCTAATACCTTTTCATTCTCCCATTTTTAATAATGATTGGTTATTCTATTTCCAGAGACAGTGTTTTATCTGACCATGTCTAAAAGATTGTCTTGTAGCAAAAGAGCTACTAGCTATACAGAAGAACACTAAACAGTCACTAAAGATGAGTGTTCACTATTTAGAAAGTATTGGAGATTTTTTGAGCAAGTGTTGACTATTTCTGCATTTCTTCACATATATGTAGTTTCTAAACAGTACTGCCATCTGGATGGGTGATATACCCTATGTCTTTATATTTACATGTACGTAAAACATATACACAAACGTTCTTCTTCTAAAAGAAAAGTTCATGTTTTTTTGGGTCCCAGAGACCATATTATAATTTTTCTGTTACATACTCTGTTGCATAAAAGATTTTTATTTTCACCACAGGAATATAGTCTTGTCCACACCTAAACGCATACATACAGTGATCTGTGAATGCAAGCATGTGAGTACACATGCACACACACACACACACACACGCACACACACACATACACACTGTTCAATATCAGACTATATGTAGATATCAAGAATACCCAATATCTTGGGACTTCACGAATCATAGTTTGAAACAGAAATATTTTAATATCCACTACCTTTGGTTGTGGTACTAAGTAGGGTCACTGCTCGCAGACTTAAATAAGGAAGTCAAACCCAATTATTGTATTAAATGTTATGTGTTAACTAATTTTTTTCTCTCTGGAATTCTCCTATTTCTTCCATTCTTAGCCAACAATTCTATTTATAAATGAAAACCTTGCTGAGTAATCATGATAGATTCTGTGAGAAAGTTTTCCTTCTTGTTTAAAGAGAGGGAATACTTTGGGACTACTTTTTGTTGAACTTCTGTTTAGGCCCCAGGTAATGAAATTTTGAATTTCCTTAGCTCATCTACTTGTTTCTGGGCTTATTCTAATCAATTCGAATAATGTGTAATCTAGGGTTGAGCTCTAAATATTTTAAAATCATAATGAGTATTACTGGATGTTTTAATATTAATTTCATAATGTGAATTAATGGGTATGATTTCACAATTTACACGTGGGAAAATGTAATGTGGCTCAAATTTTATCTGAAATGCTTTGAAATCCAAACTACAGACAGAAATTGATGGCTCATAGCCAAAATATGATAGCTTAGGACTGCGAGGCATGGATTAAGTGGTAGAATACTTGCCTACAAAGTTCAAGGGCCTATATTCAATCTCTAGAACCATAAAGTAATGATAGATTTAGTTTGTCATTCATATGGTAAGTATCAGCTTGCTTAGTAGCCCCTTCTGATAAGCTGAATGATGTGTCTCTTTTATGGAAGATGATGGAAATTTCTTGAAGTTAATTCATTTAACATTTAAATAAATTCTTTTTGTGATTATAGAAATTTTTGATTACAGTAATATTAATTAGATCTAGGTTTTCATAGTCTAATCACAATCTAATTAGAACTCTCTTATATTCATACAAGTTTTCCACAATTTCATCTCATATCTTCTTCAGGCTCTTTAATAACACATTTCTCCCATCTGTCATGATAAATCATTAAACATTTTAAAATTGGTTTTCTTAATGGGTAGCCCTAAACTTTAATTTCAATGATATATCACTATATGTTTACTTTGACTTTTATCTGGTAAGATTTATCCTAATTTCCCTCATGCATGCATGGTTATACCTGTCCTCCAGTCCAAAGTCCTCTGCAAATGTCGATTTTGAATGATGCCATAAAATTCAGGGATTTTCTACTTTGATACCAAGATAATGGAACAGGAACATACCGATGTTTTTTTCTTAATTGTCACCTTTTGAATATGACTTATGAAGTCCATTTGATAATAGTTACCATATTTTTCTGGTGCTGGTGCTTGAACTCAGGGCCTAACCACTGTCCCTGAAATTTTGTTCTCAAGGCTATCTCTCTACCACTTGATTCACAGCTCCACTTTTGGCTTTTTTGATAATTTATTGAAGATAAAGGTCTCATCCATTGACTCTCCCCCTTGGAGTCTCTTTGAACTTCAATCTTCAGATCTCAGCTTCCTGAGAAGCTAAGATTACAAGCATGAGTCACTGGCTCTTGGTTAATATTTACCTTTTATATAAATTGTTCTTGTAAATAATTTAACTTTGTGTGATCTATTGAATACTTTTGTTTTCATTTAATATCTATTATTTCTTTGATTACTTGTATTTAGTATATTATTAGTAAGCATGTACTTAGGGCATTCTATGAACTTGACCTGGTGAAAAAAAAATGAAGCAATACAAGAAACAAACCTATCATTATTATTGTTGATTGCATAGTCTACAAGAAGAGACTTAAACTAGGTGAACAACTATAACATATGTGACAAGATGATAATGATAGGATCAAAAGGGAGTAGGGAAGTGTTTGATGAACTAAGTACAGGTTCAGTTTCTGAGATTCTTCAAATTACTCATCCTTTCCATGATGCTGTAGGTAGACCACAAAACTCTTAAATTTCTGGTTAAGCTCTAAGATATAAAAAGAATGCAGGTAAAATACAGCAATAGGAGAGGGGGCAGTAGGACCTAGGAAAGATTTCAGTTTCAATGATCTTTTTCAAAGAGAGATGTATAGACAGTTGTATTGACTTCTCATGCAAAAATATATCTTAATTTGTCTAGCATATGGCCAGTCAAGAAATATCGAAGCCTTTGACCATGATATGTTGTACAGGATTAGCAGTTAGACATAGTTAACTAACTATCCACATGGCTAGTCCGTCACATGGCTACTGGGTGATCCAGAAATTCACATTGTCAGCGTTGATTATCCAGCAAGTAAACTCCCAGATAAGTTTTGTAGGTTATCAGACAGGACATTCTCAGGCTTGAAGGTCACTTCCATAAACTGAGTAGGTGTCAAACTTTGACTCAGTTCAAGTACCCTTTTATTCAGAAAGAACAGACTCTACTCACTTGTACAGTTGAGGCCTTACCCATTTTTTCTGCAGTCTCTGATCATCCTACTTATACTTCAACCCACAAGTAAAACCAAGTTCTCTGTCCAAAGCACTTCACTGACATTTAATGCAAGGATTTTATCTCTTTAAATGATCAGTGTGATCAAAACACATGCATTCAGTTTAGAATAGATGTTTATGGTTATGGGAACATTAATGATTACATACTTATAAAAAACAGTAATACTCAGTTTTTAATTAAGGGGTATTGTTTTTAGCAAAGCTACATTTGAAATATCACAGCAGCATGGTTAAAGATTTATCAGTATAAATTCTGCAATGTTCAGAAAGAGATGTGGATTAGCAAAGGTATCTTGGGAATTTGATGCTCTGGGAGATGTTCACTATTAAGAGGAGCACCTTTAAAATATCTCCCAGACCATCACCCAGTCTAAACTTGTGCTATCATAATCCAGGTAGACTGCAGCTTGGAAAAAGGAATCCCAAGTCTATGAGATGAAATACCAAGAGAGGTTTCCAGGAACTCATATTCAGAAGATGAATAAAGGGTTCAGAAAGTCTACTGGATTTCCATTAGAAAAAATCAAAACGCATTAGGGATATCATATTATGAATTCAGCCCCACATACATAACATCATTTCAAATGTAGGACCCCGCGGTTTACAGGAACTCCTGCCAGAATAAGTCTGCCTTCTTGTCTTAAGAACACTTGTTGCTCAAGAGCCATGGCTTTAATAGATAAGTCATACCTAAGTCCCTCTCTGGTCAAATCCCAATGTGTAGACATCTGAGATTTTCTCCTGCCTTCTTTGCCTCTCTTCAAACATTCCTTGATGAAAATTATACCCTCAGGGAGATTGCTTCTGGAAATGATTGCTTATGGTGGTAGCAAAGCATACTGCTGGTTTTCCTATTGACAGAGACAGCATTAACTTAGGTCACACTGGATTTGAAAGGGACACAGGTGAATAGAGAATCAAAGCCAAGCTGCACAAAATGGGGAGATTTCTTCTCTTTGTGTTTTCAGGAGGAAAAGAAAAGGTCAAAGTGGTCATTTGAGACTAGGTGCTTTCGTGATTTTTCTGTCTGATTAAACTTAAAGTGGTGTGTTACTGGGCAAGGAGCTTAAGGGCAGATGAGAAATTCACTGTGCATTGTTACAGAACAGAGCTAAATCCCATCTCCAGCAAAATGGTTTGGGAACTTGCTAATAGGAGAAGCCTGATCAGCTACAAATATTTCCTAAAACAGAAAACACTATTCTTAAATAGACAAACACTGGACCACTTTCAATTACCTTTATGCCTACAAATCATATTTACATGAAGTAGCAAAGAAGGAAAATGTAACAAAGTTACATTAAGTGTGGCCAAATGCAATCATAGTATTTGATGTACATATGTGAAAATATGAACTAACACAACAGTAATATTCACTAGAAATTATGCTGGAAAGGAACTTTACAATTTGGGTGGGAGGGAAGGGGAGTGGGGAGTGGTAAGTAGGAGAAAAGGAGGGCAGGGTAACAGAGTTTTAAAAATTCCATTCAAGCCAGGCGCCAGTAGCTCACACCTGTAATCCTAGCTACTCAGGAGGCTGAGATCTAAGGATTGCAGTTCAAAGCCAGCCCCGGTAGGAAAGTCCATGAGACTCTTATCTCCAATAAAACACCCAGAAAACTGGAAGTCGCACTGTGGTTCAAGAGGTAGAGTGTTAGCCTTGAGCTGAAGAGCTGAGGGACAGCGCCCAGGCCCAGAGTTCAAGCCCCAGGACTACTCCCCCCCAAAAAAGTACTCATCACCTTACTTATGTAACTGTAACCCCCCTGATCATCACCTTTACATCAAATTTTTAACAATTGTTAAAAATTTAAAAACTAGGTAAATTAAGAGAATTAGTGAAGTTTGGAGAGAGAAGAATGATCGAAGGGGTGATATTCATCAACATGTATTGTACTCCTAACATGGTAGGCTGAATTGAAGCTCCGTGTATACCTACTTAATTATAATAAGAAATTAATGAAGAAAGACAATTTCAACAACACAAACACATACACATGTATAGTGACAATATGTCAAAAATAAAGCAACATTACCAAATGCATAAAAAGAAAAAGGAAAAGATCAGAATTTTTTATTGACTTGACAACAATCTATAGAACAAACAAAACTAAAATGAAGGCAGGAGGAGGAGAGCATGGAAGAAAAAATATAACGGGAGGAGAGAAGAAAAATAATGGAATATATTCACTTTCTCCTTTTGAACACTTACTTTTTTTCAGAACTCTGAATTCTAGAAAATCAATTCACTTCTACTTCCATCTTTCTTTTTGTTGGGCCTTTGATAGAGCCACTCTATTTGTGTAAGACAGTGACTGTTGTCTTTTCCTTGATTGCTCATTCCTCCTTCAGAACCTGAGTTAGTGTCCTAGCCAAACCTTTCCATCACAAGATTGACTTGAAAATAGACTATTAAATACAGTAAACAGAGGCAAATATTTAATATACTTAGCAGTTTATTTTTCTTCCCCAATCAGTTGAGGGTGTAGAGATAATATGTTTGTTAGCATGTAGTGTAGTGCTTGCTGATCTACAAGGATTTTAATGTAAAGTCTTGTAGTAGGATAAACATTCTTCTCATCTCCATTTGTTGTTGTCAAAGGAGAAATAACAAAGAAAATGTGTGTGCCAGAACAAACTTATTGGTAATAACAGAAATATGTATGTCAGAACACACCTATTTGCTAAGAACAGGAAAATAAACTATGTGTCCAGGCCTTTGATGAACACTTAGGTAAATTAGGTTTCTTCAAACATGAGCAAACTATATATAAACTGAAGTAAAAAGGAATATAATCGCAAGAATTATCTACATTATTTATCGGTAATATCCAGCTGTATAAATCTGAAAAAGCAAGCGAGACATTATGTCTCTTCTAACTCAAACAGTTCTACAAACTTATACCCTTATTGTCATATACTGGATCCAGACTTTCTTCCGCATTTAATACCTTTCCAGCTCTAGAAACTACTGAATTCCACTGGCCAACTTGATTTCATATTCAGCACCTAATTCTCAGTATTTTTTTGCTCCTTTCCTTCCTCGGACCTGCTGTGGTAGAATTACCCAATCCATCTTAAAGTCACTGTACATAAAAACATTTAAAAATGGCAAGTTTTAGTCTGGAAGTGGTGAGACACATTTGAGTTCTCAGTTACTTAGGAGCCATAAATAGGACAGTCTGGTTTGTGGTCGATCTTGGAGCAAAAAACATGAGACCCTCACTGAGAAATAACCAAATTAAGAAAATCCTGCCAGGCACTGGTGGCTCAAGCCTGTAATCCTAGCTACTCAGGAGGCTGAGATCTCAGGATTGTGGTTCAAAACCAGCCCTGGCAGGAAAGTCCATGAGACTCTTATTTCCAATAGAAAACTGGAAGTGGTATTGTGTGGCTCAAGTGGTAGAGTGCTCACCTTCAGTTGAGGAGAGCAAGGACAGCGACCAAGACCAGAGTTCAAGCCCCATGACCGACATAAAAAATGCTGAGAGTGTAGCTTAAGGGGTAGAATATCTTCTTAGCAAGTAAAAGGTCCTTAGTCAAAAACTCAGTACTACCATAGACTAAAAAGAAGCTTTAGTTTTAACAAACATCATGTTATTAAAGAGGAGTTTCTCAGATTACATGATTCCTCCATATTTAAAATTGATCCCTTAAAAATGATATTTTGGAGTGGTAGAGTATTCTTGCTTCAAGTATTACATCCTGAAACATGGATCAAATTAAAGAAAGCAAGCAGCTAACAAGCAATTCATAACTACCATGCCCAGACATTGAGGTGATGTGCTTTAAAGTATCTCAGTAACTTTGGATAATTTGGCCATAAGGATATTCTAAGCTTCTTTACATCATAGACATGGGTAAAATGTCAAATGCAGACTTCTGAAACAAAATGCTAGTACCTCTACAAAGACTGGTAATATAGTGTTATTTATTCTCTTAATTTCAAGTGAGTAATGATGAAAGGTGGTCTTGGATAGGACCTCTGGACACTTATTGGTGAAAATCTCCAAGAAATATTCCCGACTTTTTCAAGGTAGACAAGCAGATCTTAAATAATAGATTTTAGGAAGGAAAATTCTATGATAAAGTGGAAAAGAAACATATTATTAGATTGCTAAACAAAACTTATGCTTTAAAATGTAGTCATGCTATGCTCAGCAAGTATAGTATGTGTCTCTGTTCTTATATACATATATATATGTATATATGTAAGTCCATATATGGTCATATAAAGACATGTATATGTCATTTGTCTTGGTATGTGTATAATGTTGACAGCAATCTGTATAGAGCTGCATTTTTTTCAGATTTTGAAGTAATATGGAAAACAGCTCACTGACTCATCATATGACTCAATAGCTAATATGATACTTGAAAATCCATTTCCATATATTGGAAGTTATATTCCAGTATTTTGACTGGATTTCAGCAGGATGAGGACATGCATTGACCATGTTCCCCATGACCTTTTTTAAGATTCCCAGAACATGACTGATCCCTCTATAAATTAATTTACAGGTTAAAATTTTGTGCCTAATTTAGAGTTGGAAAAATAGGTTGTCAAAAAATAGAATTCTGTCTAGATTTTGATTTGTGTCTCTCATTGCTAAATAAAGGCTATAGAACCATCCGACCTGACAGCAACTCTATATAGCAAGCAAATGTAGATTCATTCACATCAATCTTGAGATTCCTTTTTCTATAAAACTTTTAGCATTCAGTTGATAATTTTGACAATTTTTATTAAATTAGACAATCTATCTTTATGCATTTTACCAAACCTTGTATCCCCAGATCAATCCCACTTATTGATTTATTTCTACATTCTTTTCCCTAGATTGAATATTAGTATTACAGAATTTTAGAGCTGCTACTTGGTGACTTTTCAAGTTACTATGGTTAAATGTCTCTGTGAAATTGATACTCATTTGTTTTTGCTACTCCTGAATGGATCATTTAAAATTAAATGCTGCATAAATTCCTAAACTGGAGAGTATGCTTTTGCAGGATCTAAGTCATAGAAATAGGAAACCCTACTCAGTTAATCAGTACAAGACATCTGTGTCTCTGTGGGGATGGATGATGGAGCAGTATGGCCATTCAGCCACAGCCAGCTGAATACCATTGGACTCCAGACTACCAATGGGCCTTTATCTAAGGAATGTGTTTTTTATGAATGGGCTATTTCCATTCTTATGCAATGGAGCTTGAATCACTTACCTTTTCAATTCCCTCAGTGTTTGACTTATGCCTTCTCCTACATATGGTTGTAATTTGGGGCTTTCATATTTTTGTGCACTTAAACAACTCTTCCTATAGATGATGTAACACCTTCAACAGTACTTGTCTTCACCTTAATATTGGCAGGTAGTCCTCAAAAGTAAGCATTTAATTCATAAGCATTAATTCATAATGATGTTCCAATTTCTTCTCAGTCTTTTACATCCTTATACAGCCATCCTTTATTCTGAAATTCCAAATGTTTCATAGCTGCCTTGCATAAAGAATGTGTGTCCCATAGGTGCCATTTCTAATTTTGGCACATAATCTTCTAAAGCAAATTGGAGTCACAGTCAATGAAGTTTGCAAACTATGGTGTCAGCAGTGGTGGGCACAAAGGTTGAACTAAAGTGTCTCCAGACTCAGTATTACCATTCTCTTCATCATTTCACTCATTAATTGTCTATTATTAATTCGCTCACTTACCTACAGCACTAGGCATCTGAAGAGACATAATTGTACAATATAAAATTCTAACTTCCAGCTATTCTCAACTAGCAATGGAAGATAAAACAAGAGTTTACATAAATAAAAATTATAGGATATACTCTGGTGGTATTATAACTAAATGGTACATATCTATTATGTGTGTGTGAAGTGCCATGGGAGAGGGGCTTGCTTGAATTCATGGCCTGGGCCTATCGCGGAGCTATTATGTTCATAGCTAGTACACTACCACTTGAGCCACAGCTCCATTTCCAGTGTTTTTATGCTTATTTAGAAATAAGATCTCATAAACTTTCCAGCCCAGGCTGGCTTCAAACTGAGATCCTCAGATTTCAGCTTAGCACCCAGATAGTTACAGATATTTTTATTCCATTATGGATCTCACAAGATTTTTAAATTCCAACTAAAAAGTTTTGGAGGATGAGTAGTATTTATACTGAGTTCAAAGTAAAATATTGGCAGACATATATAGGGTAAAGGTCTTTCAAGTCAGATGAAACAAAGATCTTGCTGCTCTATTTATAGAAAAATGAATGGGAATGCAATTCTCTCTTCAGTGGTCATCACTGTTAAATGGTTCTAAAAGCTTTCCAACCTTTGTCAGATGTGTCACTTATCACCAACACCAATGACACAGAAACAGACTCTTGGTCCTTAGAATTAAGTAGACCAGGATCTGAAGAGTAATGAAAACAAAACAAAAACAAAACAAAAACAGCAAAAGCAAAGATCCACATCTCAATTTGCCCTTAGTCATACTTTTCCCTGATATAGCTGATGCATTATTTCTAAAAATAGTAAGTATTTAATCTGAAAAAATACATATTACAAAGTAGGATATTAAAATATGAGCAGAAAATGTTCTGAAGAATAAGAATTATATCTTTTATTTTTAAATAATACAAATTAAAGACTAAGGACCTGTTTCCATAGTAGAATGACTTCTTACTAAGCCTGACTTAATTCAAACACCAGTACTTCCCACCAAATATTTGAATTCAGATAACTAATAAAGATGCTGAAAGACAAAGATAGCCAAAAATTGAATTGAAAATATTTTAAAGCTTGTATAAACAGGAAAATGATATTAATAGTCCATACTTATTGTGCAAAAGAAAGCACATTTTAGGGTGTATTTTGTTAAGATTGTTCTCTGCTGTTTATGCAATGAGTAATTTGTTGCTGGAAAAGGATTCAGAGTTTATCTAGAAACACTGTCTAATTTCACACAGGGCAGCTCAGTCTCAGAAACATCTTATCAGCATCAGCATACACAGTGGAACTTGGGAATTTTAACTCTGGTATTAGCACCCTTCTTAACAGACCTAGGTGACACATTTCATCACTGTCTATCTCCAGGTAACTCTGAAGGAAAAATTTCAGAATAGTTGTATTAAAATTTGGTTATGTTAATACTAATATTTTGCTTATATGGCATGAATAATTGTCATTTACTATATATTTGATGTCTTTAGTATGACAAAAATAGAGGTAAAGAACTATCAGTTAAATGTCAGTAATATCCCCTCAAAAGTCTTATACTGAAACTTTAATCGTCAAGCTGAAAGGAATTGGAGATGGAGCTGATATTAGAACATAAGGCCATATCCCTCACCATGGAAATGGTGTCCTTACAGTAAAAGCTAGTGTTTGTAAAATATAATTTTCAGATTTGCCTTAACAGGTAAGTGTGAGGACTTGTGTTCAAACCCCAGAATTACAAAAAAAAGAGTTAAAATGGAGAGAAAGAAGAAAGAAGGGAGGTAGAGAGAAAAGGAGGAAATGAGGAGAGGAGGAAAGAAGGAAGAAAGGAAGGGAGACAGAGACAAAAATAGAGGGAGTGTGAAGGAAGGAAGGAAGAAAGAAGAGAGAGAGGAAAAAAGGGAATGACAAGGAAGGAAGGAAAATAAATGACAGAGGAAGGAAGGAAAAAGGAAGGAAGGGAGGAGGGAGAGATGGAGTGAAGAAGGGAGGGAGGAGGGAGGAAAAGAAGAAGAAAGGAGAGAAAGGGGGAATATAAGAAGATAAAAGAGGAAGTGAAGGAGAAGGTGGAGGGAAGAAATCTCAATCAAATAAGGAAGGAAGGAAGAAAGAAAAAAGGAAGGAAGGGAGTCAGGAAGGAAGGAGAGGTAGAGATAGTAGAAGGAACTAAAACATGGCCAAAATGTAACTATTCAATAAAAAATTAATAGTGTAAAAACAATAGCAAGAAAGAAAAAACAAGTTGTGTCCCTATCTTGGGGTTCATTTCTGAAACAAGGATACAGGTTGACTCATTATAACAATAAGATGTGCAAGACACTATGGTGAAAATGAACTTTATAATTTGGAGGGGAGGAGTTAGAGAAGTGGGGAGGGAAGGGATAGTAGGGGAAAAACAAACGAGGAGGTAACAATGCTCAATAGGAAATGTACTCAATACCTTGCTCATGTAACTGTAACCCCTCTGTACACTATTTTTACAATAAAAAACAAAAAAATTACTACTGTATTTTGAGAACAAACTCTCTAAGGATTCTGTAGTATAAAATGACATTAAAGATTTTTAAGGAAGACTGGCTTCTTTGGCATTATGCACATTCAGGTGATTCACAATTATGTCTCTACTGGCTATAAGTAAGAAGCTCTGGCTCGAGCTATAGTACAAACACGATATATATACATGGTCTTCTCTAAGAAATAGGGTGAGTTTCATTCTAAATATTGGATTCAGTTCTGATGTCCATTCATTTTTCTTGCAACTAAAGAACTGAACAAATCCAAATGTAAAACATACTAGTATGAGATCTAAAGTCTAGAGAAGTACTTATTGAAAATGTTCTTCTATTTACTCATGAATGTCTTTGTCTTTGTTTAGAAAGCTATACTTTTAATCTCCTGAAATGCTAGACTGGATTTCAACAGATTTATACTTATATGACTTTTGATAGTGTTTAAAAAACATGAAGGGTGCTAATGGTTTTTATGTATTATAAAATATTTTAAGTTATAAAATAAATTTTACCAATAGACACATGAAGAAATGCTCAACCTCCCTAGCCATAAAAGAAATGCAAATCAAAACAACGTTAAGATACCACCTCACCCCAGTTAGAATGGCTATAATCAAGAACTCTAACAACAACAGATGCTGGAGGGGATGTGGACAGAAGGGAACCTTACTGCATTGTTGGTGGGAGTGTAAACTCATTCAACCACTTTGGAAAGCAGTAACTTGGAGGTTCCTCAAAAGACTTCACATAGAGCTCCCCTATGACCCAGCAATCCCACTTTTGGGCATTTACCCAAATGGTTACAAACAAGACCACACTAAAGCTACCAGCAAAACTATGTTTATTGCAGCATTATTTACCATAGCTAACATATGGAACCAACCCAGATGCCCCTCAGTAGATGAATGGATCAAGAAAATGTGGTATATATATACAATGGAATTCTATACCTCCATCAGAAAGAATAACATTGCCCCATTTGTTAGGAAATGGAAAGACTTGGAAAAAATTATATTAAGTGAAGTAACTCAGGCCCAAAGAAACATAGGTCCCATGGTTTCCCTTATTTGCAATAACTAGTGTATGTCTGAGTCAATCAGAAAAGGTCAGATAAGTTGATGTTAGGGAAATGAACCCTAAGATTTGTATTCAAATGTTTTTTTTTTTTTTGCTTACAGGTGATTATTTCTAACACATTTATAAGAGTATTTCTTTGTGGCTTTGTATGTACCTCTCCCCATGGTATAACCCCTGCTTTCACTGTATTTGAGGTTGGTATAATTTGTGGAGGGGAAGGGAAAAAACGTTCCCTTCAGGAAAAAACGTAGAAGTGGATCCATTGCAACAATGAGATGTACAAGTGGTTATGTGGAAAAACGAACTTTACAACTTTGGTGTGGGGGGGGGGCGGAGAATGGGAAGGGATGGGAAGGGGAAACAAAGGAGAAGTCTACAATGCTTGACAAGAAATGTACTCATTATCTTGCCCATGTAATTGTAACCCCGTCTGTACAGTATTTTCACAATAAAAAATAAAAAAATAAAAAATAAAATAAAATAATTAAAAAATAAATTTTAAAGGGGAATCAAGAATCCTCTATCATCTTTTCTTTGCCTCTGTTTGATTTGTTCAAGTTCCCTACCTTTTACCATTTTAATTTAATTAATTAATTAATTAATTAATTTTATTTATTTTTGGTTAGTTGTGGGGCTTGAACTCTGAGCCTGGGCACTGTCCCTCAGCTTTTCAGCTCAATGTTGGTGCTCTACCACTTGAGCCACACACAGCACTCACTTCTGGCTTTTTCTGCTTATGTGCTGCTGAGGAATCGAACCCACTCCCTCATATATGTGAGGCAAGCACTCCACTATTGAGCCACCTTCCCAGTCCCACTATTTTTTTTATAGGGGTCTGCAGATTTGGCTAACCTGTTTTCCTAGATATTAAACTAAATTATTTACAACATAAAATTGCTAGCCAACTTAGATGATTTTAAGAGCTACAAGTAGAACTACTGAGGAATAAATGTGTTTTGTATATATTAGCAGTAGAAAATTTTACTTTTTCAATAGCTGACTTTTTTTTTTTTTTGGTGGGGTGGATGGGAAAAAGAAAAACCCTGTCCTTGGAACTGGGCTTCTTGTTTTTCAGCAATAGGGCTATTTTCTATTATAAATTTACTAGATGGCCTTTATGATTTTCTTGATGGTTCTTCATATTTAATGGTGTATTATTATGTGTAAATGTCTGCATCTGAATTCTTTTATCTATGATCAGAGATTAATACCTTTTATTTATTCAATAAATGTGACATATAGGTAATGTATTAAAACTATATATCATAATTAATGGAAGCTTTAATGAATTCAAAAATAACTCAAAACAGAACACAAATAGTGCATGGATCTTGTTTTTGGTTCCAATCTGTTATTCTTTTTATTGGAGAATTGAGTCTGTTAAGGTTTAGGGCTATTATAGAGAGATGTGTCATGTTTCCTGCCATTTTCTTGATTTCCTGTATTTTGTTTTATCTTCTTCCTGTGTTTAATAAATTGATCTGCTCGTAAATTTTTCTGTTGTGTTTCTTTGATTCTGATTGTTTTCTTCAGATTGTATTCCTCCCTTTAGAATTCTTTGTAATGCTGGTTCAGTGATCATGAATTCTTTTAAATTTTGTTTGTCCTGGAAGGTTTTGGTTTCACCATCTAATGTAAATGACAGCTTTACCTGTAGATTAGTTTCGGTTGGCAGTTGTTGGTCTTCAGTGCTTGGCTTATACCATTCCAGGCTCTGCTTGCATTGAGGGTTTGTGTTGAGAGGTCTGCAGTGATTGTGATTTTCTATCTATTGTAATATAGTTGCCTCTTTAAACTCAGTTCCTTGGTATTTATATCTAATGTTTTTTGTTTCTGTTTTTTTCTTCGGGGGGCGGGGTGGATTCTGGTCGTGGGGCCTGAACTCTGGGCCTGGGCTCTGTCCCTCAGCTCTTCAACTCAAGGCTAACACTCTACCTCTTGAGCCACAGCACCACTTCCGGCTTTTTTCTTTTTGCTTATGTGGTGCTAAAGAATCGAACCCAAGGCCTCATGCATGTAAAGCAAGCGTTCTACCACTGAGCCACCTTCCCAGCCCCTATATCTAATGTTTTTACATTAGAAATGTTTCTTCTTGGGTCCAGTTTAGATTTTCTCTCTTTAAGAGTGGGGAAGTTCTCAGCTATTATTTTACTAAACAGATTTTGGATGCATTCTTTCATCTCACTGATCCCAGTTATGCATAGATTTGATTTTGTAGCTAAGTCTGCCAATTCCTGGACTTCTCTTTGGTAGGTTCTGAGTGTTTTTTCCATACTTTTGACTATTTGTTCTAGCTCCTCTGTTTTATCTTTGGCTTCTGAAATTCTAATTTCCATTTCACTTCTGTTACTGTGGATTTCATTGTGGTTTGCATTGTGAAAATTAAACCTTTTATGGTTCCTAGATCAGTTCTCATAGTGTCCATTTCATTTTTTAATGCTATGTATAGTGTATCTATTTTTCTCTCTGTATCTTTCTGAAAGTCTTGTCATTTCTTCTTTGAGCTCATAAAGTTGTTTTTGCATCTCGCCTATTTTCTTGACCAATTATGTCATCATTTCTTTAATGTTTCTTTTGTCTTCCATCTCCTCTTCATTCCCACTGGAGTCCTTCCCTAGATTGTTGTTAGCTATTGGATGTAGGTTATTGTCTTGATTGCTCATGAATCTTGTAATCTTTTGTTAGGGTTTAGAAATTAGGTTCAGAAATTGTCATGGTCATGGCCCTACCTTGGTCTGTTTGTGCCTGACAAATGAGAGGCCTGGCTTAACTTGGACTAGCTCACAGTGGGTAGGCTAGTCTACCCTCGGTCCCTGGGCCAGCAAATGCCTTTCTGAATGCTTAGCCCTGAAGTAGATGGAGGGAGCTCCGTCTGGTCTGCAGCAGGGACTTTACTGGATTGCTCCAGCCACCCTACTGCTGAGCCGCTCACCAGACTGCTCACTACCTTTTAAAATACAATAAATAATCATAAAATATACATAAAAATGTCAAAATAAAGTAAAACAAATGTCATGGTTCATTCTTTGTAACAGAAAGGAATTTATCTCTTTAACAAAAATGTAAATTAGTTACCTAATTTTTATTTAAATTAAAAATAATGTTTAAAATACAATCAATTTTAAATTTTAATTTAAAATCTGAATCAATATGACTGATGGCTCCTAACAATCATAAGTGACTTGAGCAAGTTTCTAAGAGGAAACTACCAACATTTCACTTTGAGGAAATGGTGTGTGATATGAATTTGCCTCATAAGACAAGAACAATAACCCAAACAGCATTTAGGAAACATTTTCTCTGTGACTTCACTGTTTTAATATATATCTCTGAACCAGATTTTGTAGGTATTACTTTTTCAGAGAGATAGAATACCAAAGCATGTTTCTCTTGACTTGATTTCCAGAATCATAGAGCTAATATGATCTGGATTGAGAGTTCAAACTCTTCTCTAAGATGTTGTAATAACAAAGGTGGAAGTGCTCTCATGCAGGAGGGTGATGAAGATATATGAACACTTACATAAAACAGTGCAGAGAAAATACAGGGATTTCTTTTTAATTCTGGTAAATGTTTATATAAATCTGAAAAATTACCTAGTATTGCTACATTGGAGCAATCAATTGCATGCTATAAGTTTAGTGTTGAGATAGAAGAAAGAATCTGTCCATTACATTGTTCCACTTTTAACTACATGCACAGACATGCAATTTAAGCTATTCATTGCCACATGCCAGGAGAAATTCTAGAAGTTGAGTGCTGGTGGCTCACACCTCTAATCTTATCTACTCAATGAGGCTGATATTTGAGGATCAGGGCTCAAAACCAACCCAGGCAGGAAAGTCCCTGAGACTCTAATAGACATTTAATGACTGAAGAAACCGCAAGTGGCATTGTGGCTCAAGTGGTGGAATGCTATCCTTAAGGAAAATGAGATCAGGGATAGTGCCTAGGACCAAAATTCAAGCCCCAGGACAAAAAAAAGTGTGTGTGTATGTGTGTGTGTGTGTGTGTGTGTGTGTGTGTGTGTACTCTTTGGACCAAGCAGAATAATTTCCCAATAAGGTATTTAAAAACTTTATCTATTGTCCTGGCACAGAGGTTGATGTTTGCAATCTCACATACTCAGCAGTCAGAGATCACAAAAATGACAGCTAGTAGTCTGCCTAGATGAAAAGTGAATATGACTCAATCTCAACAAATACACCTGGTTTGAAGTTTCATGTCTGAAATCCATTTAGCTGAGAGGCATAAAATGAGTCAGTCCCTGGACAAAAGCACAATCCCTAGCTCCCAAAATATTCCATATGCTCAATGCAACAGTGAAACAATGGATCTATCCTTAATTTTCCAAAAGTACTGATACCAGAGCAATAATAAAATATCTCTCTTACACTCTTAATTTTATTTTTGGAAACAATTCCCAAGCAAATTCAAGGTCATTTATAGTAACAAAAATCACCAATATCCTCCTATCAGCTTTCTTACCACTATTTAAGTATTTTTGTAGTACAATGTCAGCTGTTTCTCAGCCTGAACAAAGTTAATTGTTGTTTAAACACTGAATCTTAGAATACAATGAGCCAAAACCCAACAGGAAATTAAACATAGCATGTTAAATGAATGCTTTTGTTAACTGCACAGCAAAATGAAGACTTAGGTTAATAATATTACATATGGACTTCAGTAGCAAAGTTAGCATGTGGAACTTAATTTAAAAATGCTATTACGTTATTATGACTACAAACTAAAAACTAGGGACTATGTGAATGTAAATATTATTGTTAATGGCTTTGCAGGAAACTTCTGAACAGAATTGAGTACCTTTTATTTCAAACTAGAGTAATGTACACTGAAGGGCTTTTTAAACAGTGCCTGAAATTAAAATATCAGGTTATTATGTTTAAAATGATACTGCTGCATATTATATAAAATTATTATTCTTAGTTTTTAAACAGTACCATTCTTAGCTGTATGGAATGTAGCAAATTTTCTTTAAAGTTATTTTGTGAGTTGGTCAAATGAACCAAATTTCTTGTCAATAGGAAAAACCCACCCAAAATAAATTCAATCAATTAAATCCACAGGATGTAAGTAGGACATTTCACATTTATCCATATTACACATACTACCTTTTAGCACCCGACTTCATTGCTGGAGACATGTCTTCTTATATAAAACTCTTACATAAATTCAGGACAATGCATAAAATGTTGATCTAAACATTTCATAATTAGTTTTTTTCTGTTAATGTAAACACATTTGGCTACAATAGAAGAAAAGAAGTTAAAATGCAAGGGTGATTGCAGTGAAATATGACTGTGCAATGATTAATTAACTTAGTCCTTTATTATAGTCTTTACTAACCATATTTAAATGAAATATAAGGCTGCAACTAGAGTCCTAGTAAATACCTTAAGGCTGTACTCAAAACTAAAAAGGAAGACAGAAGAATAATAAAGATAGTCCTAATAATCTCAGTTTTTATTTTCTTATATTTTGTACCAGAAAATTTATTCAAACATTTCTGAACCCCTAGTTGTCTCTCAGCGATAATCAGGATATAAGCAAGTGAAATGCCATGGGACTACAGAGGTAACAACCTGAGGGGAGAGACACATTTCTTTCTCTTTAGTTTGGGTGAAATCATTTTTTTGGCCAATGGACTCTGTAGTCACAGATGGCAATTCCATAAGCATGATAAACCCCAGGTAAAAATGCTGGATTAGCATTATCTACAGTCAGAACCTCCACCATTTTCAACTGCAGATTGGCAAAAGCAAGTCTTGTGCTGATGTAAGTGACTGATCCAGGTTTTGTAGGGCAGAAAATTTAACACTAAAATGCTCATTTAATAACACAAACAATTATGACAATATTTTGAACCAGGGTAAACTTTTAAAATAATAGGCACATTCTAGGAAACCATTACAAATTTTCCAAGTTGACAAATGTAATACAGCAATCAGTATAAAATGTATTAGCATAAAAATATATTGTCACTGGTACTGGTGGAACAGTCCTGTAAGCCTAGCTACTAAAATGCTGAAATACAGAGGATTGTGGAACAAAGATGATTCGTGATACTCCATCTCCAAAATATCCAGCCATCACAGGACTGGAGGCATAGCTCAAGCCATAAAGAACAGCAAGCAAATTGAACAAGCTCAAGGAGCAGAGTTGAGGTCATAATACTGCCAAATAAAAGCAAATATTTTCTAGAGCCATCTTCTGGATATTGACAGGTTCTGTGTTGCTGGGAGGGATCACAGATAGGTCAAGGACAGGTTTCTATATCAACAATACCTGGTCCTAAAAGAGCTTATCTTTCTGTAGAAGAGAGTTATTCTACCTTCAAAAAAATCAGATGCAAAAGATCCATCTTGACAGCAGAACTTGAATTTACATCGTATCTATAAAGAAAAATCCCCCATGCTTTGGAAAGCAAATTTTACAATAAGGAATTCTAAAGAGAGAAGGAGAGGTTATTAAACAGGCATTGATAGAATCCTAATGATTTTTTTAGAAAAACATTTTTTAAGCTCCAAATTGCAAGAATTGTCACATTCTTCAATTTTCACGGAAGACTAAAATGCCTCTCACTATTTTGGAGTCTGTGCTTTGTTTCTTTTTTGTGTGGATGTATTTTTTATTGCAAGGTTACATACAACTTGGTTTTTTTTAATGTCTCTGAATAATGTATAAATCAAACAGCTGTACTTGATACATATTTATGGCCTATTTTTTCATCCTCTGATCTCAAGATACATCACAAAAGGAAGCATCAATGGCTTTGAAATGTGTTGTTTCATCGTGAGTAAAGTCTGGGTGACTCTGGGATTAAAATCTATGTTTTCTTTATTGTTTCACTACTTAATAATATTTATCATGCTAAATCAACGTTCTGCCTGTGGTTCCAAATAAAAACATGGCTCAACAAAACTGCAACTGAAAAGATACACCTGCTTTTAAAGGTTTCAAATTTATTTCACTGGTTCAAAAGGAATCATAAAGTCATTTCAGCTAACCATCAGAAGAAATAATTGTTCATAAACACATTACTTTTTCCAAACAAAGACAATTTAAATGATAGAAACAACTAGCAGGGAAACAATTCAAGAAAAGTTACAGACAAATATGTTAGCCAGTAATACATGCTTTAACATTATTTGTGCGACTAGTTTGTGAAAGAGATTTTTCTGTGTGTGGGAGAAAGGTTGTGACATAGGTATGTATTCATCTTGTACTGTAATTAAAATCAAAGCATAAATTCATACTTACATTATCCTCAAGCTTTTTATCAGTTTTGGACTATTTGTGCTTTCTTAAGTCTGTAAATTACCCTTTACTAAGTTTTTGCCTTTTGATAAAGTCTAAAGCAAATACCAAGCATTTAAAAATTTTTGAAAATCTTTTTATAAATAAGTTTAATGAAAAGTACACTCCTTCCTATCTCTCAGTACTTAGGGCTTAATGGAAAGACTATGGCACAATTAGAGACACAGCAAATGAATAGTCATAATTACCCAGCTTTGGCTTTTAATGGACATCAAGGACTCCTAAGTGAGAGACACTCTCAACAATGTCTTCCATTTAACCAGTAGAAAGGAAAAGTTAGTAAAGGCAATCTCTCATAAAGTCAGCAGCCCTCTTTTTCTCTTACTGAAAATAATGCAACTTCTGAGTTAATAAATAATAGCCAAGAGTGAGAGAAAGAAAGAAAGAAAGAAAGAAAGAAAGAAAGAAAGAAAGAAAGAAGCCATGGCAAGTGAGAAATTTATTTTCAACATCACTTGTAAATGGGATAGTTAATCATTACTCAGCTCCTAAAGCTGGAAAAGATTCTAAGTCAGTCTTTGCCTGGGTTTTTCCCCACATGGTGGAAGTTTCAAGCTTTCTCTTATCAATTCTTTACAATTTGACAGGTTTTTTTTTGTTTTACACCAGTAGAGTGGAGCTGTTTATGAAATGGGGGCACTCGAACAAGTTAAAATTCTGTAAGTAGTGAAACGTTGAGATATCTATTAATTCTCACTAAAACATTTCTCCCATTCAGCACTTCTTTCAGTATTTAAAGAATTGACAGAGGAATGGAATTCATATATGGTGCCCTTGAGGATTCTAAGGTCTCTTCAAGAGATTATGGTCAGCATAGAATTGGGAAAGGCATTTATGAAACTGTTCATTACAAAGCGTGTTTTTAACCTGAGGAAACAGAAGGGGCATGTTGAGATGAAGTAAGAGCCATAAAAAGCTTCCTTAAGGATTCTCTTTTTCTGTTTAAAATGACAGCCACATGATTCAGTAAGAGAAAAAATAGTACACCAATAAAGATCTTTTCACTTCCTTATAAATGACAAAATATCCTTCTTTCTAATGAAAAATTGTAACAATCATTGTGTGTGTGCATGTGGTATGTGGGGGGGGCACGTGTGTCTTGGGACCTGTCTTTTAGTTTTTTCACTCAAGGCTAGTGCTCTACCACTTGAGCTATATATCCACTTCTGGTTTCTTGGTGATTAACTGGAAAGAAGAGTCTTAAGGACTTTCCTACCCGGGCTAACTTAGAACTGCATTTCTCAGATCAGTCTGTTAAGCATCTTGGATTACAGGTTTGAGCCACCATCACCTAGCTCTCATTCTGTTCTTTATATCACATTTTAATGTTATATCTTTTTAGTACCAGTAATTTCCCTGTGATTTTCTGGGATTCCTAATTACACTGTCCACACTTTGACAAGAAATCCACAGTTACAATTCTACATGATTCCAGTCCCATGAACAATGCTGAGCATGGTATTAGCAAATTGATAAATGTGTCTTACTTGAGAAATTAAGAAAAAATTCTGCAAAATTAAGTATATTTTAATTACAAATTGATGCTTTATGATGGCATTTTATACAACTACCACAGCATCCTATAAATGGTAGAAAACCTATTTGAATGTCGTAATAAAGTATTATCTATTTGTTTAATGGTAAAATTTAATACGTTGTGGCTTAAATAAACTCAAGTATCTTATTAGGTACAGTATAAGAGCAGAAAGAAACAAATAACTTCTGTTATGTGAGTATTGAAGATATTTCTCCAGGAACATAGTAAACATAGTCAAACTGCAGTCATAATTAGTTGGAATGGATTCAGGAAAGAGACCTAGGATCTCATTTTTCTTTTCTCTGTGTCTTTGTGATCTATAACACAGAGTTATAGAATTTCGTGCTGTTGTGGTTTTACTTCTTTTATTTCTGCACACCTGTATGCACAGTCAGTGGGCATTATAATTCTGCACTCTTGGAAAGCTATCTCAGCTGTTTTTGAGATAGACCAGGCTGGAAATTTAATCCATAGTCAAAATAAGATTGAACTCTATGGCAATGTCATATCAGGTCAGAAATAGATGGGGCAGTAGATGGAATTGTCATAGATCACAGTTAGGTCAAGCACTGAACAAAGTAGAAAACTACAATATGCAGATGGAGGCAATCTTAGGTTCGGATATTGGTAATTGGCTTTGAGTTGGTGGATGTATACACTCTGGTGGAAGTTTATAATTGTGTTCTTAATTTGGTTTGGGGTATATAGCTTCTAGTTTTAAGTAATGTAGCTTTTACTGAGAGGAACTGTACTCTTAAAAGATACCCCCCAAAAAATTGCCTGATAAAAAAATGTACTAGCAATAACTTAAAGAAAGTCAAACAGTAGGAAACTGGCAAAGCTTATATTACTCCCACCATTATCACAAATCCCATCTGACAGAGTATTGTGAGGTCTTTAATCTCTGTTCTCTAAACTGTCTGTTTCACATGAAAGATGTAGTATCTATGGAAACATTATCAACTAAACATTTTTTACAAAACTTATGATTCATAATTCACATATAAAATAGTCTCCACACAAACTCAGCTGTATTTCAGTGTCTTATACCTGTAATCCTAGCTACTTAGGAACGTGAAATGTGGAGGATTGTGGCTCATAGTCAATCTTGGCAAAAAAAGAAAAGTCCATGAAATTCTTTCTCCAACATGACCAACAAAAAGTTGGCTTCAAGACATGTTTTAAGTAGCCCAAAATGAGACCTTGAGTTCAAATTCCAGAATTGCAGGGTAAAAAAGTTAACTGCAACTCTGAATTCCTTTCAGTTCTATTTGAAATCTCATAACACTAAACTTCAGCTTTGGAAAAAATCTTTAGAAAATCACCTAGAAGTTTCTCCCTTTCTTTTTGTATCATTTAATATAGTCTTAAAAATAAACACATAGGAATAGTATCATACCAGAAACTTAATAGTTTTGCTTATCAATGATTGTTGAATTGTACAACAACCTCACAAATCTCAAATTCCTTTTCTTAAGAGATTCAAATAGGTGCACATTCTATAGAGTTCCATGTATATGACATTTGGAGCAGACAAACTTAATAAGGAGAGAAAGTATTAATGGTGGCCAGGGTTTAGAGGTTGGAAGAAGACTTGACCACAATGTAAATCAGATAAGCAATTTGGGGGTGATGAAAATATTCTGGGTTCTGACTGTTTATCAGGGTACATGTTTACAAAATTTTATGAAGTCATCCTCCACAGAGGTGAAACTTCCTTCATGCTATTTCCTTAATATATAAATAAATAAAATGTTTTGAAACAATAGACTATGGAATCCAATATGAGATTTAAAAATATTCTCTACTCTTTAATAAAGGAATTTATCCATTTTAATTGCATTATGGTTATTGAATACATTTACAGTAATTTTCCCCCAGGCAGTGACATAGGAATAAAAAATTCACTCATTTTTTTCTCTTGCCATTAGTGTGTGTGCATTCAACAGGATATTCTATACAGTCTATATATAGAGAATGCAGATCATATGTCTAACATCTGTTAGTATTCCAAAATTTTACTGTTTCATATTACTTCCCTGAAACCAACTTATAGATGACACAAAACTCATAAGGAAAGTAGTAGCTTATATTTACTAAAATATTAGGTCTGAAATAAATATGTTCATAAGTATAGATGTTATGTTGAGTGAGAATCTGTTTTTAACAAATTCAATGATAATGGTAGTTACCCTTGTAACTGTCCTTCCTAATTTTAAATTTTTCCCATGCAAAAATTTATTAAAAATATAAAATTCCCTTCAGGTTATGTGTATAAGACACATAGAAAACATAAATGAATGTTGTGTTCAGACTTGGTTGCTTTCCCTAAGGTATCTCATTTTGTATATGCAAATATTGCAAATTTTTTCCCTTATATATTTTGTTTATTTTTTATTGTGAAAATATCGTACAGAGGGGTTACAATTACATGGGCAAGGTAATGAGTGCATTTCTTATCAAGCATTGTTGCCTCCTCCTTTGTTTCCCCTTCCCATCCCTTCCCATCTCCCCCTCTCCCAGCTCCCCCTCTGCCCCCGTTCCAAAGTTGTAAAGTTCATCTTCGACATAACATCTTGTACATCTCATTGTTGCAATGGGTCCACCTGTATCCCTATTCAAACAATTTGTGTTTTCCCTTCCCTTCCACAAATTATACCAACATCAAATACAGTGAAAACAGGGGTTATTCCGTGGGGGAGGGACATACAAAGCAACAAAGAAATATCTTATAAATATGTTAGAAACAATAGCAAGAAACAAAAAACATTTGTGTCCTTATCTTGGGGTTCATTTCGCTTAACATCAACTTATCTGACCATTTCTGCTTGTCTCAGACATATAATAGTTATTGCAAATAAGGAAAACCATGAGACCTATGTTTCTAAAAATCACAAATAATTATACTTATTATAGCTTCGGAGAAAGTATAATATTTATTAAAATATAGCCTTAGTTCTTATTATAGATTATAAAATAATATAAACTATAATTGAATAATAATGTACTAACAATGTCTAGCTTTTACCTGATTTTACTTTTAAACTTATGTTCTCAGTTTACTCATGATGATGTATATGTCTTATTGATTTACCTGTGATGTAATACATAATTCATAATGTTCTATATGTTATTCGTCAAAATATTTATCTAAGGGTAAATTTTGCACATGATTCCAAATTTCATCATTTGAAATGCTGTTACTCTAAGCAAATATTTTAAATTTCTCCTGGGCATATTTACCAGAATTTCTCTAGGCTATATATACAGAATTTTAATTCCTGAAATCATCATATGTATATTTTAAAAGTATTCAGATTTCCAGATTTACTCTTCACTGTGGCTAAATATATTTAAATTGCTATAAAATGTTTATGAGATTTGAAGCCTTTTAAATACTCATTAACATTGAAAGTTTTATTTGATTTCAATTTTGCCAGTCTAATTAGCATAAACACAAATTGAAAACAGAAAAAGCCATTGGGTAGTCAGCTTTTGCTGCATTTCCTACTCGATTTCTTTCTCTATATACAGAATATATATAATATATTTAATATATACTTATATATGTTAAACTTATTCCTAAACATTTTCTAAAAATTTGCAATTTTTCTTTATATTTTGAGTAGAACCTTATTGCTCTTTCTGAATTTTATTGAAGAATTTTTCCTACAAATATTATGGTTGATTACTATTATTAAAGTTTAACTTATATGCTCTTGATAAAACTCACTGTGCACATTAATTTTTGTATCTATATGCACATTTTTTTGTATCTATCTACAAATAAATATTCTTTCCTAAGGAAAAGCTGTAGCACATGACCTGTCTGTCTTTGACTCAGTTCTCCTCTTTGGTATGTCCTATCAGGAAAATGAATCATCTTATATTTTTATAATTGGTGTTAAATATAAGAGGAATACAATTATATAATATGCATGTTGAGTATTATGGGAATAAAACTATATAATATGCATTCCTTAGTGTCTGGAATCTTTCATTCTCTCATCTTTTAGTGTGTAAAGTCAATTATTATTTACTATTTATAAAATTTTATTTTGAAAAATAGCAGATTATCCATTTATCGATAAGTATTGATCTTGTTTCCAACTTGAACTAATATGAATAAAACTAGCCAAAAAGTTTTTAATTGCCTTTAAAGTTACATAATTGAATGTTTCTTTTAGTTGAATTTTAAAGAGTGGCCTTTATTAGACAAAGGTTATGTATACTTTTAACCTTTAGTGGATTTTCTCAAGTCATTTTTCTAAAGACCTCTACAAATTTACACTCTGACAAATAGTGTACAAAAGTATTTTCCATTGTTTTTATATTCAAACTACAGTGCTAAGGTTAATTCTGATATTGAGATGTAACATATTTAGCAAAGTTTCAGTCCTTGAAATTGATGGAATTTGATTCATATTTCATTATAATATAGAGTTAAAGAATACTTTATGACTAAAAATAATGTAGATTCTGTGAACACTGGAAAATTCATATTTCTCTTTTTCTGTATCTCTATGGTTTACATAGCAAACATAGATACTTGAACAAGTGGCCTTAAAGCCTACATTTTGTAGACATGTTCATTTCTTTTTTTATTGTTATTTTAAAGATGATGTACAGGTGTTGTAGTTACATAAGTCAGATAATGAGTAAATTTCTCTTTGAACAGTGTAACTCTTTACCACCATTTCCCTACTTCAACCCCTCCCCCATTTTCCCTCCCCCAAGAGATTCACATGTAAGACAAAAAGTACAGTGTAAGGTATAATAGGTAGATTTCATTAGGTAGCCAATGAAGAGAACACCACATGTTATTCAGGTAGGAAAGGAAGTTTATTTACCGAACTGCTGCCCTCACTGTGCATGGTGGAGAGGCATGGCAGAAAGGGGGCGACCCACCCCCAGGCCAGGACTTATCTAGGCCAGGGACAGGAAGAGGTAAGGCCAGGTGGGGGAAAAGTGTAGCCACACTGGATCTGGGTGTGATCTCAGGGCCTGGGACCCTCTAATAGTCAGATGGGGTGGCCCAGGATGTGAACTAGCAGAAAGTGGGGGGGGTGGGGGAAGGGTTGACAGCTTCTAGGTGAACCAACACAGATTCTGGGTGGAAACTTAGCCAACAGGTAGGGAGGTGTCTGCACAAGGCCTGCATGGCCTGGGCAAACCTTACATTCCAGCCTTTTGATAATTATGAAAAAGGGTACAGATTCTCTCTGGCTACTACCTGCTGGCCAGGCGCATCAACATTAAGGGTAAAAGGTGAAGATGTAGCTCCCTCCTGGAAAAGGCAAGCAGGTAGCATCTATCCCTTGGTTGTAGACCTTGAATGAAATCTGAAAGAAGTCTCATGAGGCAGGAGTTGGGTAAAAATACATACATACATACATACATACATACATCCTAAAGAGCACAGAAACAGCAAGAGGAAGGGTTCAAGGAAGAAAATGAAGAATTGGATGACTTGACTAGATCAGCTAGTTCTTATCTTCTGCATTCCAGTTTGTGCTGGAATTGGTGGAAAATGTCCCTAGCTACTTCTGACATCTGACAGCTAGATAGGGAAGAGCATCAGTTAACAAAGGCAAGAATGTGAATTGCTGTCCAGTTACAAGGTAGACAGGTATGGACATTAGATGGGCCGACTTCTTATTTCTACTCACCTCACAGCTCTGGTTAATTTGGAAAGGGCAGGCACAATATGGCTGATGGGACATCATCTCTTCCTACTCCTTTCCATGGTCCCTTGTTCCCCAGATTGGCTGAGTCCCAGGGGTCTAGGTGCTCAATTGATTGATGGCTCATCCCAGTTGGTATTCATGGAGGTTTGAACTCAAGGCCTGGGCATTGAACCTGAACACTTCTGCTCAAGGCTAGCACTCTACCACTTTTAGTTAGAATACCACTTCAGTGTTTGGCTGGAAGTCCCTTGAGCCATGCTTCCAACCTGGCTCTTTGTTGGTTAGTTGGGAGATGGCATCTTAGGGATTTTTCTGCCAAGGCTGGCTTTGAACTGAAATCTTTGCCAAGAATAACCTTTATTATTTCCAATTAAAACAACAAGGAGATCAAATAGAAATAAATAGAGCTTACCTGCTCTTTATCAAGAATTGACCAGCAGAAGCCAGGCATTCGTGGCTCATGCCTATAACCCTAGCTACACAGGAGGCTGAGATCTGAGGATCATGGTTCAAAGCCAGCCCAGGCAGGAAAGTCCATGAGAATCTTACCTCCAATAAACCACCAGAAAAGCAGAAGTGGTGCTAAGGCTCAAGTTGTAGAGCACTGGCCTTGAGCTGAAAAGCTGAGGGACAGCACCCAGGACTACAGTTAAAGCCCCACAACTGACAAAAAAAGACAAGAATTGACCAGTAAATATTCTGCAATGACCAAACTTGGTAGATGTGAAGAGAGTTTTAGCAGAGATATAGTATTGATTTCTAGTAACCCTAACAATGCCTAAGTTAACCAAAATTCACAAGAGCCTCTCCTGGCCTACACCTGTTTCAGTAGCATGACAACATAGCCAGCCTTTTCCAGGTCAGGCTGGGTAAGATTTACAAATCTAATATTACAGAAAGAATGTCACACAAGAGTCTTAGTTGTTGTAAATTCAAAGGAATCTTTCACCAGGAATCAGCTGAGAGTAGTTTCACTCACCAGAGTAGAGAAGTGATATGGATGTCACTACGTTTCTGTCCAGGATCTGTTACCTAGGTAACTGGCACACCTGGAAACAATCACCTCCCCCTTGGCTAGGTCACATCCTGGTTCACCTCTGGTCACATGCCTCCCATCTGACCCTGAGGCCACATCCTGATCCAGTGTGGCCATACTTTTCCCCCACCTGGCCACACCAGAACCTTTTTTGCTGGTCGTGGGGCCTGAACTCTGGGCCTGGGCACTGTCAGCACTTCAGCTCAAGGCTAGTGCCCTACTTCTTCAGGTTTTGGCTAGAACCTATGTTCCCCTGTCAGCACATCCTGGAAATGCTCTAGATTTATAAGACCTGCCTGGCTTTTTGCAGTGAGATTTTAGAGACTTTCAGTTTTGTAAATCTGAGGTGCTTGGTCCCCCATGAGCTTGGCAGGAATTTGTCTATCTGCTGATCTAATTGCTGCCTGCTGCAGGAGCAGGACAGCTCTTCTTTTGTTCACAGCCAGAGAGGAATGGTAAAAGGAATCAGATTCCTTTGCCCCTTTTGAAAATGCCACTCTTTGTTGTGGTAGTTAGGTTATATAGAAATTAGAAGTCTCCACTTATTAATAATGGATGATTTTGTAACTGTGTTTTTGTAAAATTTTAAAACTGAACTGTAACCCCGACCAACAGTGTTCTACCGCTGCACCTAGATAGGCATTGCATACTGACTAACCAGCTCCTTTAGCTTCTGTAACTCTGCTTCAACTACTAACAAAACAATCACTCTATCCTTTGTTCTATTCCCCACCCCTCCAGCCAACAATCCCTAGGCGGAAAGACCCTGGAGGAAATTTTGAACTTAAGGCGCAACATTTTGATGTGACCCTTGGCCAAAATGGACAAATAGTCTACTGCCTTATCCTTCCCCTGTCCCCATCCCAGCCAAGAATGCTTAAACGCGGACACAGGCTGGCACCCAGGGCGGTGCCCTGAGACCCCGACCTCGGGTATGTTCCTGACGCATAGAGCGCTTTCTTGCTTCAATACAATTTTGTTTTCACCATAACTCATCAGTAGTTTTTGGTCCTTGGACTATACAACACTCTTCTCAAATAGAGGAAGGATGCTATTGTCTGAGGCAGGGTTTGGGGAGGGGGATGTCTTAGGTGAGATGGCTTGGACTGTCCAGCACTGTGGCGAATCTTCTCTGTGATTGGATGTTGCTGGTTGGGCTGTGTGTTCCCATTCCTGCTTTTTCCCATTCAGTAAGGGCTCACCTACCAGGAGAGCCTCCATGACACTGCTCTGACTCACTGAGCACTTTTTCATAGGTTTCTGTCTTCTTGTGCAGGCAGTATAAAATCTTTTTTAGTGTATGTCTTTGGAAAATTATGACTTCCTTGGTGTGGCTCTCTAGATGTGGAGTACCTGCTGGGAACCTAAATGTCTGCTTGGTCAGAGAAAGCTCAGGTTCTTCCCTGTCCTTACCCTGTCATTTTTTCACCAGATTCAGATTTGTTCATTTCTATCTGCAGGTCAGTTAGGTTTTAGTAGACATATACAATTTTGATTGATACCTCTGCCTATCACTTCGGTTGTTCTATGAGTCTAGAACTTATCCTTTATCTCTTATCATTCAACTTGCTTTAAGAACTCCCAGCTGTTTTAGGATTATTTATGCCAATTGTAATTTACGTTTCCCTTTGGCTTTTACACTTTCTGCAACCTTACCTTGAAACTGTGCCTCTAACTGGCAGCATTGTTCTTTTTAATTTTTTTTTCAGTTACCAAGTTCACTAACTTTTGTCTTTCACATTATTTGTTACAGTTACACCTATTTCATTTGCTATATGATTAAGTCCAACTTGCTCTATTTCCTCTTTCCATTTGCTCTCAAATGCCATTCTTTGTCTTGGTTTTCATCAGTTGGTTATTGGAATTGTTTTTGCTTTTGGTTTTTGTTTTGGTCACCTCTCCATATTTTACTATTTATTTTTAGTATTTATGTTGTAATATATTTCAAAATTCCATATACATTAAAATCTCTAAACCTTTATGCTGTATCACCCCATTTGTGCCCCTGTGAACGTGAGTGTTTACATGACTGAATTTCTGTTTACAATATCTTTCCTCTGTCTAAATGTCTTGTAGTGTGCTTCCTTTTTGTTTTTCCTTAGTGGCCAGTTGCCTCTTAAATCTTAAGTTTTAGTTATGTTGAAAATATCTCTATTCATCCATATTACAAAGACAATCTAGCATTTTCAAAGCACTAGGTTCACAATAATTTCTTTAATTTATTTTGGGGGGGTCCAGTAGTGAGGCCTGAACTCTGGGCCTGGGCACTGTCCCTAAGTTCTTCAGCTCAAGGCTAGCACTCTACCACTTGAGCCACGGCACCACTTCCGGCTTTTTTCTTTTTGCTTATGTGGTGCTGAGGAATCAAACCCAGGGCCTCACACATGCAAGGCAAGCGTTCTACCACTGAGCCACCTTCCCAGCCCCTATTTCTTTAATTTTTTGTAAATATCCTTAAAGTTATACAAAGAGGTTTCAATTCTATATATTAATTGATGAACACACCTCATCTTGATCAATGTTACCCTGTTCAAAATTACTTCTTTCAGTACTAGTTTTTGTTTGTTTGTTTGCCACTTCTAAGGCTTGAACTCAGGGCCTGGGTACTGTTCCTGAGCTTCTTTTGCTCAAGGTTAGCACTCTACCACTTAAGCCATAGCACCACCTCTGGCTTTTTCTGTTTTTGTGGTACTGAGGTATTGAACCCAGGGCTTCATGCATGCTAGGCAAGCACTCTACCACTGAGCCGCATTTCCAGCCCTCAGTACCAGTTTTGTCTAGTAGGTACCATAAGAGTAGATGAAAAAAGAATTACTCTTGTAAAAATATTCATGATGCCAAAACACCTATCTATATGAGAGACTGGACAGTTTAATGACACATGTTGCAAATATAAAACAGATTTATTTCCAGGTTCTGTATTCTATCCCATTGAATTTTTTCTGCTTTTATGCCAGTTTTATATTATTTGTATTATTAAAGCTTTGCAACATATTTGAAATTAGAAAATGCAATGCATTCAGCATTTCCCCCTTCCAGATTGTTTTACCTATTCAGTGTCCTTTTCTAATTCCACACAAATTTAACACAAAAAATACAATATTTCTATCTGTCTGTCTGTCTATGATCTATCTATCTATGTATCTATGTGTTTATCATTTATCCATCTGTCTGTTTGTCTATCTATCTGTCTGTCTGCCTCTCTGTCTGTCCAAATACCTATATATCTATGCATCTTTTCGAAAATAGCAAGATAGAGGGAGAAGGGGATCAAGCTGTGAATTTTATTAGAACTCAGCCCTTCAGAACTTCATTTTTTGGGAGTCAGTCTTTCAGAACTGAATCTCTTCCCAGGATAACAGCATTACCCTTATATATGCACAGAGTCTTCATGAACTAATCATGCCTTAAAGGTTCTACTTCTTAGTACTTTTTTAATGTCAAATATATTTTAACATGGGTTTGAGAGAAGACAAAGATGCAAACCACAGCAAGTACTCCCCTCTTTTATAATATAAAAGTTCAGGTGTTATTTTTTATGACTTTCATCAACCTCTCATAGGACCCAGGATGGACAGAGACACACATTCAAACCACATTTCCTCCTCCATAAAGAATCAAATGAGCTAATTCTGTATTTTGAAGTGAATGATGGGAAACACTAGAAATCAGTAAAGGAGGGTTCAGAACTGTGTAAGATTTAATGACCTGGAACTATGAGAAACATAGTACCCAGGCATCTACTACTCAAGGAGAAGAGGTCTTCCATTTTCAGGAATGAGAGTAAGTCTAGGCAAACACTGTCAGGGCAGATACTGACAATTCTCGCTGCTGGGAAGGTAAACAGCCTTTACAGACTCACAACCTGCTTAAATCCTCACCCTAGCCCTGACTTGTAAAGGATCTCATGTCATCTCCTAAGAGAATCCCCGAAGTGCTGTAGGCAGGAATCATCCTTAGAAAGAAGCCATTGTTTGATTTTGGACTACAGAAAAGATCAGAAATCCCTGTGTGAACCTATCAGCATTTTAATTTTAATTCACAAATCTAAATGCTATTTTGCTAGTTTCATGTAAAGTCTTGATATTTATTTGTGGAGTATTATCTTATTAGTAAGATAAATATGATTTTTACTTTATTGTTTCTATTATATACACACACACACACATCTGTATATACAAACAATGTGTGTGATACTGGTGATTGAATCTATGGAAGTTGCATCTGCTAAGTGATTACTTTACCCCTAAGCCCCTTTTGTTTTCTAATATTCTAATATAAATAATATTACAGTAACTTTAATTTTATTTGATTATATTTTATTAACTTATTTTCAACCATTGTATTATTATATTTTAGGTATGTCCCTTAGCAAGAAAAAACAGATCAATATTTTGAATTAGATTCCTTATTGATGAGAAAATTTAATATATTTAAATGTATTGGAATCTCTGATTTGTTCAGATTTGGTTATATAGTCTCATTTTGCAACTTCTATTTAAGATGATTTCCCTTGACTGCTATGACTTCTTGCCAGGTTAAACTTCTTAGTTAAACCTTAGTTTCACCAGTTCAATTTATCTTTGTTTGTTTGAATACTAAACATTCTATTTCTGTTCATCAGTAATATTTATATGTATCTGACTCACACAAGATCTTTTATGTACATCCCAGTTTAGATTGTAGTTATTTGAGGCCAGTAGCTCACAGAAAATGAGAAGAAATGATTAGCTTCCTTTCCCTGTGAAGGATTTAAGGAGACAGCAAGTCTCTTTTTCTTGCAACAGATCTTGTAGGATATATGTTCCACATAGCATAGGTCATGGTAGAGAGCTAAGCTGAAAACATATTTCCGTCATTAGGCCACTGGTGAGTAAGACTTGTCTGGAGCAACATCCATAAATGATTCCTATTAAAAGTATATTTTACTATAAATTAGCAAATGCAGTCATTTCTTCTGCCCATTCCCTGATGTCAGCTAAGAGAACCTTGGCGTTTTCCCCAAGACCATTTGTATATTCTCATTTTTTGTTATTATATATCAATATTTTATTTCTAACATATATGGTCTCTCATATTAGAATTTTATTTAATATTTAATGTGTAATAGTTACTTAAATTCTTCCATAACTTTTATGCTTTTCCTTGCTCACCATAACTTCCTGCTAGTTTTATTTTCGTTTGGCTAATTAAGTCTTTTTACAGGTTTTTGCCATTATATTTAATACATTTTAGGCTCAGAGTTTGCATGCCTTCAAATATTTTATGGAGCAGAATGAATCAATGAACACAAAGTGGATTTGAAAAAAAATTTCGGAGTAAGAGCTTCTGTTTAGTCATCTTTTCTATATTTCTGTAGAGGATAAGTTTGTACTTTCTTGGCCAGAGAATCAACTGGAGTCAGATCAGTTTTAGACTGAGTTTCAGCTCAGCTGCTTCAAAACTTAGGTACAGATATTTAGTCCCATTCACAGCATCATCCGTGTACTAGGATCTAAAGGCAGAGTTGTTTTTACTCTTGTCAGGAAAACTTGGTAAGTTTATAGCAGATCATGAAGCTAGTGTGTGGAGCTTTTCACAGCTGTTTGTTTTAGGTGAGGGTTATAGTCCCAGATCCCTTCTGAGCATATGCCCTAATATATTTACCCTGAGAGAAGCTATCTTTTCCTCCTATGGAACACCTCAATTTACTTTTTGGGGGGGAGGGGGGGTCCAGTCATGGGGACTGAACTCTGGGCCTGGGCACTGTCCTTCAGCTCTTCAGCTCAAAGCTAGCGCTCTACCACTTGAGCCACAGTGCCACTTGTGGCTTTTTTTATTTTTTGCTTATGTGGAGCTGAGGAATCGAACCCAGGGCCTCAAGCATGCAAGGCAAGTGCTCTACCACTGAGCCACCTTCCCAGCCCTCAATTTACTTTTTTTTTGTGGTGATATTTGGGTTGCAGTTTGGATGTGGGGTCTTGGCCTGTGATCCTCTTACTTGTACTTCCTGCTTAGCTGAAATAACATTTTGCCTAGACTGACGCTAAACCAATTTTCAATCTCCACTTCTGGAGTAGTTGGGATAACAGGTATGAATTACCACTCAACTTCTTCTTTGTCATTTATGGTGAGGATTTCCTTTGCAAACATTTTTGCTCCAACATTGCAAGGCCACTGTTTGTTTGACTTCTTTATTTTTATCAGGCATTTTTCTGTGTTTAAAATAGGCAAATTTGCTTGTATTAAATTGAATATCATTATAGATAAAGGCACTAATATTATTTCTCAAATTAAAAAAGCAACGAGTAGAACAAATTTCTGGAAATTTATATTCAGAATCAGTAGTTTATAATTCTATTGTTTCTTCAGTGTCCTGGAAATGAGTAAAAAAAAAAAACAAACCACAAAGCTTCAAGAGGCTCCCATTCTTTGAACTGAGGATAAAACTAGTTGTGCTTGTTGAGTCCTTTGTCACTTTCATTTCTATCCCTTAACATATATCCACAAAGACCTGAAAAAATATAAAGACAAGACCATTAAAGCCATCTCTGAATCCAGCAGGATGACCCTGCTTTCTTTCCTCTACTTCATTTGTGCAGTAAAAGGAAACTTGATTTTATTTTCCCGAGTGCTTTGGCTTACTAAGAGATTTTTTTTATCTTGTCCTGCATCTTTTATTAGGATAGGGTAGGGGAATATTATAGATTTCTGTCTATGCAAATTTTCATCTCAGCTTATACAAAAGTAGTTGTGTTAAAAAGGCAGACAGAAATTTGTTTCATTAAAAGATATCTATCACAAATATGACTCTGGTAGAGAGTATAACTAAAATGTGAGAACAGTGCACATATACTGAAATTGGAATGGTACAGAGATTAGCATGGCTCCTGCAAAAACAGGACATGCGCATTTATGAGGCATTATATATTTTTGTTTCATTAGTGGCAGATAAGATGTGCCTACAGATCTATAAGTAAACACGGTGGGTGGTATGCAAGCAGTTCCAAATGAATTAATTGAATTATAATAGATCCTATGGAGAGCTCAAATAGTACAACTTTTTTAGAAAGACTAAGTCAAAACCCAACAAAATAAGTACTTGCAAGGTGTGTGTTGGGGGAGAGGAGAGGGAGCGAGTCCAAAAGAAGAGGGCTAGACAATAATAGAGGAAGGAAGGGAGAATGCAGTCTAGATGTCATTATATATACCAGAAAATTAGGAAATGTAAGGAAAAGAGTGGGTTGAAGGGAGATGAGATTGTTAAAGGGTGACACAAATCACGATGCATTTTATTCATATACCACTTTGTTAAATGACATTTTCCTTGGACATCTACTTAATAATAACTTTTATTTATTTATTGTTTTGTCAGTCGTGGGGCTTGAACTCTGGGCCTCGGAGCTGTCCTTCAGCTCTTCTGCTCAAGGCTAGCATTCTACCATTTGAGCCATAGCGCCACTTCCCGTTTTCTGATGGTTCATTGAAGATGGAAGTTTCATGGGCTTTCCTGCCTGGGCTGGCCTAGAACCATGATCCTCAGATCTCAGCCCCCTGAGTAGCTAGGATTACAGGCATGAGCCACAAACGCCCAGCTCTTAATGAAAATTTAAAACAGTAAAAATAAAATGTGAAGATATTGAATAATGGCAATAATTCATATTGTCTAAATTCCAGAGCTTTGATAAAGAGTTAAATAACCTTTGGTAATCAATTACATATTTGTCAAAAAATTTTTTCATTTCTTTTATCATATTCAATGATGATACTACCAGACACTGGTTAAAAATTAGAACTCGTAGCTCATAAAGGAGAAATTAATCTCTTCTTTGCACTAACTTTATGCAAAGTTAGTGTAACATCCATTATGCTATTTCTTCTCTGTGTGTCCTAAACACTTCACTACACATTGTTGCTTACATTCTATTTCCCTTTCTTTTCCAGACAGAAATACAAATATATACTCTGGAAAATAACCTCATGGAAAAGGCTGCCAAAAAATCACTGCTAGGATACCATATTACTTTGAAAATTCAATAGCTTTGTTAGTTCCTCTGCTGGAGGCAGTCTGAAATAGGTAGACAAAAATTTTACTTTGCAATGAACAATGTGTTGTAGTAAAACTCCATTTTGTTTTAGGCAAAAGGAAGTTAGCTCTGAAATGTTGAAAGGCTCACTTACCAGACTCTCAATTTCTAGCAAACAGCATGCTTCAGGTCTACATAAAACACTTAGAATTCAATGTTTCGTCTTCAAACATATGTGCCGCAGTTAAAGCCTACTGCTCTTATCTACTGTGGAATATTGGTGGAAGAAAGTTATTTTCCTGGAGCATGAGGGAAGAAATATAGTTAATGGCAAAAACTTTCACAGTAGAAAATTCTAAGAAATAATAAATGTCAGAAGAAAAAATAATTAGGATTTTTATTCGGAGAAAGCCTTTGTTGGGTTCATTGAGCTACCTCAATGCACATGTCTACTTTAATTATGCAACTCTGAGATACAAAGTTTCAATGAGGTCACAGAGTTTTAACTATTTTTATCAGGTAAGGCATGGCTTACCTACAGAACTTCATTTGGATATACTCCTCAAACCTTATTAATATACAAATAGTTTATCCAGAACTCTTTTCAGAAAATTCTGAGAGAATTCATAACTGTTTTTACTTATTACCATGAATAATGTTCGCTTACATTTATTAGTGTATATATTACATATATGCATGTATGTAGAATTTTAAAAATTCATTTGTTTAAGACATAAAAAATCAATAGACCTGTCATCATTTAAAAATGAAAATAATTTCATATGCTGGAGGTATCTTCTTTTTAAGTTTTATGTTCTGGGGATATTCCATAATTTTTTTAAAATAATGATGTTTATCACATTTAAGTTCTAAGTACTATTATTAGAGTTAGAATTTACTTTGCCATGCCTCAAAACATTACACACAAATACCTTCTTATTGTGCTATTCTTAAAATATTATCATATTATACTTGGAGTTATAACATTAATCAGAACTTTTAAAACTTTGACATGTAATTACAACTGCAATTGAATGACAGATTATTTTAATTATATTTCCCTTCTTGTATTTCATTTTGCCTTTTTGGAGATAAAAATAATCTTTTATTAAAATTTTATTATTCTCTATATGTTTCCTTTAACAAGTACAAAATCTTAGAGTGTATTAAAATATTTCACATATATACTAACTTCATGGTTTCATTAGAGACATTTCTCTAATACCTTATTCATCATATAATCTTGGACTGTTTCTCACTCAGGTTAAGGTAAAATTTATTTATGATTTTTTTTATTGAGGGCTTACTTCATTATTTTCTGGTATTGTTTCACACTTGTTTTCTTTCTCCATATTCTTTCTCTTTCTCCTGGTACAGCATATTCTTTAGGAATATTTGAACACCAATGCAAAGTGATATTTCTTTTCTTTTGAGGGAACATAGATATCTTTTTCTCTCTTAGCTGTATATTTATGATAATTAAAATTATTTGCGTTCCTTTCTAGTCTTCCTAATTCTATTGTTGATGACTTAGTAATGTCATGTGTCTGTGATTCCAGAACTTTTGCAGGCTTGACTTTTCTCTATATATCCTTTCTGAATCTTCTCTTTATCTCTCAGAGTAACCAAGAGTTGAGTCAATATTCAAGTAAAATCTGACTTCAAATCTTTTCTTCTTAAACACTAAATTATACTGGTAGCTGCATAGATGCAGTTTAGATTCAGTAATGTATGTGAACTCTTTGTAAGAATATTCAGAGCCTGTTTTCCAAAGTAAGTAAATAGTTTATGACATATTCTTATTAATGAAGACACTTTAAAAGGCTTTTATAAAATTGTGTCTGTTGAGATTGGGAAATGCTTGAGCTTCAAACATCAGCAAAGTAAATCAACAAAGCAGTAATTTGACACAGGCTGTAGAAACTTAGCAATCTTGTCAAGAAGTCATAAAATAAAAATGCCATCTAAAGCTAATATTATCCCAATAAACAATTCTCAAAAATCCAAAGAATTTACAAAGGTAGAACTGAAGAGGTAGGTAATTTTCTTGCCATCAAGGTGATTCTATTTCACAACTGTCATATGTACCTCCTTTTTGAAAGACAACTACATATATCAGACGCCTGATGTCACAAAGCTAATTAGTAAGACTTGTAATAAAATAACTTCCATTATTACTAAATGTCTTTCATAGTGTTAAATATCCTTACTTATGATCACAAAATAAGTTCTATGCTTCTTTATTAGAGCTCTTTAGTTTTTACATATGCTTTAATTTCATGTTTATTCTATAAATTTTAGCTGAATAATACACTTTATAGAAGGATGCTTGGTGCAATGTAAAGAAGAAATTGGTGTCAGAAATCCAAAGCATAGGTATCAACTCTTCTACCAACCCTGTGTGTGGCTGTGGGCAGTTGACATTAGATGAGGACTATGATTTCTTTTCTGAGCTAATTATGATTCCACAGTAGTTTTGTGTAAAATTTTTCTTTGTGGGGTATTTTTCTGGCAGTGCCAGCACTTAAAATCAGGACCTGTACTCTCTCCTTGTGCTTTATTTGGCTAGAGCTGGAGCTCACACTTAAGCCATTTCATTCTAGCATTTTGCCAGTTAATTGGAGACGGAGTCTCCAGGACTTTTTCTGCCTGATGTTGAATCTTAGTCTTCTGTTCTCAGCTTCCTGAATAACTACATGACACAAATGAGCTATAGTAGCCTAGCATGTTTTTCTACTTCAATAGTAATTTGCAAGTCTATATGCTCCCTAGATTGTGTGCTCCTGCTATAAATCCTGTAGTTTCTAGTCCTTGAGTAATGATTTACCCAGGTAAAATTAATGCATTTTTACATTACAGTAGGTCCATTCACAAAGCTTCAGGTGGTGAATTTGAGTTCCAGCCTCAGACACAAAAATAAAAGTAAATTGCATGAAAAATGGCAGAGCAAATTGGGGACCAAAAAGAAGTTTCAGAACTTTTCACAGATCTGAGTCCACAATCAACCAGTTTGAGAGAGGGAAAAGGAGAGAGATGGAGAGAAATGGAGAGAGAGGGAGAGAGAGGGAGAGAGAGAGAGAGAGAGAGGGAAAGAGGGAGAGAGGGAGAGAGAGGGAAAGAGGGAGAGAGGAAAAGAGGGAGAGAAAGAGACAGAGACAGACAGACAGACAGACAGACAGAGGGAGGGAGGGAGGGAAAAAGGGAAAGGCAGAGAGAGGGGGGAGTCGGAGGAAGAGGGAGATGGAGAGAGATTGGAAAGTAGAACATATGGAGCATGGTTCACATGCACATATTCTTGGGGAAGTCTTTGTATGCCTCAAGAAAAAGCATCCCTAAGGTTGAAGAAGACATCTGCTATAAAACACGATTCATTCTTCATCCTAATAAAATTACTTTGCCTGTTGACAAGGTCAGGAATTGCAGAGTGAAGATAAATAAAAGCATTTATTCAAGAAGATTTTAATGCATCAACACAGTCCCTTTAGTCTGTCAGGCCAGGAGAAGTAGATGTGATATTTGTCTACAGTGATGTGATTCAGTTGAATTTGATTAACTACTTGACAAGAACTGACAGCATCTCTGTGAAACTAATCTGAAATACCCATTTCCTTAAATGTGTTTAATTGGGTCGGGGCCTCAGGGTGTACGTTTTATCAGACTTCTCATGCTTCATAGCTAAGGCCCTGTCCTAATGCTTTCCAAAATCTGTCTTTCTCATACTATTTGATGTGCCTTTTATGTCTCAGAGAAGCAGCTCAGAAGTCATGAGCACACATAAAACTAGTAGCAACAAATTATACTAACACATCACCAATTTAAGTCTATATTGATTTGTTATTATGGAAAGATTTGTATTCGGTCTTGTGGGTGCATTTATGCATTAGAAACAGAGAGGGAGAGAGAAAGTAGGAAGGGGAGGCGGGGAAGAGAATGTAACAGAAAGAGGGAGAGGGGAAAAAAGCAGAGATTGAAAGCAAGAGAGGGGTGAAAGGAGTATTTATTTAATTAATTTATTTTGTACTAGTGCTGGGGCTGAAACTCAGGGCCTGGGTGCTGTTCCTACACTTTTGTGCTCAAGGCTAGTGTTCTAACTCTTGAGCTAGAGCTCCACTTCCAGTTTTTTTGGTAGTTATCTGGAGATAAGATTCCCACAGACTTTCTATCTGTACTGTCACTGAACTCAAATCTACAGATCCCAGGCCCCTGAGTAGCTAGTATTACAGGCATGAGGCAGTTCCCAGACTTCGTTTTATTACTAAAAAACAAAATTTATCTTACTGCTGAATGGTTCCAGTATTTGTAATGGCTTCCTGATCCAACATTTGTTTTCCCAGGTATTTATTCTCTTATTTCTTATTTTTCTTTTCCTCTCTCTTTCATAAATTTACCAAAAATACATAAAAATTTTATGTTTCTATAACATCTATAAAGAACATTTAAAAAGTATTAATATATATTGAATAATGCTAATATAGCGAATAATAATAAAACCAAGACAATATCTGATGGCATAAACTAATACTGTGACAGTCAAATATGATTAAGTATTACAATCCATTGTAGAACACAAGTTACACAAGAATGAAAGATACTTGTGGCAAGAACATACGTTTTAGTATAAATACATATATGTGTGTGTGTGTGTGTGTGTTTGTGTGTGTGTGTGTGTTGTATATTTGAAAACAGAAAGCAATAGAGAAAAGGCAGACTCAAAATGAAAATACAGCCTGCAGTTTTCAAGGTTCTATGAACAACTGGAGACAAGTGATACCTACACATGTATATAAGAAGACATGGTAAAAAATAAGACTATACAAAGCAATGCATTATACTGCCTTCTGTTTGAAATTTCTTTGATAACGATGATGAGAAATCAGAATTTATAATTTCTCAGAGAACATGTCATGTGACTATCTCATTAGCATTTTCATTATAGATACAAAATTTGAATTTCTGGAACATTTTTTCTGCAAGCCATGTCTTTTTAATTAATTAAAGGTGTAAATTCTTATCTAATTTTTGCTTAAGCAATTGCATTGTCAATAACTACCATTGATTTTTTTATTTAATGACCATGTGGTGCAAGTGTTAGGGTTAGGGTTATGGTTAGGTTCCTGTTTAGGGGAGAAATCACTGGAATATTCTGCATATATCCTTACTATTAGTACATGCAATCCCACAATGGTCTGTAGCTTACAGAAGGTGATCTGACATTTGAGCCATGGCTTCTGCCATATCAGTTGTCTGTAAGTCTTAAGTAAATTATTTTAAATGAGCTCCTACACTTTTCACCTGCAATGGAACACAAACATCTCATTAGGATTACAACACAAATAAAATATGCCATAATGATCTTCCAGTGAAATTTTCTTTGATTTATTTTTTTAGAACCACAGATTTTGGTGCATATTATATTTTCCATAGAAATTGACTCCTTTTACCCCAATATTCTTGCAATATTCTTTTTTATTTTCGGTTGATCATGGGGCTTGGCTCTGTCCCTGAACTCTTTGCTCAGGGCTATTTGCTGTATTTTAATTAATTTAGAGTGGTAGAGAGTTCCTACACATATCTTACTCTAGACTTACTACTGGCTATTCAGATTCAGAAAGACCAAAAGAAAAATAGCGGGGTCAGGTATGGTGGCTCACATCTATAATCTTAGCTATTAAGAGGTTGAGATCTCAGGATCATGATTTGAAGCCAACCAAGACAGGAAAGACCATGAAATTTTTTCTGCAATTGACCACCCAAAAGCCTATAATGGAGCTATGGCTCAAGAAGTAGAACACTAATCTTGAGCAAAAGCAACTCAGGACATTGCCCAGGCCTTAAGTTCATGCCCCAGGACTGACACACATACACACACAAAATAACAATGATGATGGTGATGATGATGATGATGATGATGATGATGAGAGTAATACTTGTAGTTGTAGAAAGTCATCTTTTTTAAATGTTAATTTCCTATTTCATAAATGTGCCTATGGTACATTGCAACAAGTCTAAAGCCTGTGGTTCTGGCAGAAAGCCTGGTGTCATCATTTACCTGGGAAATACATTCTGCTGGGAATGAACCACGTACTGTTAAAGCAGACAGAGAATTCTCTTCACTGAGAGGTAACTTGACTCTCCACAGTACAGGTGCTCATCAATTCACTTTGGGCCTGTTTCTAATGGAGACTGGAGGGAGAGATGCTCCTGGATGTATGGGCATTGGAAAGTGAAAAACATCTTGTGCTCAATACTGTTGTCTATTTCAGCCCTGATATTTGGAGAATCTAGGACACTTCTCAAAGCCAGTCTCATATTGGACCAGGTGGTAGTTTTTTCCTTGGATAGACTTCGAAAATGAGCAGGCATTCTCATTTTTCCCAGTTACATTCAAGATATCTATTTCAGTGTCATCCTTGTTTTTAAGCAAAACTTTATTTCTTTCACAGTTCTACTTGAGAAACCATCCAACCCCTATTTGAAGGTTATAGAGTTTTGAAAAGGGTGTTTCTATATTTTCTCTTTATCCTAAGAGCAATATGCATAATTTTTATTTGGACTAAACAGTATGACTAATTGAAAGCTGAATTTTGTTCATAATGTAGTGTAAAATTTCTTCCTTTCTGTGAGTTAATGTTCTGTAGTAGGATATAACTTAAATAACCAAGAAAATAAACACATACATGGAGGTACATTGAGTAGATCATCATGGGATGTATTGTAAAGATTTTTTAAAAAAAATTTAAACTCTGAAGTGAAATTTTTACCACAATATCATTATATTCTTGAGAGTTTTCAGTAATTATACCAAACTAGTAATTCTGTGCATTCATTTTTCCAGTAAGCAACCAAAATAACTAAAATAATTTGCAAATGTCAAGTACTCTGTTAATGATATATCTGAAGAAGAGATTTTTAGATAGCAAAAATACTAGATTGACAAATATGAAGTTATATTTCCTGTGTGTGTGTTTGTGTGTGTGTGTGTGTGTGTGTGTGTGTGCGCGCGCGCGCTATCTCCAAAGTGCCAAGATGTCAGTAAGATTTACTGCCAACTTTTCTTTTCTATGCTACTCCTGGAAAATACCTTTTCATCAGAGAAGCAAAAATTTAAAAATAGCTAACATTTATCCTAGACTTTATTTTCCAATAAAGTCAGTTTATTTGAGGAAAGAAATATATATTATTGTAGAGGAATTGGAGATAATTATCTAGAAGTTGTTACAGGAAAACTAAGAATATTATCTTTGATATGAAAGCATTTGTAAACGCTTGGTATTTGTTTGTGTTGTTAGAACCTTTGTTAAGTAAATAGTATCGATTTTAACATTGTTTTCTAAAGAGTCTGATATTTTTGGCTTCCAAAGCTCTATCCTAATTCTTTATAAATTCTGAGTTGAGTCATTATAACTCATTGCAATGTATATTGAAAATTGCTCTGAGAATGTCATTGATGTTGTTGCTGCAATAGTGAATTAATGCTTTCATTATCCTCCTATTTTCATCATCATTGTCATTATCATCAGCATCACCGGATGCTCAAATCACTTGACCTAACTTCCTTCAGAATGAAGTATACATAAGCTTATAAATTTCAGTTTCTCTAAATATTTAGAGAAATGAGGGATAGTATTTCTATATATGAAATCTGTTTATATAACATACTTCTTAAAAGTATTGTTGCTGTTATAAGGTTTATATTGTAATCAGATGGATTTAAACATGAAATTAAGACCTAGTCTTTTATTTGTTTATATTTTAGATGCCTGCAAATGAACTCATTCATTCAGACACTCTAGCCTTTTGAAAATGATAAAGGAAGGACCTTACTTTTGTACATACCAGACAATTTGATATAATAAGGGAGGGTTAACTTTGAAAAGGGATAAACAATTATAGCCTATAGTAAGCATTTCTCTATTAACATCAATTAATCTTTCCTACTCTTGCAAGTTAGCTGTATCATTTCTTTTTACAAATTCTGTGATGGTTTAGATGTGGACAACAATAACTGTGACCAAACTGTAAGTAATACCATTTCCTGAGGAGTATACAGTGCCCTTCTCTTCATCCTTCATGCCCTCTTTACTTTCTTAGCTATATTTTTGATCAGATTGTTTACTCATGTAAACTCAATTGCTCCTTTAAAGACTCTAGTAGTCTTAAAAATTAAAGAATATAGTATAAAATTTGAATATGTATACACACAGATATGTATTTTTAAGTTCCAGCACAAATGAATTATAATTATATATCAGATAAAGTTTCCAACATCTTAACAAAGTAACTACAAATTTAATCTAGAAAGTTCTTAACTTTTCATTTATGTATCGACGTTTATTTTAAAAGAAAAAAATCTATTTATGTAGACTTGTAGAACAAATTTAAGAAGATACCTAAGCAATATTTTTCAATACAAACCTTTATTTCCTTATTTTTTGGCAGCCTTGAATTTGAACTCTGGGCCTGAGTGCTGTCTCTGAACTCTTCAACTTACAGTGAGTGCTCTCCCACTTTAAGCCACAACGTCACTTCTGATTTTCTGGTGGTTAGAGGTAAGAGTCCCATGGACTTTCCTGCCCAGTCTGGCTTTGAACTGAGAACCTTAGATCTCAGCTTCTTGAATAGCTAGGATTACAGGCATGTGTCACTGGTACTCAGCACCAAACCTTTATTTCTTCCAATACGTTCTATTAATTTTGAGAGTTCAAATAGTTAGAAAAACTGAATTTTCTTTCTTGCTATTATTCTCAGCTATGAATATTTATTAAAAATAACTAATGTTACTAGTTACTATATATATATATGTAAAATTTAAGAACAGTAGGTAATAAGTTTGAATTATTTTTGTAATTCCTGTACTAAAGTGATTGTGTATAAATACGGTATTTTTTATTAATTGAGATGGCATAATTAAAGCATTATTTCATAATAATAAGAATTAACTAATCAAAAATGTCTTGTTTATTAAAATGTTATTGAGGACATACAGAAGAATACTAAAAACAGTTTTTGGATTCTTGTTTAAATTGAATGGTTGATTAAACATTCTCCAGTGCCTTTTAATTGAAAGACAACTAGATTTTAAATGTTACCTGTACTTCCTTGAACATGTCTCCATTGGTACACAAAATGCTCTCCCCCCCAAAAATAGTTTCAAGGTAAGACAAAAGAACAATTAATGGTGATGGTGATGAACATAGAAAATATTGACTATATTAGTGAACAGCACTACAACTTGACACACAAGACAGTTTAATTTAACCTGGAAGCTTTGTATAAAGCATACTATTTGCAAATAAGGACAAAGAAATCCTGATTAAATAGGATGATTTTTGTGTGGATAATACTAATAAATCTTTCCTATGAGAAAATGTTTCCTAAAAAAGGATTATATGCAAATCAAATAAATAAAAGTTTAAAGTCACAAATCAAGCCTACCAAGGAAGAAGTACAGTGAGTAAAAGTGGGTCAACAAATACAAATTTTAACACGATATTGTATACTTACAACATATTTTAAAGATTTTTTTAATTGTTAAAGAAGTATAAATTGTGACTAGAAAATGAGCAAGTAAGAAGAAACTATAGGAAATGAGTAACAGTTTAAATAGATCAAATATAATTTTAATGTTGGAAATTTTAACATGAAAATTGAATCAGTTACCACACTAACAACAACTAGAGATACATTTTCTGTGTAAGTATAAAATCTGTAGAGTTAGGAAGAATGACACAGAGATAAAGACTTTTTTGGAAATGTGAAAAACAAGTTAAAAACTGAGAATGGTTACCGTCAAAGAAACTGCAGAACACTAAAGACCAAAGAAAGAAGATTTTAGAATTATCCAGAGAGAAAAAAATATGCTAGAAAATATAAATGATATTTTCAGAAAACTTAGTAGCAAGGTTGGAAGCAAAATGAAAGCACATTAAACTTTAATTCTGACGAAAAATAGCTTCTTTGTCAGAATGATGAATGCATCAAAACTATCAAAAGTGATAGAAAATAAAGTGGTTTGAGCTAAAAACTATTATCAATAAATTTCACCCAAAAATCTTTTAAGGAATTGTCTTTCAAATGATTAAAAATAAGATCATATACAGAAGATTAAGTGCTAAGATGTTGAAAATAGTAAAGAAATGAGTTCACTATCTCTTTTAGAGCTGGGATGGCACTCTGTCCTTGGAGCTTAGAACTCTTGGTTCTCTAGTGTTTGGACTCCGAGATATACTTCAGTTCTCAGGTTTGATCTAGGTGGGTACAAATTACATCATCAACTCTCCTTCTCAGCCCTTTGAATACAGACACCACAAGCTATCCTGGTGCTCCATCTTTTGCAGGAAGTTATAACAGGCAACTTCCCAGCCTCCATAATTGTTCTCATGATTCTGCTTATAAATCTGCCTCGACACATAAACTCACATGAGCTGCTGGTTCTGTTTCTCCAGAGAATTGTGTCAAACAGGCTTCTTAACAGTAAGCCTTGTTGTTATTTAGGCAGATGCATATAAAAATCTCAGTAACTATACAGTTCTTTATGCATAATTTGACCCTGAAAGAGAGGTATGCCAAAAACCTTATAATAATATTGGGTTGTATGTTTACCTGCCTGCATGCCTCCTTTTTTCCTTGTTTCATACATCTTAAAGCAAAAAAAAGTTCCTAGTGGATTGAAGAAACAAAATACAATGACCTTGACCTAGTAATTTTGACACATATAAATGAGTGAAGTTTAAATGAATTTTCAGTTTCTGAGTATTCTCCTTTTACAATCCCTCACAAATTTCATTTTTTGTAGGAAAACAAAGCCATATTAATCAACTTACCCGAAATTTAAAATTCTAACAACAACAACAACAACAACAACAACAATATTACTTTCCTAAGTTAAATGCGGCTTCTATTTTAACGTTAATAGAAAAGCTGGGGAGATGTTTGCAAATTATTACCCAAAACATTTATGCCATTTATGCCATGGAGGTTGAAACAAAAATGGTTTCAGAAATGCTAATATCTTAGTACTTACCATTTCACAGCATATATAATACTTTTGCCATGTCTTAAAAGTAAATGGGGTGTCAAAAAGGCAGAGAAAATAGCAACCCACGGAAAGTATACCAAAAATCTAAAGAAAGCAACAGATGGATGCACAGTCAGAATTATGTGTGAAATACAGAGCATTTTAGTGAAACTAGAGTTTGAATGCTTGTGAGCCACTGGAAATGAAGCTGAGAATGTGTTACACCAGGAAAACAAGATCTTTGTCAACCAGGTTAAATAATTTAGCCTGGTTTTATTTATTTATTTTTCATAAATAAGCAAGAAAATATTTGAATTGTCATAATATAATTAAGTTTTTGGAAAAATTAAGAAAAACCTTAGAAGTGACATAAAGACCTGCATGAGACAGACACACAATAACAGGACTCTTGCAGTGTTCTTGGGCAAGAGAAAGAGTTTGAAGTATCAGTTAAAAATCATCACTGGAAATGGAAAAGAACACTTTGATTCAGAGTATAGATTTTAGACGTTGCAAATAAGACTTAGTGTCTGGTTAAAAACAGAGAAGTGAGCTTGGAAAATTAGGTAGGCAAGTGAAGCCTAACATAAATGAGCCTCAGAGAAAAATCTATAAAGGTTGGAGAACAGACTTCGAATTCCTTTGCCTCTAGTTACAACATGGTGGTTGTGTTAAGGCTAACCATCATCTGTTCTCGGAACTAGTCCTTTGGCTTTATTTTGCAAACCTATTATTTTGCTGTTGCTGCATCAAGGCTAAAACTACTTCTTTCCAAAAGCTATTTATGTATGACTCATTGAGTGATAATTTCCATATCATTTTGTCTTGTTTTGTTTATTTTTGTATAAACTAGTTTATGGAAAATACTACATGTGGCTTTCTGTGACATTTCTTCGGCATTTGGCATTGAATTTCTTTCTCTTTTTTGGTGGGGGGAAGAGGTTCTTTTTCACTATTTGGTTGATTTTAATTATAACTTAGTATTGCTTTATATTACCTATAAATACAAAATATTTAGTACAAAGTAGTTGCCGTATTATTTCTTATTAACTGGCATCCTTACTTCAAATGCCTGGCAATGTCAATCAATATACCTTATTAACAAAGTATTACAAGTCATCCCAGGTCCTGGTTTATGGTCTTTTTGATGACTTGCTATCTTTGTTATAAAAGCATGAAAGATATAATTGAATTATGTTAGTTAGAAATATTTTCCCTGATTTTTGTTTCCTTTATTGAGTTTTTTTTCAAAATCAAAACTCTCCAGTCCTCTCCCTAAAGGTCCATTTTCTGGATATTGAGGTTTTCAGTGCTAGTCCAAAGTAGTTTGGATCAAACAAGTCACCAGGTTTAAACTTAATTCCTCTTTAAAGTGAGGCACCTCAACCCCAAATTGATTGTACCAGTAACTTCAATCCTAACACTCATTAAGAACATTAAAGATCAACCTACAATCTCCTAACTGATTCTCATTAGACATGGGTTCTGAATTGGATGTTACTATTTTCAAATGAATCACCTATCTCTCCTCCTCTATTTCCTTTTTAATTTTCTAAACTATTTCTCTCTAATTTACTGCCTTTTATTTTGTACTGTCTTGTTGAAAGTATCTTTTTTATCCATTTCAATGGAATCTAGAGATGGAGCAAATGTAAGAATTTGTGGCTCACTCATGTTAACTTTGTTCCAGATTTGACATTTAATTTAGAAAGCCTTTTATTTGACAATTAAAAGCCTATTCATGACTTTAAAAATCTGACAATCTTTCTTATCTCAGATGGCTATTTTAACTACTATAGGTATACAAATAAAAAGGTGTTCCTGCACAATAATTTTAGCATTATCATGAAACTATTCTGGAAACAAAACCTTTGTACTTGTGTAAATGTGATTTCAGCTACAATTGTCAACTGATGACTAAAAATATACATTGTTATGAGCATCAGATATTTATAGGTTTTCATGGAAGATGTGTGCCCCACAGAAAGCTTTCAAGTTGAGATATTTTACCACCACTCTCCTCAAAGCTTATGTAATAAACTTCCCAAATCTGGCACATAGCAAGAGTGAAAGCAAAGGGGATCTATGATTTTATTTCTAGACTAAAATCATCCACTTGTCACACAGTTCATGTTTAAATCGTCCAACAAAATAAAATTAAGATTACATTCTTATAGCCTTCACGCCTATAATCCTAGCTACTCTGGAAGCTAAAATCCAAGGATCATAATTCAAAGCCAGCTGGGGCAGGAAAGGCAATGAAACTCTTATCTCCAATAAACCACTCAGTAAACCAGAAGTGGCGCTGTGGCTCAAGTGGTAGAGCACTTGCCTTGAGCTGAAGAGCTCAGGGACAGCACCTAGGCCCAGAGTTCAAGCCCCACAACCAACCAAAAAATAAATAAATAAATAAAGGAAAAAAAGAAAGCATAGCCTAATTTTGGAAAATAGCATATTTAAGCATAGATACACTATAGGAAAGAAAAAAATTGCTTCCCCTATCTTTTGTAAGTTCTCCTGTAGCAACCATGAAAGTGAGACTAGACAAAGACAGATTAACCAGAGAAAACAGAAAATTATTCGTCTGTGCCTTGCATATGTAATACACAGGAGTTCTCAAAGAACAACAACTCAAACTGTATTTATAATCTTAAAAATGTCATAATATTTCAAACTAGAGAATTGGTACTATGATTTATACCTATAATCCCAGCTACACTGGAGGCAGAGAGCAGGAGGATCACTGTTAGAAGATAGTCCAGAAAAAAATCTAGTGAGACTCCATGTCAACCAGTAAAAAAGTAAAAAAGTTGGGCATTGTGGCAAGTAAAAAACGGGAGAGTCAATATAGATTAAAACCCTGGTCCTGATTTAAATCTCTATTACCACAAAAAAGAAAAGCATAAATAATGAAATAACAAAAAGCTAAGGAAAATGGATTTGAAGATTTGAGGCAAGTAAGACAAGTTATAAGAAGATGACCAGGTAAAGGATGGTATTTAGAAAAATATTGCTGAAGAAGATTGTGGCCAGGTGCTCGTGGCTCACGCCTGTAATCCTAGCTACTCAGGAGGCTGAGATCTGAGGATCACGGTTCAAAGCCAGCCTGGGCAGGAAAGTCTGTGAGACTCTTATCTCCAGTAAACCACCCGAAAACTGGAAGTGGTGCTTTGGCTCAAGTGGTAGAGCACTCGCCTTGAGCTGAAGAGCTGGCACCCAAGTCCAAAGTTCAAACCCCATGACCAACAAAAAAAAATTTTGTTTTCTGTTTCCAAGGTTTTCTGCATAGTCTAGATGTTTTTTTTTTACTGATAATTATTCAAATATCAAGAAGGCACATTTTAGAGTAGCATACCTGGTTCTTCTATTCCATATCCAATTTTCTAATATTTATTCCTGCTAGAATACCTGTTGACCAATTGAAATTATCTGTCACCTACCTGTCAGCTATATGTTTATCTCTATAGCTATATAACCTTTCAATTTTATTTCTATTTCTATTTACTTCTCTATTTATGTGTCTGTCCATGTGACATGCTGAAAAAAAGGAAGAAAGCTCATCAATATTTAACAGAATTGAAGCCATGTATTGATTTGATGGGTCTCAGGTCACACTATCTCAATATATGACACCTTGAAATTTGACTTGTCATTTACCCCAGCAATAGAGTTTAAAACAAGGAAGAATTCTGACTTTTCCCTACAGTAGCTCATGAAAGATCCTCATTGGAGAGATGCCCTCTATGAAGGCAAGCCACATGTTACATTAAGATCCAGACTGTCCTTGTTCTTAGGCCAATACTCAGGAGACAAGATTTGTTAGGAAGGAATTGGGTTCAGTCTCCTCAAAATTCTGATTCTGTCTTGGGAATCTCATTAAGCAAAGGGCTTGGATAGGGAAGGGAAGGAGGAGCTAAAAAGAAAGACACATGTTAAATCTTGTCTACATCAACCAGTCTATTTGTCTCTCTTTATTTTACTCTAGAACATCATATAAATAGTAGCTCTCTGAAGAAGCTGTATCTGCCTAGCTGACTGTTTAGATGATTAGAATACTATTTTGGCAATGGGAGCTCACAGATGTAATCCCAGCTCCTCAAATTCAGAAATCTGCAGCTAGACAGTTCAAAGTCAACTAGTATGTGCAGACTCTTATCTCCAATTGAACTGCAAAACAGCTGGGAGTCCAGCTGTGGCTCAAGTGGTATAACAATAGCCTTGAGAAAAAAACAAAAACGAAACCAAAACAAAACAAAAAAACTCAGGCACAGTGTTCAGCATCTTGTAATTGTGGAGAAGTAGAATGCAGTCTATTAGGAACCAAAATCTGAGACAAGCAGAAAAAGGTCAGATAAGATGATGTTAAGCGAAATGAACCCTGAGATAAGGACACAAGTGGGTTTTTTTTCTTGCTTGCTATTGTTTCTCACATATTTATAAGGTACCACATGATTTTTTGTTGCTTCCTATGTCCCTCCGCCCCCCCACGCCATAACACCTGTTTTCACTGTATTTGATGTTGGAATAATTTGGGGAGGGGAAGAGAAAAAGCAAATTGGGATACAGGTGGACCCATTGCAACAATGAGATGTACAAGATGCTATGTCGAAAAACGAACTTTACAATTTAGGTGTGGAGAAAAACAAAGGAGGAGACAACAATGCTTGATAAGACATGTACTCATTACCTTGCTCATGTAATTGTAACCCCTCTGTACAGTATTTTCAAAATAAAAACTTACTTAAAAAATTATCTTGAGCTGCATTGACATTCAAATGGATGTTTGCCACAGACCTCCATGTCTAACCTAACAATATTGTTACATCGGGTAAAATATTAGAATATTTTCTTAGATTTAGCCGACCTCTGCCTTCCAATAATCCTAAAGCTAAAGTAATAACACCTGAAACCTAAAGAATACCTTTATTTGCATGCCCTTTTGTATCCTGCCTATCTGATGCACCCACCAGTGCCTTTCATAAATGAACTGATTTATGACTTTCTTCTGTTTCTGTAAAAAGTGCGCATGATGCCTTCCACAGTAGAAGATATTACCTTTTTTTTTTTCCCCAGATCTTGGTCACTCCTATTTGTTTCCGAACAAACAACTTATCTATTTTGAAACAAGGAAAGGAGAGCTGTGTTTTACTTCAGGAACCGCAAAGGATGTCAACCCAGTGAGCCCAGTGAGACTACTTCTTGTATTACTCTAGACAAACCAATTCCTTTTCTGCAAGTTAAACCTGAGAGCAATTTACATGGTTTGTACTTGTTGAATCACAGAATTTAAAAAAAGAGGGCTATTACAAAGATCATCAAATGCTGTGGATTCTGTAAATCTAAAGCAAGTTTAAGCAGCAGGGTACCAGTGGCTCATGCCTGTAATCCTAGCAACCCTGGAGGCTGAGGATCGTGGTTCAAAGCCAGCCTGGGCAAGAAAGTCTGTGAGACCCTTATTTCCAGTAAACCACCAGAAAACCAGAAGTGGTACTGCAGCTTAAGTGGTAGAATGCTTGTCTTGAGCTAAAGAGCTGAGGGACAGTGCCCAGGCCCAGAGTTCAAGCCCCACCACCAAAAAAAAAAGAAAAGAAAAGAAAAGAAAGAAAGTTTAAGCAGTTAACCTGTTAACTGTTTAGATGGAGCTTCTCTTAAAAGTTAGATTGGGATGGGGAGACTGGGAAGATGGCGGAGGAGAAGCTGGAATCTGAACAAGCTCTCACATAGAAAGCAGTTTTAGAGTTCCAGTGAACAGTCCTAAGCCAGAGAAGCACACCAAGTGTGCCATCACAGGACAGAGAGTTAGACAAGAGAGGGAAGCCAAGGCAAAAAAGACACATCTTAGCGATCACCAGCAGCCGCTGCGGCGGCGGCGGCAGGGTC
>NW_012267253.1:11264050-11264291 GCF_000151885.1 Dipodomys ordii | reverse complement strand
ACATAGACTGTCTAGTTGGATTAAAAAACAAGACCCTTCTATCTGCTGCCTTCAGAAGTCACATCTTGCCCGTAAAATCAAACACATTTTCAATGTTAAAGGTTGGAACAAAATCTACCAAGCAAACGATCCCCAGAGACAGGTGGGAGTTGCAATCCTAATATCAGATAAAATAGACTGCAAATTAAAATTCGTGTGAAGAGATAAAGAAGGTCACTACATACTAATTAAAGGATCTCTC
>NW_012267253.1:11166345-11259899 GCF_000151885.1 Dipodomys ordii | reverse complement strand
CATTATCCTGCCCATGTAATTGTAACCCCTCTGTACAGTATGTTCACAAATAAAAAATAAATAAAAAAAAAGTTAGATTGGGAAGGTAAATGATGTGAAAAAATAAGAGAAGAACATGAGGGAAAAAGAAAGGGAATGAAGAACAATTCCAAAGCAACAGTTCCATTACAAAGGAAGAATCTGAATAAGCAGGTCTTAATACATTTTCCCTTCCTTATTAAATTTTTCACTTCATCCTTCATCAACTATAGCATCAAATGGACTCAGGTTTATCCGTTTTGGGAGGGGGGTATTTTCATTTTCCTACAAAAGCTTTCATAAATCGTATTTAGTAAATTTGTACAGCTTCTTTTGTCTTGTGTTATGTAATCTTAATCATGAACTTAAGACAGTAAGAAATACATTTCTTTTACCCAACAGATTACTTTACAGGCAATTAATGTTCTTGTAGTATATACTGGGGTTTAAACTAGGGAGCTGGGCCTTGTCTCTTAACTTTTTCACTCAATGGCAATCTACCATTATGCCATGCCTTTACTTCTAGGATTTTTGCAGTTTAATTGAGATAAGGATCTCTAATACTTTCCTGTCTGAGGCTACCATCCTCAAATCTCAGCCTCCTGCGTGGCTAGGATTACAGGCATGAACCCTTGGCACCAGGCCTATAGTTTAACCATTAAAATTTAAATAGAGTTTTTACTTATTATAATAAAATAAAATGTGATTTGTCTATGTCAGATTTTATTTAATAAAACTAAAAAAATAATTGTTGCAATCTTTTGATGTAACCTAATACTGAAAGATATACTCTCATAAGTTACTGAGTTTAAATCACTATAAGATTTTGTTTGATTTCAAGTATGTAAGAATGACCATAAAAAAAAATCAATCATCTTCTTAGCCTCAGCATGAGTTATGGATATGTTCAATGGTGAGTTAAACAACTGCTTGCAGTTATTTTATCATGAATACATTGGGCAGAACATGAGTGATCTGGGAATAATTTTTAATTGCTTTTGGGTACCTTATATGTGTATGAATTATAAGAAGGAAAGATATGATCTCCCTGGTGTATAAGTATGATTTGTACAACTTTGGCATAAGTAATGTAAGTAGACAAACTTTCTTTTCACAAAGAAAATATTCCTACTTAAATTGGCTCTAATATTTAAAATAATCTGTAGAGTTGAAATCAATGGAACCAGGAAAAATATGGGACAGAAAGGATGGCATAACAAGATGTGTTAGGCAGATCTTAGTCTAGGCCATCTTTTCAGGGAAGAATGATCCGTATCTGTTACTTCCTGGAAGAGAGCTGAAAAGACTTGATGCTATGGTCAATATGGAATGTTTTCCTTCTTGTCAGGTTTGGCATAAGTGCCAAACTTCGTGATTCTGTGAATTATCTGAAAAAATATTGGTGAATATTTCTTTCACAGAATCCATAGTTATAATTATGTTTTTCAAAACTGGAAAACCATTATGGTCCATTTTTAAATTCAAACATAGGAGATGCAAAGATATGATTCTTCATGACTAAAACCAGAAAAATGACAAATTAAAACTTTAATATAAAATGTCTTTATAAATCATTGTGTGGCAGGATAACTATAAATTTAATTCAATGAAAAGATTAGAATGATGCTTTTCTCCTGGAAAGCATTGAATATTTTTTCAATTCATTAAAAATAAAAAAGCTTCTTTTAACAGGCCTTTATCACCAGTGTTATTTAGTTTTGTTTACTAGGTATTAGATTGTGTAACATTGCATCCCGAAAGCTAAAATATAACTAAAGGATATGAGAAGGTGTATAATTAAGACTTGGCTGGGTTTTCTTTTCAGTTCATTGGAGGTCAGTTCTAAACTCATGAAACTTTCCAAGTTATAGTAGTATCAGATAACATTAGATAGTTCATGCTAAGGAAGGATTTTTGGATGGGTGGGACTGGTCACCCAGAAAGTTGAACCATGTGACTGGAAGTTTGTGACTCTAATATACATTGCATCAGCCTATTGTCAATGAAATAAAAGAAGGAGAAGAAGGACGAAGATAAAGGGGAGCTTCAAAACAAGTTATTGAATCAATCATATAAAAGTCTCAGCAGAATTCCAGGAAAAAAGGAACTTTGGTCAGTCCCTTTGGTTGGCAAATCTATACTCACACAGTATGTATCAGGAATGGAAATTACCCCAGAGGACCATGAGAGCTTTACCTTCCATTATCTCTCCTAATATTCTCCTTATCTCACCTTATATTACTTGCATAATGGTAAATTTAGTGCTTTCATGCATTTTGTACTAGTTTTCTAGTTCATGTCCAAACTAAGGCCAGGCTTATGGATAATTGTGAAGGGCACAATTTTAAAAGTCACCATCTATGAAGCTTCAATGTCATTTGAGATATTAGAAACTCTTTTCCAGATTAATCTGTTTGCCAAATTATGAACACCCTTCTAAGCTTCAATTTCCCCTTCATAGGATGAGAGAAAATAGATGTTAGAAAATAGATCAGGTTCTTAGCTTCACTTGATTAATAGCTACAACCTTTGTTCTAGACAAGAACAAAAAATCATATCTGTCTGCTTTTTAATGTATTTTGGATCAAGAGTCTTAGACATCTAGTCTCAATATTGTTTCAAAACATGCCTATTTCTATTCTCTCTCCTACTTAATAAATTGGAAGTCTGTGTGAAAATAAAACAATAAAGGGAAAGTAATACTAATATATTGAAAAAGAACACAGGACAAAGGTAGAAATGTAATAAGATAAATATTTATTTATGCCTAGCAGATGGTCTTTGAAGAGAATTCCAAAAATAATCTTTAAAATTATGAAACTGTATACCATCATGTAAAAAACCTTTCATTGTTTTCTAATTATTCTATACACATAGACATTATTCCTATAGCCACATATTTATTCAATCAGAAAATCACTAAGTCCTAACTTACACATTTCTTCTTTTTAGTTTCTTTTTTAAAATAATTTTTATTGAGATTAAGTGATTGCATACATTTCACAAATTTTACAGTGTTGTGAGACCGTGATACTTAGTTAAAGTCACAAACACATTTTAACCTTCACAAAGCAAATTGTCATTATCATGGTCTATAATGTTTCTGAATTCATAGACATCATTTTGATACCTACATTCAAATATGAATAAACATACTATGAAAATGTAACCAAATCCTTTAAAATTGCAAATCAGTTAAAACTCGGGGATTATTTGGTGGCATAACTTACTATAATGTGTGACTCTGAAAAACCAGGGCATAAAATTATGTCATAAAAATATGCTCTGGGTAGTTGAATTTGGCTGCCCTTAAACCACATTCTGAGAAAAATGTTAACTTTTATTTTAATGAGAAATTTACAAAAAAGTACCATGTAAACAGAACTAACTGAACATTAATGAAAATAATGATTTTATGATTAAATCTAACTTAAATCACAGAAAGTTGTTCTATATGAGAGCAAAAATGGAATTAATAGGTGCCTGTCTGATGTCAAAGTTATATGTATTTATCTTCCTTGAGGAGTAAGCAGTCAAATGAAATTGGCAAAGATCATTTACTTCTGTTTGCTAATAAACCTAAACTTTAGGAAAATTATAAAGAATCCTCAGGGATGAGAATGTGGCTTAGTTGTAGAGTGCTTGCCCCTGGGTTTGATTCTTCAGCACATAAACAGAAAAAGCTGGAAGTGGTGCTGTGGCTACCCAGGCTCTGCTTTCAAGTCCCAGAACTGGAAAAAAAAAGAATCTTCTGAATTTCCAGATGTTTAAACAAACCATATACAGTAAATACTAATGGATAAACAGTATTGTTTTGTCATTATGTGAATTGTATTTTATGTCTGGGTTTTGTGTGTGTGTGTGTGTGTGTGTGTGTGTGTGTTTTCTATTTCTACATGTACTTAGTAGTTTTATACTTATATAGATCTGCTCAGGTTATCTTTACCAATGCCACAGGAGTAGGTAACTTAAATAACTGAAACTTAGTATCAGTTCTTGAAGTTAGAACTCTGAGATCAAAATGGATCACACCGTTAGGTTGAGCTGTGTTCAGTGCTTCCCTGACTGCCTATCACAATGTGCGTAACTACCTTCTCACTGTGTCCTGCAAAGACTTCCTGCTGCACGTATGTGTGAGGCACCTCTTGTCTCCTTCTCTTCTAATGAGGACACCAGTGCCATTAGATTTAGGAGCTATTTTCATTAACTCATTTTGCCTCCATGTCCTCTTAAAGGACTCAGTTTCCACATACCGTCGTGTTAGGGATAAAGACTGAACTTACAGATTTTGATGGAAAACACTTCAAGCCACTGTAACACAGCATAAATAACACGGATTTTAATCCAAAATCTGTTCAATTAGAAGTAGAATTAGGATTTGAGATGAGATTCAGGTTAGTACTTTCTTGTCATGCTTAAAGCCACGGATGTGATCCCCATGTGAATAAATGAATGAATGAATGAATATTTAAACAACCAAATGTAGAACTGATTTACATTTTGGTAGACTAACTTTAAAAACTATGAAGGTTTATTTTAAATATAAATTATATAATTATGTATAATTTATATTACATATTAGATATTTATATAAATACATTTTATAAAAACATGTTTAATATATAAATTCTAGAATTACTTTATATATAATAAATCACTTCAGTTTCTTTTATATTTTATTGCTATCAGAAAGGGAGCATGAGTAATCTATATATTCCTAATTGAAAATAAATAATATTTTATAAAATTCATTTAATTTGAACAGAATTACAAAGTAATTAAGAAATAATGGCAGAATTCCAGCTACCTGTTTACTTATTGCTAATATTATAATTCTGCCAGGAATTTTAAGCAAGAAAGTTAGAATTCCATTAAATTCATATTAGATGGTGGAATACAATTAAGTCCATAATAATACTGAATAGTTAAATTAGAAGCAAAGACAATAACAACAGATCTAATTAATAACAACATTAATGATTCTGAGATAATATTACTATTCTCATAGTAACATCTACCCCTCCCAATTAAAATTATGAGTTTTTTTAAAAAGGTTTATTTTCAGATTTATAACAGGGTAGGGGAAGTGAACCCTATATGTGAGGGCCACATGGATAAATGAGTCTGATTAGTTTCAAAGCAGAAATCAGTAGTAAGAACTTAGTAAAACAAATCAGTTGTCAGTTGAAAAATTGCTCTTGATATTGTATTTTTAGGCTTACCTCCCAGATGATAATTGATAGGTTAAAGGGCATTTGAATTATACATAATAAAATATGAACACTAGAGTTAGAATGCTTTGGTTCTCATTCTTCTTCCCAAGATCCCTTTAAAAGAAACCCAGCAATCTAGCATTTTCATGAAAATCCTTTGCATATAACATGATTGGATTGCCATTTATTTTCAGCACAACCCAGAAACTGAACAGATGGTAGACTTATCAGCACTGTGAGTCTGAGAGTTGCACTCACTTGCAGTAACTTAAGACAAAGGTTAGCTGTCTACAGAGATTTTTCACAAGTTTTGTGCAAACCTGTATGCTATTCATATTGTATAGAAAGTGAACTGTTGTACCCACTAATACTATTGACCTGTCACTTGGAAATTCTTCCCAATATGTACAAGATGTTTTGGCTTAGCAAGTGAAAGATTAGACTTTCATATAGTAACCTATAGAAACTGTAACTCCTAGAAGACCATATCTTTTAAAATAAAAGCATATTGCATAAAGGAATGTATTTAGATGTAACATAGAAATCCTAAGACAGTATAGACATGCTGGTACTGTCTGACATTCTAAGAGATTTATGGCTAAATGAATTGTATTCAAAAGAAAATCATCCCCGTGTAATGAGGAAGGACCCGAAGTCCTAGAGAAGTACAAGATGACCTCTCTAACACACAGATGAATTTTCCATTTACGAAAGACATGTGTGATTCTAACTCATACGTATATTAACTTATGAGTAAGGATACTAATGTACAAAATCTGCATCAGTTTACAACTATGAAGCTGCTCATCGCTAAGATAGGTCCATATAGGAAGGAGTGTGAAAGAAAGGGAGCGATCATATGATGACTTGCTTCAATTGCATCTGTGTGAATGAAGTTCTTCATGGCTTCATGGCTTCCTGTGGAAGAGCCCAGCTGTCTCTGCCATGAAAAAACATCTGTGATGATATTGCTATTGTCTACCTTCATGAAATCCCCGCTGTGAAAGAAAAATAGGGCTAAAGATGATTTCAACACAATGCAAAGAGAAAAGAGAATTCATTGTATATACCATGGAATTGAGAAAAATATGGGGAAGTGGGTGAAGAAGCTGAAGGGATGACATAGATCAAGACCCATTGCATACATGAACGGCTGCTTTGTTACATGGCAGAAATATTTAATATATAAGCTCAAAGAAGGGAGGGAGGGAGTGGCTTTGAGGCGTGGGTGGGAATGTTGAAAGGGGCAATACTGATCAAGACAGAGTTTTCATAAGCTCCTTTGTTGAATGGCAACTTCTTTTTACAACTACTGAAAGATAATAAAAAAATATTCAGCAAGTAAATACAAAACAAAACCTTAACACTAAATTCCATCTTGTTCTCTGAGTGAGGGCTGATGATGGAACATTACTTCCCTGATTGGAGGTTTATGTGACAAAAGAATGTCACTTTTCTTTTGATTGTTAAAGTCTCCTTAAAATTACATATCCCACACAGCTGTCTATTAGCCATTTTCTCCTTTATACTTGGACACACACTTCCTTTATCCTTTAGTTACACCTTCTATGGAGAAACAATTTATATAGGATAAAAGTCAGCTGAAGCCAGGGCTGGTGGCTCATGTCTGTAATACTAGCTATTCAAGAAGCTGAGATCTGAGGTTCCAAACCAGCTTGAATAGGAAAATCTTTGTTATTCCTATCTACAACTAACTAGCAAAAAAAAAATGCTGAGAGTTGAGGAGTGAATGTAGTTGTAGAGCAGCAGTATTGATTGATGTCCTGATTTCAGCATTGATCCCCTGATTTCAAGCCCTAGTGCACACACACTCTCTCTCTCTCTCTCTCTCTCTCTCTCACACACACACACACACACACACAGCATCAAGAATTTCTACTAAATTCTGAGATATGCAGTAAAATGTTAAAAAAAATTCCAAGTTTACTACTATTTGGATTATATCTCTATCTGTTTAAAATTATAAGAATTTTAGAACTACACTATCATGCTATCAGTTTTTTAAATTATATTTGTTAAAGGGCTGGAGATGTGGCTCAAGTCGTAGAATGTTTGCCTTATAGTTGTAAGGCTCTGAGTTCAAACTCCAACTGGTTTCTAACATTAAACATAGCTCATTTAATATTTCTAGTTGTCTTTTCATTTATTAATGTGGATAGTCAGATTGTCTTTAATCTGTCTCTAAGAGGACTCTGAGAATCAGATTGCTATCATGCTAGCTGTGAGAGTTTTTGAGAAAAATTCAAAGTATGATGATAAAAGTTGAGATGATTTCATTGTCACAACCTGACATGACTGTAACCAGAGATTGAATCCTTTGGTTTTGTTTGGTACAGGAAGGACTTACACAGCCACAATAAGATCTGATGAACAGCACTTAAAACTTGACTCACCCTCCAAGACTAGAAATATATTTTGTATTAGTGATGAAACATGACTAATAAAATTGGGAGGTAATTAATCAGTATATGCTCCTTAGTCCAGATGTAGAACAGAATGAACAATAATGGCACTGTGTGGATTAATTACTAAGAATATTAAAGAAGTAAGAATGGCTTGGCTCACAGCCTAACAAACATTCAGCTGAGGAATCCAAAGAAAAATATTCCCTTAATGCCCATTTACAATTGTTTGATTAAAATCAAGGTGATAAATATCTGTTTATTGCGATTTGGAAGACAAGGGAAAGCCACAAAATAACCTTGGTTGTAGAGTAAACAAAATTTCAATTACAACGTAGTGCCAATTACAAGCTAACTTCTTTCCACAAGGCTCCACTTCTAAAAGCATCACAGACTACTAATCAGACGTTTAAGTACCTAGGTTTGGGTGAGGTGTGAGGTAAGAGATTGAGTTCTAAACTCTAACAGGTACAAAAGTAAGAAGGCAAAGCATGTCATCTATATATCATTATATTCATTGTGCATATATCTATATGATGGATATATATAATATAAACATAGAATTAGTATATATAAATAAAATGGCCATATACATTTATGCATTTATAAATAAAAGAATGCCTTCCATAATGCATTGTTAGTAATAAAGCATTCAGTGAAGAGAAAGTTTTTGTGTAGAAGGAAATTTTCCCCAAATAACTTATAGTTTGGCTTAATTAATCGTGATCTCACTCTTCACTTCACAGGTCAATGGTACTTACTGCAGTAATCACACTCATGGTTCAAGATTGAGGAATAAAGTTACAGAGGAAACTTTATTTGTCAAGACTTGGACTTGAGCATTTTTACCTATATATTAGCTCCAGGGAGATATCCAAAGGTCTATTATGGTTTTCTCCTACTTTAGAACAATTCCAGGGCTGAGACAACTGTTCAAGGAACATATGTCTAAAATATTTATAGGTCACATGTACTAGACAGCATTTTCTACTTTCAGTGGCTACCTATAAGAAAAAAAGCATAATAACAATAATTAGAAAGTTTGTAGGGCTAGATACAATGGCTCAAAACTGCAACTTATTAAACTTGGGAGGTAGACAATGGGGGAAATCAAGGTTTTAGGCCAGCCAGAAAAAACAAAATCACGAGACTCCATTTCCACAGATGGCTGGGCACAGCGGTGCACATCTGTTATTTTAGCAACTGAGGGGAAGCAAAGGTGTGAGGATTGAAGTCCAGGTGATTCTGGACATAAGAGATCTGATCTCATAGAGAAAAATTAAAATAAAAAGGCCTGGCTGTGTCATTTGAGTGGCACAGTACTTACCTTGTAAATGCACACCCTGATTTTCAAACTCCAATACCAACAGCATTTTGCTGGTTAATTGGAGGTAACAGTTTCAAGGACATATCTGTCAGGACTGGCTTTGAATTGAAATTCTGAAGGCCCAACATCTGGATAGCCAAGCTTATCAGCATGAATCACAGTTCTCAGATTTCTGTATCCATATTTCTAATATATTTCCCTAATTATGAATAATGATTTGCTATCAGTTCTCTGTGAGGATGACTATCATTGAAATTGACAGCATACTAATATCCCCTTTTAAGTGTGAAAAAATAGCCCCTGGGGATTAGGCCAGCAAATATGATGACAGGACATAAAAATACTAATATCATTACTTCTAGCAGGTTTATTTCCTGATGGTGTCTAACACTCCCTTCTTTGCCAGCTGTGTCCAAGAATATTCTTCTCTGCATAACTTCATACACTTTCCTAACAATAATCTTCTAATGATAAAAAGAAATATAATGTAACTTGCCTTTCTCTTATTCCTATCCTAAGTCTTTTGATATAATTCACATACGTTTGGCTAGTGTGATCATTTCACCATATGATAGTGGTTTTTTTTTCCCTCATTGTCTCTCTCATTTGCTGGTATCCATTTTATTTGTATAGTCTAGATGCTTATTTCATCAATTTCTGTGAATGAACATTTCTTCTTTCAACTATAAATATCGTTAGTTTATGTAATTAAATTTAAATATGTTGGAGTGTAGACTTGTACCATGACTAGGGGAAAATATTAATATAACTATACTATAAATAATATAAATCGAAAATTGCCATCTTATGTTTGGATTTATTTTGGTTCAATCTTTTTTCAATCACTCTGTGTGATGTTATACTTAAAACTTATTTTCACCTTGGGAATTTCTGAGTAGTATGCCTTATGAGACTGACTTATAGTTCCTCTTATTGTGATGTCATTTCACTTTACTCTTCCCAAATCACCATTTTTACTCTTTTATTTATTTTTATTTTTGTTTCCATATACATTTTTATTGTAAAAATACTGTACAGAGGGGTTACAGTTACATGAATAGGGTAATGAGTACATTTCTTATGGAGCATTGCTAACTTCTTTGTTTTTCCCCTACCATCCCTTCCCTCCCCACCTCCCCAACTCCTCCCTCCGCCCCACCCCCAAATTGTAAAGTTCTTTTTCAACAGTGTCTTGTACATCTCATTGTTACAATGGGTGAACCTGTATCCTTATTTAAGCATTTTGTTATATCCCTCCCCCCCATTAAAAAATATATATGCAAGATGCAGGACATCGGAATCAGGGGTTATACCGTGAGGGAGGAACATACAAAAGCACATGAGAATCACATAGTGCATTATAAGTACGTTAAAAACAATAACAAGCAAAAACACTTGTAGTCCTGTCTTGGGCTTCATTTAGTTTAACATTATCTAGAAACATAGGTCCCATGGTTTCCCTTATTTGCAATAACTAGTACATGTCTACGATGAGCAAATACGGTCAAAAGATATGCATCTATTTTTATTCTTTATATTTTCATTTCTGTTTACTGTAAAGTTAGTAACTTTTCAATTTTTATCTTACAAATTTCCTACTTGATTGTAACTAATTAACAATTATCCTTGCTTGATTTTCTTCTTCAAAGACTTGATATTTATTCATTTTAAAGGAGAAGCCTTTCAAAGACATTCTATTATTAATACATGATTATTTTTTCATACTTTCATTATAAAAATACTGTACAGAGGGGTTACAGTCACATGAGCAAGGTAATGAGTACATTTCCTATCAAGCATTGTTATCTCCTTTGTTTTTCCCCTACCATCCTTTCCCTTCCACCCCACAACTACATCCTCCCCCCAACCCCCAATCCCCTCCCCACCCCCAACTAAATTGTAAAGTTCGTTTTCAACATAGTGTCTTGTGCATCTCATTGTTACAGTGGGTCAACCTGTATCCTTATTTCAGCATTTTGTGGTTCCCTTCCCCTCCCCGAATTAGAAAAATGTATATACAAGACAGAATCAAATACGGTGAAAACAGGGGTTATACCATGGGGGGAGAACATACAAAAGAAACAAAAAAATCATATGGTACATTATAAATATGTTAGAAACAATAGCAAGAAAGAAAAAAAAACACTGTGTCCCTCTTTGGGACAATCACAAAGATCAAAAGTTATGCACATATGACTAGAAAAGATTATGTTAAGTGTAATAATACATGATTATTTTTAACAGGGTTTTGAACTTAGCATCTTGCACATTTTTTGGCAAATACTCTATTACTTGAAAATCCCCTGCTTTTTTTAAAAAATTTGTTTTGGATAAGGTCTCAGGCTCTTGTAATGGCTGGCTTCAGACCATGATCCTTTACCTCTTAAGCAGTTGTATTCTTTAAGAGAATACTGACCTGAACAACCAGGGTTTGAACTCTGGGCCTGGGCGCTGTCCCTCAGCTCTTCAGCTCAGGTTGAGCGCTCTACCACTTGAGCCACAGCGCCACTTCCGGTTTTCTAGTGGCTTATTGGAGATAAGAGTCTCACGGACTTTCCTGCCCAAGCTGGCTTTGAACCGCGATCCTCAGATCTCGGCATCCTGAGCAGCGAGGATTCCAGGTGTGAGCCATACGCGCCCTGATTATCAAGCAGTTTTAAACACATTCTTTTAAAAGTATCCAAGATACTGTTCAATATTTATTGGAGAGTAAACCTTCATATTGGTTGAAACTGAAAATGGAATTTTTTCCATTAGAGTTCAGTTCATGTTGATTGGAATTTCTGGACTATATAGGATAGGTTTATCAGTTTACTTGCCTTAAGGTTAATTCTGATTGGAGGATTTTATTGTATTTTATTCCTATAAAGTATATTAAACTTTAAAACAATCAAGGGATACTTCCAAAGTTTTCCTAAGGAAATCTTTATATTGTCTACCATCATTTTATTTTTCTTCTTTGCTAGAAGAGCCCTGGGCAATTACCTATCTGTTGTATTCTGTGAAAATAAATAGAAATAAGAACGCACAAGGTAGGTGCCTGCACAGTCCCTTTTCTTTAGGTTATGAGTCTCACTATAGATGTTTGTAATTGCTTTTCCCCCTAATTGAAAATATTGAGATTTCATGAGAACCAGTGTTAAATAATAATGTCTGTCTCTTTATCACCTTATTATTGCATCTATTTCTCTAACGCCAATGCATTTAAAATATACTATAAAATGACAAAATAGTGTTACTTTGCATCAATTGAGTCTTTAATTTACTTGTGCTTTGTATCTACAAAGTAATCTATGAAATGACATTGCAATCTCTTACCGAAGAACTTAGCAAATGAGTCTCCATTAGCCTTCCTTCCTTCCTTCCTTCCTTGCCTCCTTCCTTCTTCCTTCCTTTCATCTTTCTTTTCTTCCTTCCTTTCTTTTCTTTCCTGCTTTCTTGTTTCCTCTCTCTCCCTCCTTTCTTCCATTTCTCTTTCTCTCTTTCTTTTCCTTTTTCCTTCCTTCCTTCCTGTCTTCCTTCCTTCCTCCCTCCCTCCCTCTCTCCTTCCCTTCCTTCTTTTTCCGTTCTTTCTCTCTCTTTTCCCTCTTTTCTTACTTTCTTTATTTCTTTCATTAATCTTCTTTCTAATTTGATTTTTTATTTAGTATTACCTTAGTATACCTTAAAATTGTTTATAGACAGTGCTCTTTCTTGTGCTTTATATCTACAAATATGCTAAAACTATTTTCAACAAAAACTTTAAAATCATTTTTATTAATGAATGTTCTAAGATGTGTTAACCATATTCATTTGGTTGGAGAACAAATTGCATGAGAGATCATTAGTCAGGATAGCAAACAAAATTGATGATGGTTTGATGAAATATCAATTTTAAAACTCCCATCAGACCAGAGCCCATCTTGCTACTGTAAGCGTCACAAAACTCTTTTCAGGGTTAACAACTTCTGAATACTCATCATAGATTTTGTAGATCCTTGATGGCTGAAAACAAAATGTTACTGAATATATATTTCAAGGTATCTCAAGAAGTTGAAAGAAAGATATTTTTCTTAGTTTAATAAATCTGAATGAATTAGGGAAATGAGTAGAATGCAGACAGGAATGCCTTGTACATGCCACAAAACTGAAACAAAAATAAGGGAAGGGGTTGGTCAAAGAGGGATGAAAATGTTGATGAGATACATAGATGAGGATCATTGTATACATAAATTGTTTTGTTGCATAACCAAATAATTCAATACATAAACCTAAAAAGTAAGGAAGGCGAGGAAAGGAGGATGGGAGGGGAAGGTGAGAATGTTGAAAGGGGTGACACTCCTCAAGAGGCACTGTGTTCATAACCTGCTCTGTTGAACGGCAACTCCTCTGTACAACTAAAGAAAATTTAACCAATATGAAATGTGAAGTAAATCCAAATCTATTTAAAATAATTTCTACATGGAAAACCCTAGTCTTTCCTGATGAATATATGTTCAACTATTTAGATCCTTTATCTCAGAATCTGCTCTCTTCCTAGGACAAAGAATTACTCACATATAGAATATTTTCATTGGTTTTATTATTCCTACTATTGAAAGTATTTGGCTAATCCATTCTAAATGCTGTCTTTGATAATCCTGAAAGAAACCTATGAGGTAAATAATTTCTAAATGTAAATTTATCTACATTTTGGAGATGAGAAATCATCAAAGTGAAGATTGTTAAAAAAGAAAATTATGGAAATGTAAAAGGAATAACTAAAGCCATCATTCTTTCTTTGTTCGCCCCGCCTCTTCCACTTCTTGCTTTTCCTTTTGGCTTATGAGAATTACCACTGAGCTGATTAAGATGATAAATGCTAAGCCATCTTTCCTTAGGACTGAGATCATTTGGTGACTTTTATAGGTATTCCCCCCTCCCATTTAGTGCAAAGGTGATTATGTCATTGTATAATAAAAGCATCTGAATTAATTTGTAGAAAAGTAATATATTTGTATGAAAAGCAAATGAAAGAGTTGCACCAGGTCATGTATGTTTGAACTTTGCAATGTCTGGAGAAAGGATATATGAATTTAGATGAGGAATATTTCTCCGTCTGCATATGAGCTCTCTCATACTCAGCCCTTTGTCAATATAGTTCTTGGAGGCAAAAGGCCACCCTATACTGTTCGGGGTTGACTTTGAATAAAATTGATTCTTCTCACAACCTTGCCTTCTAATTCATTGCTCACTTCAAGTAGAACAGCAATCATCTCAGATATATGAGAATGGTAAAATGCTAATGGTAATATGTAGGTAGAGGGTACTTTACTATTGACTGTAATTTCTTTACTGTAATACCTTCTTTAATATATTATTTAAAATATTTCGTACGTAATGATTAGGGCACTAGGGATTTAGACTGCACTTAACTGTTTCTAATAACTGTTTCTCTCCTACTTGTTCAGTGCTCTAGTTTTGTAGGAGTTATCACTACAACATAACTTCTTCTCATTATAGAAGGAGCATACACTTGGGGAACAGAAGATCTAAGGTCAAGTTCCAATCTTTCTGCCTTTTATCTGTTCTAGTCTTGGTTACTAATGGAAAATCAAAGCTCAAGGAACTTCTAACATTGCCTATAATAACATTTTTGAATTAGTGTAATATGCTCAATTATAATAATATTCAAGAACCAGGAAAAAATGAGCTTAAGAACAAAAACATGATGTTGAAAAATAGTCATTTCATCCTATTACTAATTTCAAAGCAGCAGACGACTAAGGTAAATAAATAATCTTTTTTTTTTTTAACCAGAACCTGGTAAGTCTTCAATTACAATAAAAAGTCCTAAAGTCTTTGGAGAACAATGGTACAACTTTGACTAATGAGATTCAGAAAACTGAGGACTGAGAGTTTTGGTGGAAAATCAGATAACTCCTTCACTTGAGAGTTGTATAATCTGAGCTCTGTTTTGGAAAATTGACTTGTGATCAATAGGACCTTCCTAAACCAGTCTTATTAAATAAATATTGAGGAAAACACAGAAGACAATCGGTTTCACTTATGGTCTTCTTCATCAGGCTATTGTCTTCTGGAGCTCTGAAGCCTTAAAAGAAGATTATTGGGTTTATTTCTCTCATCCTTAGTTATTCCCTCTGCTTTATCTGGCCTTAACAGAAATTGGTTTGATTTCCATCTTTCTGTGCACCAAAGTGTATATTTCCATTTTATAATAAAATGAAAGAAACAATTTTCCTTCCAAATTACTGCATGCCACACCTTTTCTTTCCCACCCCAGCCACAAATTTCAAAGTGAATCCTTTGTCTATGCCACGGGTATAGTGCAACTTGCATTAGGCAGCTGCTTTCCCAATGAACTTCCTAGAAAAATGAAATGTCTCTGGTTGGGGGGAGGATACTTTTTCATGAAGGTAATTTAAAACTAAATTTAAAATGAATGCAAGTGTCCAGACATTCTTGCATGTCTGGGACAGTTGAGATAAAGTGTCCTTTAATGTAACTGTAATCCCTGTGTATAGTACTTTTTACAATAAAAAACTTATAAAAATAAAATGATGATATAAATACTAATTTTAGAGTCTTTATAGGATTGTTTAAACTCTAGTTTAGTGTAGGTTGACACAGTCTTTTTAAAATTTATATTGTCCAATTGTCTTCATTACTCCATTAAACCTAAGTTTACAAACTTTCCAACTGCTTTATTATGTCAATAAACAGCAGTATTTCCTAAATTTATTTTAAATCTTCTCTTTAATAAAGAGATTGTAATATATTCTATCATGATAATAATACTGTCTCAATATATACTTTGTATAAAATTAGAATGATAAAAATTTCCTAGAACACTTGTACCTCCTGTTTTCACAGATCTTGCTACTGTTTGCAAAGAAAGTTTAGGTACGGTAAGTTGGTAAAGCTGGAGCCATAAGAATGTAACAATGGCTTCAACATGGTAGTGGCAAAGTATGAAAATGAGAAATTAATGATTTCTTGTTCAGTTTTGTTTATAATTGAACTTGTTATTTTCCCAGTAAAAGATTGTTACCTTAGATTTCTAGTGAACCTATGAGTAATGATTATTTCTGTTTCTGGAAGGTGGCAGCTCACTAAAATAAATGTCTTCTGGTAGACTTACTTTAGATGGCATTTCCTCTGTCATGAAGCAGAATAAAATAATCTTGTAGCTGGATTTGTTTGTGGAAAGTATTAATAAAATAAACAAGTCACATTAAAATACCTTGTATAAAAATGACATTGTTGATGATAATAAGAAATATATGTTAAAACAGGAGGAAGAATAGAGTTTGTGAAAATGTAGCAGCATTCAAGCATACAAACAAGTAAATAACAGATGTGTAAATTAATATATAGTAGCAAAGCATGAATAAGGAATATTAAGTTTTGTTCACACATGTAGAAAAAGCTATTATTAAAGACATATTTTTGCTGTTGGTATATTTGTTACAATACAATATGATTGAACAAATGCTAGTATTTGTTTTAATATTAGTAGTTTTGTGATCTAGTGTACTATTTCTAGTTATATTTACAATGATAAAGTAATAAATATGAATGTTTTAAAACTGCAGATTGCCAATATTTCTGTACTGGCAATGAAGCCATTTACAACATAAAGAGCCTTATTGTCACACTTCAATACAGAAGTTCAAAGTTTATACCTTCCTAAATAAGAGTTTCTAGAGAATGTGAGCATCTGTTGTATTTAAATTATATTTATCCTAAATGCACATATACACACATTTTATTCCCAATTGGGAAATGGTAGATCTCATTCACAATATTTTAATTTTAAAATATATCACCACAAATTCATAATTCTAAAAGTATTGTTTCTATACAAAGCTACCAGGTTCTATCATTTATATTTGACACTCCTCTTATTTGCATGCAGAATTTACAGTATTTTAATTTTAAATAGTTTTATAGTTGAGACTTTACATGGAGAATTACTTTAGAGACTATGCTAGTTTATGGTTCTAAAAATAAAAGATTAATAAAAAGTGATCACAAATATTTGTTTTCAAATTTCAGGCCTTTTGCCTGAAATTTTCTAAAGAAAACAGAACTGCACTATGACTCAGCAATTCCATTCGTGGGCATTTATCTGATGGACCACAAACCAGGCCACACTAAAGCCCCAACGTGTTCATTGCAGCACTATTTACCATAGCCAAGATATTGAATAAATCCAGATGTCTCTCAGTGGACCGATGGTTCAAGAAAATGTGGTATATATACACAAAAATTCTACTCATTCCATCAGAAAGAATGGTATTGTGCCATTCATATGGAAATGGAAAGATGGAAAAAGATTATATTATGGAAGTAAGCCTAAGCCAGAACACATAGGCTGCATGGTTTCTCTCATTTGTGGTAACTAGAATATGCCTATTGATCTACAAATAAACACACTGAATGATTACACACACACACACACACACACACACACACACACACACAAACTAGGACACAATAAATTGTATAGGACTCTAAACATTCCTATACTAAGGCCAAAGGAAAATATGAATGGCTGACAAAGGCTCAATAGCTATGTGCATATGATCACATAAAACAATATCTTATGAAATGAACTCCAAGCAATGGAAACAAAAGATGATTTTTAATTGCCATGTTGCTATTTTGGTTTTCTCTTCTTTCTATCTTGTTTGTCAGTTTGTATTTGGGAGGATAAGGGAAAGCATCTACAAGGTGGAACAGGGGACCGAGAAGAAACTGAAGAAACAAAAACTTATGGCATGGGAATAAATGCAGCATAACATAAATGCAAATAAATGAAAAGGTGGAACAAGGGAACAAATAAAACAGTGATGCCCACTAGACACTGTGAAGAAAATGAACTGGGTGGGGACAGGAGGGAAAACTGGGAGACAGTGACAGAAGGGAAGACATGGTTCAAAAAGAATTGTACTCATTACTCATCACTTGATTCATGTGACTATAACCCCTCTGTACGTCAACACTTCAATAACAATAAAAAAGAAAACACATATTGAAAAAACATGGTTTTTAGGACTTTTCTTCCTTTTCAATTTATTTTTATTGTAAAGGTGATGTGCTCAGGGGTTACAGTTACATAGGTTAGATAATGAATGTATTTCTTTTTGAACAATTCCACCTCTTTCCTTGTTTACTCCCAGTTTTTCCCTTCCTTCCATCTTCCACCACGAGTTGTATAGTTCATTTTCAACAGTATCTAGTGATTATCCTTGCTGAATCAATTCACCCTTGTCCCACTATTTCTGTGCTTCCCCTAACCCTCCCCAACACACAAACGTAACACACAAAACAAAAAGTTCATCAATCAAAAACAGTGACCAAAGGAGAAAAATACAAAAAAAACCCACAAAAAGTAAAATAAAAAACCTCTTGTTTCCATTCATTGGACTTTATTTCGAGAATAGGTATAAGGAAAAATGGAATAGAATACAAGACCCAGAAATGAACCCACAGATCTTTGGCCACCTAATCTTTGATAAGGGAGAAAAAAAACACAGGATGGAAGAAAGACAGCCTCTTCAACAAATGGTACTGGCAAAACTGGCTATAAATGTATAGAAAACTGAAGCTAGATCCTTATATATCACCCTGACCCAGAATCAATTCCAAATGGATCAATAACCTCAATGTAAGGTTAGATAAAATGAAAATATTACAGGAAAGGATAGGGGAAATGCTAGGGGTCCTAGGCATTGGTCGAAACTTCCTAATATATAGAATCACAATAAATCAAAGAAAGACTGAATAAAGGGAAAGTGTCTGCATGGTACTTTCTATTCATGATGATTCTCTGCAACAAATTTTTCTGAGATTAGTCCCAGTAGTATTTTTACTTTGTTAGTTGATTCTCCCTTTATTATATCCACTCAAGCAAATTCCTTGCTATAATCATCATTATGATGGATTGCTTATTTTCTCTCTCCCTTACAACTAATCCCATTGAAATATAAGTCGCATAAGACAGGACATTTTTTTTAATTAACCTTACAACTACTCATAGATTACTGATAACACAACTAGTAATTGATACATATTTGTTTAATGAATAAAATCTGGAAAACAAAGTGTTATTAAAACCATACTCAAGAATTAAAGAGATTTTTGTGCACATCACATATTTCCAGATTAAGAAAATTCTGTTTTTTCAGAAATCCCAGGATCTGGTTCGTGAATATGCTTTTCATGATCCTTTGAAAAGTGCATACTGTATTATATAACACAGTTCTTTCTTTTTCTCACAAACTCAGCCTGTGTGCAAGCAACTTCTTTAACTACCTATTAGCAACTTAAAATTAATTCTTCTATTCTAGTTTTCATTTCCTCCAATCATTTCTGATACTTTTCCATTAAAGTATTATAATCTGACAGCCTTTGTTTAGCAATGAATATTTCAATATTTTCTTCTCAATCTACTTTTACTACTACTTATGAGAGCAAACATATATTTGTAAAGGATTAACAAGTACACATTTAAATATAAATATATTTTCATAACTTTGAAAATAACTAGATTAACATTGGAAGTGATATTGGCTAAGTAAATAATTCCATTAAACATAAAAATGAATAAATCTAATCAATATAAACAATACATTAATCTGTGATTTATTTGGAATGTTTAATTTTTAACTTAATTCTGTGTCTTGGCAAGCAAATTAATGACAAAATCACACAGACCAAGCCAAATTCCTCATGGTTCATTCAAAATACACAAAGATAATTGCTCCAAATTAGGATTTGATTCCAAGTCCTAAATACTACACTACACATAATGGCTATACTTGTAGTTGATATAAACGGTAGATCAATCTTAGCCAAATTCAGCTTTTAAACAAAGTAACTAAATGTAAAATTATGAATGAGTAAATGTTTTGTTAACAAAATCTTAATATAACCAAGTTTGGTCAATGAACCATATGGTAGATAAGATTTCTCTTAGAGCTAAATGAAGTATTATGTAGAATATGTAGTGTAGGAACCATGACTACCTCACCACTATAGTCCATCCCTGTGGGAAAATTTTTTCCTTTTTAAAGCATCAGATTAATCTGGCAGTTTTTAAAAGTGCCTAGGGATTTGACTATGGTTCCCTGTGTGCAGAAAAACAGAAAGAGCTAAATCAAAGCTGACAACTCACACTGAGTGGATTCTCATTGAAAGAAGGTGTATCCACAGCACTATCCATCCATAATTCATAGCTTTGGTGTAGGTGCTTTTAGGAAATGGAAGCGTGAGGCTTTGGAAAACCTATAATAACTAGAGGGTAATTGAAGGTGGTAAGTACTGTTTAGCAAGCGTCAGAGAATCTTCCTACACTTATGTCACTAGCAACTAAGTAGTATCTGAATTTTGGGATAGAAATTTTCAGCTAGTATAGCCACTATATGTTTTGTGAGATAAGAAGTTTGGGTTTCACATAGAGGAACATTCTATAAGCTAAAGATACATTTGTGGTTCCACATTTGTTTTCCTGATTATTTTTTAGTGTCAGGGAAAGTGGCAACATTAGGATCCATTATAAGAACAACAGCTTAGTCTTGTCTAAGAGGGTTTAGTGCTATTTAAGAAGAATGATGCAAGGAAGATAGCTAGTGTTTTCTGAGATGGTCTGAATCCAGTTCAGAGGGAGCTGACCTTTGAATACTAACAGAAAAGGCAGGCAAAGTCAGTGGTGATGTTTTAAATAAAAGCTTTGAAACTCAAACACATAACTAGAAATAAAAGTAATTTGTTTCTTTTAAGAAGTACATTGTAAAAGCGATGTACAGAAGGGTTACAGTTACATAAGTCAGGTGATGTGTATATTTCCTTTTAAATAGTGTCCTACCCTCCCTCATTCTCTTCCAGTTTTTCCTTCAAGATATAAAGTTCATTTCCAGCATAGTGTCTAGTGTGTAATGCTGCTGAATTATTCACCCTGAGTCCCACAAAATAATTTATCTACAGATTCACATAAAGTATGAAGTGCCATTTAAGACTAATGCCTTAAACAGTTTCATTACAACTATATTTTATAATTATAGATGTGGCACACACATGCACACACAAATAGAATTATGATGCTGAAGTTTACCTTAATGCTCTTTGACACCCCAGAAACTAAAACAGTTCATTTCTGATAAGTTTCCTAATAGGTACATGTTGATAAGAAATGATTTCAAGATACTTAATAAACATTGGAATAAGGGATAATGCTATACATGTGTAATGATTGTTATATAAATATGTTAAATACCACACACTTGTGTGCACAGTGAACTTTGAAACCATAAGAACTGTGAATGAAGAATTCTTAAAAGATTAAAGGTTACATAAAGAAAGAAGTGCACTAGAGGTGGATTCTTTGAATTTTAGTTTACTAAAGTTGTTATATCAAATATCATAAAAACTGTGGCTTGATCATCAAGAATTTGTGTTTCAGTTCACACACACACACACACACACACACACATACACACACACATACAGGAGCCAATCATGTGAGTTAAGCTTTGAAAATCTCTCTTTGCTTAATTTAGGACTGGATAGAAGTCTAGAAATTCCCGGAAGATGTTATGTTGAACTCTTCAGTTCAACGCGGCTTAGAATTTCAAAGAACCTGACTTTCCTCTAAAGGCCATCGATTTATTGTGTAGGGTCAACACACATATTGGAGAGTTCCTTCCCTCAAATTCTACTTTTTCTTCATTTCAAAAGCTAGACTCTGGTTTCACTAAGCAACTGACAGATAAAGTGACTCATCACACCTGAAAGCACCAAACTGAGGAAGTAGGCAGAAAATGAGTCAGTAAAGCGAATGACAAGTATGAGTCACAACTGTGGGAAAATTTGGGAGGTAGATGACAAGAAGCCCAGATTTAAGAAGTTGTGGAAAGTGTGTTTGAATAGACAGAGGTATCAGAGGAGATCTAGATTAGGATATATACATTGTCAGATTAATGAATCCATGTTCTTTGGAGTTTCATAATGGTGGATGTAAGACAAAAATAGATCAGGAAATGTTTTCACTCAATGGAATTAAAGATATTCTCTGTGCAAACCTCCTTCCAAAATAATAATAACAACAGCAGTAATAGTAATATGGCTAAAATATAAGAAAACAAGTAATTATGAATGCTTTACAGAGAACTAATTAAAAATCAACTTTAAGTACAGATGGAAGCTTACGATGAGTTCAGCTTTTGCTTTAGGATGTTTTTCAAGACTTGGGAAATAAAGGTCAGTGACAGCATTCAAGACCTGAGTTCAAGCTACAGACCAGCACAAAATAAACAAATAATTGTAAAAGTAGCCTGGAAGCAAAGAAATATCCTGGCTCCTCAATGCCAAGTAAACAATTATTTGGGTTCTGAAGAGTAATTGTACAATTCATGGAATAGGCGATTAATATTGTTCATGGTCTAAAAAATAACCATAGAAATATAATTTTTGAGTGGCAATTTACTATTCTGTCACAAATAAATTTAAAAAATAAAATTAAAAATATTTTCAATGATACAACAACAGACATGCTTTGTTGTCAAAACAGCATTAGGCGATAAATTGCTAATGACTGAACACAGGAAAATAAAAATAATTCCTCAAATAATATTCAGTATATGCAATTATGGGGTTTGATAACTAGGTAAGTATTTTGGAAAACTACTAATTCTTTAACCACACTTATAATGTCAAAAGTTTACATTTAAAAATAGGAGAATGAATACATGTAAAGTATATGACAAGAGTATAAAAATCACATGCAGGGAAATACAAAGTGTTGTTACATTTTTACAGTGAAGTTAAGATACAGATAATGACATACTTTGTACTTGATTAAATTATATATAATATTGATGTATGATTAAATTATATGAATATTTTATAACATATCATACATAAGTATATTTAATATATGGGACAATAGAGAGACTATATAAGAACTATAAAATGAGAGGTATAGATATAAACATTGTCAAATGAAGATACATTGTCATGAATATACATGAATTTGTGGTATGTAAAAGAGGAGAAAATACCTTTTCCACAAAAAGTGTGGTTTTGTGTTTTTGTTTTTCTTTTTATTAGCATCTTTATTAGGTCAAAACTGCAGAAAGTGTAACATCCAAGTGTTGACATATTTCAACCTTCTGTACAGAAAATAACAAATATAACTCTAGCAGCAAGCCTCCCCCAAAGGTCTTCCCATTACATCCAATTGTTTACTATTTCCTCAGTCTCAGGCCCTTTCCAACTGTGCAACTGAGCACACCAACTGTTTTCCTTCTCCTCAGTGACCATTTCAAGTTTTCTTCAGAGTTCTTTTTCCTGGACAGTATTATGACCCAAGAGACCAGATGAACCTGATCATTGAATCACTTCATTTTCAGCACCAGACAGCAAGTGTTTCGTAGCCCCCCATCCAGGGATAGCACCACTGGAAGTTTACAAAACAGATGAATTCAGTCAAATAACAGATATATAGCACCCATGGAAGATAAAGAGCCTACAACAGCCACACTTGATCTGATCACCACATAAGACAGGAATTGTCCAACAGAGATCAATACAGAAAAGGGGACCCTTCTGGCTATATAATATAAAAACCTTGAGAGCCCCAAGGCACAATGAAAAAAGCCATCAAAGCCTCAACCTTTGCTTACAGTCTTTATTGAAGTGAAAAATACATTATATACCAAAACACTTTCCCTCAGGAGGGAACCTCTGCTCCCTTTCTTAACTTGCAGTGCTTTCGACTCTAGCTCCAGTTGCCACTGTCCCCTCCATGGCTGACCGGCTTTCGGGCTTCTCCTCCATGCTTTCCAAAACTTCAAAGTTTCAAAAAGTATGGTTTTGAGGAGACAAATATAGCTATGTTGCCAGAGGATGAATTTTAAATGAGGAAAGATAATAAATTTAGAAACATACAAATCAGATTATTTCACTATTTTGACTCACTCAATAATCATTCCAGAAATGCTCATTGAATCATATCCATATGGTTTTGACTGTTAGAAAAACCTTGCTAGACACTAAGGATGAAACAGTGGTTGTCCTAAAGATATTTATAAGGCAGTATCTCATTAAAAGCTTGGCAGCTGTTTTAAATATTTTGGATAATTCGTTTGCAAGGGAAAGGTATGAGAAGCAAATGGATACTGTAATTAAATTGATGTTTAAAGAACCCATTCTGGATAGCAGACAGAAAATGTATATTTATCCAAGAAAGAAAAACTGAATTCCAAGCAAGTTAATAACATTCACAGAAATGAACAAGTTTGAATTTGAATATACTTATTTTCAGTAATGCTGATAGAGTATATTGATACTGCATTGATTTTTATTATAGATATGAAAGTTGCCATTCTTTATTAAGTTGGCATTGGAATTTTAGAAGCAAGTACTTACATTCATGGTGAAACACATTCTTACACATTCATATCATTATGAACTTGTATGAGTTGAGAACATTTGAGCCCAGAATAAAACATGATTGCTTATAAAGTTCATATTTCAGTAAGTTCAAATAGGATAACTACAAGGCTGACAATAAATTCCCCATGGAATTTTAAACAGAAATCTTGCCCGATGAAAGGTATAACTTCTGATCTAATAAAGAAGGAGGATCATATGGGAAACCATAGACTATGAATAGGTAAACATTTTTATAATGCTGAGTTCATGTTTGATTTTGAACTTCGGAATCTTAGTATAGGAAAAGTTAAAAGTTTCAAGGTTTCAAAGAACTTTCTTTAGAAATGTTTTATCTGCAATAGCAAGTAATGATATCCTCAGCAGCGCAAATTAAGCCAATATTCTTACATCAATCAAAAGAGGCAGAGAGAGCAGGAGAGAGAGAGAAAGAGAGAGAGAAAGAGAGAGAGAGAGGATTATGCATCTTGAAAAGTATAAATCTTTGTTTTCTCAATGCTTTTTTTCCAGAATTTCAGATTTTTGGAAGCATCTGTCCAAAATTAGAAATAATATAGTAAGGGGAAATTGCTGGATGACTCAAAAATGTGACAACTCTGTTTCTTCTCATACTAGAGAGTACTGGAAACCAGAAAGTCATCCTGTCCTTATTTCAGACTTTAGTCTAAACATATAATAAAAAGTATGCATGTGATAAGAACAAAACAAAACAAACAAAAGCCAGGTGCCTGTGGCTTATGCATGTAATCCTAACTACTCAGAAGACTAATAGAGGAGGAATATGAGCAGCTTGAAGGCAGCCTGACAGGAAAATCCGTAAGATTCTTATCTCTAATTGTTAAAGAAAGCTGGAAGTGGAGTTGTAGCTGAAATGGCAGAATGCTTAGCCTTGAGTGAAACAGCTTAGTTACAGTGACCAGGCCTCAGTTCAATCTTTAGAGTGACACACACATAAACACACATACACTCACACACACACACACACATACACACACACAGACAATAAGTAGGCAAACTAATATGAGTAATTATTTGTATATTTTTAAGAAAATAATCAAAATAATTAAGGAATTGATTAAAATAGTTGGCATTTGTCTAAATTAACATTAGTCTATAATTAGTATTTTCCCTCTTTCTTTCTTTTTGTACCTGAAATCCAGGACCTTGCATTCTTCATTAGCTTTTACAGTGCACGCTGGCACTCCACCATTTGAGACATACCTCTAGTTACAGCATTTTTGCTGGTTAATTTGAGATGAGAATCTCAAGTACTTTTCTCCCGGGGTTGGTTCCAAACCACAATGCTCAGATCTCAGCCTTTTGAGTAGCTAGGATGACAAGTGCCATTGCACTTGGCGTATATGGCTTTCCATCACTCTTAAAATAAGCTAGAAAACCAGAGCCCTGATATTAAATTCTATTATATATGTTTACTTAACTATTTCCCCCAAATCTTTGTTATTTTTACCTTCAAGATATCAGTTTTCATAGATTAAAATTATATTTTTCCACTGGTTTGTCTGCCATTCACAGCTGATGATCCTGAACCTGATTTTCTTTTCTTTTTTTTTTTTTTTTTTTTAAATTTCCTATCTTGTTAGAAAAAATAGCCAAGACTTGGCTCTTTCAACCATTTCCCCGAATAGATTTTTACAAGTCATCATTAGAATACCATCCAGACTACTGTAAAATCTTAATCAAATTAAAATTTAACAAGAAAGTAAAAGTTATCCTAAAGTGTCACAGAATTCATATAAAAATATACTTCTTAGTTGTAGCTTTAATCTTCAAGATTCAGCCAGATTTCCCGGTTCCAGATCTGCATAGATTACTCTAGTTAGTGAGGCTGTTAATTCATTATGCTGTTGCTTCTAAAAGATAAAATTTGGACAGCTCTTAAACCATTTTTTATTTTACTATACTTATTATTGATAATTAAAGGACAATGCTTTGCTATTTTACTTTGCTTATTTTGAAATCTCACTTCATAGAAATCCATCTATCTGTCTGTCTGTCTATCTATCTATCATCACCAAAATCAATCATTTACTGCTCAAGAGTGTATCTGAAGTCTGAGGTTGGTAGGCATTCCATTGTTTGATCTTCTCAGTAGGACTGAAGCTAGTTTCCAAAGTCTTCCATCACTCTTTTGTAGCTCAAGTGGTAGAGCAAAAGCCTTAAGCATAAAAGCTCAGGGACATTGCCCAGGTCTTGAATTCAACCCTCAGGACCAACATACATACACAGAAAAAGTTGCTAGTATTATGCAACTGTAATATGAACTACACAGGAGGTGGCAATTGCAGGAACACAGCATGATTGGGCTATGTTTGTAATGATTTCAGCTGGTGATAGAAGGAAACACATATATTGTAAAAAAAATAATAAAAGAAAAGTAAATGGGAAATAACTAGGCAACTGCAGTTTGATTTCTTGATTTGAAGATAAATTTGAAGAAAGAAAGGACCTAACAGGAAAGCGGGGGAAATGAGTAAGGACGTTGTCAGAGCAGCTGAGGGGCTATGATCAAAGGAACATCGTTTTCGATTTAGGGAAGGAGAAACAAGTCTGTTGTCATTTTGTAAAGTGCTGTATATCAGCTTGGAGAGTTCCCGTTTACTTAGTGACATTGTGGTACTAGAAGCTTTTGAAAAGGGGAAGAACAGAATCAGTGTAACAGTATGTTAGACAAAGACAAAACCTGGAGCAGTGGTCATGGGAATTCCAAGGGGCAGCTAAAAGAACCAGTCATTCCCCATTCCTTGAAGGAATTTCTGACATTTCAAGGTGTCTCTGACAAGAGTTGATTCCCAATAAACTTAGTAAAGTGACCCTAAATGAACTTGCTATGCTGTGTCTAAAGCTAAAACAATGCTCTTTTCTTGCCAAACAGTTTTTGAATTGTAGCAAAGATTTCATTCTTTGAATTAAGATGTGTAAGTTAGACACTGTTTTTTTGTCAGTCGTGGGGCTTGAACTCTGGGCTTGGGCGCTATCCCTCATTTCTTCAGCTCAAGGCAAGTGCTCTACCGCTCTTCCAGCTTTCCAAGTGGTTTATTAGAGATAAGAGTCTCATGGTCTTTCCTGCCTGGGCTGGCTTTGAACAGTGACCCTCAGATCTCAGCCTCCAGAGTAGCTAGGATTACAGATGTGAGCCACCGGCACCTGGCTATACCACACTTTTGACACTTCTTGCCAATAAGGGAAGTGATGGAATTAACATTGAGTTTTCATTCAGTTACCTGATATACATGAGTCTTGTCACTCTCTGGCACCTTGTAAAGGGAGGTGTGTCCAGAAGCTCCCCTTGCTGAAGTCCAAGATGGACTTCAAGATGGACCATCCTGACAATGATTGACAGTAGCTACAAGGTAAGGGTTTGGGCCTGCCTTGAGGCTGGGCTCCCCGCTGAAGAGGATAGAGGACTTTTTTGTTGAAATTTCGTCTAAGCAAGAGTGAAATAGTGAAAGGAAGCAGGAAGTTAAAATAGAGGCTTTCATTCTCAGCTCTATTTGTAAGCCTTGTCTTGAACCTAAATTTGAGAGGAATGAAATCTTTAGACATAAATTTATGAATGTTTTCATTATGTCTTCATGACCTACAGCTTGGTTTAGGGAGATCTTTGAGATCACTCTAAGCTGAAGCTGAAAGACTGATACTTTATAAGCCAGATCATCTACTTATGTATTATAACCCATTATTCATTTTCTGTAAGCTTGAGATACGTTTCATTTAAATAACAGTTGATTAGTGTTTTATTTAAATAAAAATTTATTAATAATAAAGCTCAGTTACTGGTTTTAGTTGGGGGGTAGAGGATATAAATAGGCATATAATTACTTAGGGTAAATATTAAAAATGTGAGAATTCCTTGTAAGGCCTGTGTTATCAATGTAACATTAACGGTAAGTTCAAATTTTAATGTATTTTTCTAAGTTCTAGTATAACCTTCTCATTAATAGACCAGAGAGTAGAAATATACAAAGTTAAGTAATTTATTCAAACTTATGTATAGTAATCTCTTTCCTATCTTAAATATTGGCCTTTGAAACTTTGTAGCTCACCAAGCTGATACAGATTCCTCCATTGGTCTCTAATACCACTATATTATTTGTTTAATCTTCTCAGAGTTATCCATGATCCAGACAGATTACCGAGTTAACATTGTGAAGGTTGGATCCTGCCTGGATTCATTCGCTTTAATTCCGTTGCTATTTCTATGCATGTTGTCTCTGAAACATCTCATGTAGATGTAAAAGCTATTCCAATATAATTTAATCATTGAACTAGTTTTTATACTTCATTTGAAGGATGCTTCTGTTACAATAATGAAAAGAATATTTTGTTAAGGAGTAAGAGTTAGAATATTTTTTGACTTGTCTTGTTTACCTGGGTAGGTATCTTCAAAGACTTGTCACTCTCATGAAAATAATACAATGGATAAATAAATTCTAATTATTTCTAGTATAAGCCACTTTTTCTAAGAGAAGGAAAATGATTTGAATTATTTGTGTTTAAAAAGCCCATGATTGAGTAGAGATTTGTGTGTGTGTGTGTGTGTGTGTGTGTGTGTGTGTGTGTGTGTGTAGTGTATGTTGGTCCTGGGTCTGGGCACTGCTTGAGCTTTTGTGCTCTAAGGTAGCATTCTATCACTTGAGCCACAGTTCTATTTCTGGCTTAGGGGTATTTAATTGTTGATAAGAGTCTCACAGACTTTCCTATTCAGGTTGGCTTCAAACCATAATCCTCATATCTCACCCTCCTGACTTGCTAGGAGTATAGGCCTAAGCCACTCACATATGGCTCTGAGTATCAATTTTTCAAACATATACAAAATCTAATAAATTTATGCCTAAAAACACGATATATTTTTTTTCCTCTCCTTAAGTCAGCTCAGTAGTCTACTAGCTATCTAATATTTTCCTGGTCTGTTATAACTAAGAGGCTTTAAAAAAAATCTTGTCTTCAAAAATCTTGTCCTCTTGAGAGATGGCATGCAATAGACAGAGAAACAATTCCATGATTGAAAAAAGAACTTTTGGGCACTCTTCTAGAAGTGGTGCAAAGTTTGACAAGTCAAAAACACGAACAAAGGCAGATTTTTTTTTTCAATTTGGGATCACTTGAGCAGGGAAGAAAGAAAAGTTAAAAGGAAACAAAATGAGAAATGGAAACACTGATTACATTCTAGTGTTTGTAGGTATAATATCTGAAGAAATTATTGTCTTCAAACAAGAGGTAGTTTAGGCATCAATTGAATAGTAATAATGGTACAGAGGATTCAATATCTGATCATTCACCATCCTTAGATGCCCCAAGGAAACTTCTGTCACCTAGAAAATACTTTGTTGATCATTATTGTCAAAGACTAACATTTGAATAGAGTTTGCTCATTACTGCTCTGAGTTCATGTAATTTAGAGACAAGGATATGGCAATTAGTTGAAGTAAACAGAGACTTGGTCCTTTATCTTAGTCTTTGTGAATTGGATCATTAATCAAACAAATTGAGCATATTTCAGAGTTGCTCATGTCATTGCAAGTATAATCTCTATTAATGGCAGCAGTCTTGGTTCAGGAAGTGATCATAGCTTGTTTCCACAGGCTGAGCAGAAGATACTGTACTAAACTTTCAGCAGGGGTTCTTTATGGTTTTTAAATCATAAAAGAATAAGGAATGAATCTGATAATTTTAGGCTTTATTACAAAGCTAGTTTAATATCCTATTTTGTTTGTTTTGTTTTTCAAAAGATTAGCGGCTATAGGTTTCCTTAAAACATCCTCACTCTATGCCAAATTCAAGCCAGGTTAATGGATTTGTATCACTCACTGAGGAGATATTATAAGGTGGGAAGCTGTAGTTAGTGTTGCTGATCTAAACCTCTTCCTCCAATCTTCTAAAAACACAAATGGTATTTTGGGACACTAATTGTATCAATGAAGAAAAAGTTTTGCCTGGATTATCATGCTATAGAGGGATGTGAACCAAAGTGGTCATTGCTCATTCTTTCTGTACTACCTTCTAGGCCTTCCATGCTATTACAAGAAATTAAAAACTAAATGAATAACAGTTCATCTGTTATACTTTATTGTTGATCTGGCCTCGTTAGGTAAATCAAGTGTAACTCTAAGCGATCATTATGGATTTTCAGAATTTGCAATTTATTGGGAATTTTGTTCCAGGCTAGTGTTAATATGAAATTTAGGCTTTTCATGTATAATATAGATATAAATGAAGAAAAATTGCCCAACTTGTTCACCTATGCAATTGTAAACTTGTTCCTACAAGATGTCCCACAAATATTTGTTGAATGCACTGAATTTAGCTCTATATGAATGTGACTAAGTGACAAAAATAATTGCATATATCAAAAAGTATAATGAAAACAAAATCTTATATAAGATAATGTTTATAGGTATTAGCTATCCCTTCCAGGGACATGGTATGTGACCAAGTTTCTTTGAAATGTTCTTTAAAGGATGATGATTATGGAGAATCACAGTATGGTTTGAGACTTTCATTGCGGCTACTGTTTCTGTATCAAAGACATCAAGGAATCTGCTGAGCTCATTTTTTAAGAAGTATTTTGTTTCTAATTTGAGGAAAGGAGAGGAAAAGAACCAAGGCTTCTCTATGTTTCCTACTAGGAACATTGAATTTTAGTATACCTACTGCTGTTTTGAACTAGTTGTACTTTGTACTCTTATGTTGGAGGGGTTTAATTTTTGAGCTCTAAATATACTTTAGATATGAGTTCCTTGTCTATTATATAGCTAGTGAAGATCTTCCCATCTGTGGGCTTTCTAAAGATCTTGCTAGCTATGACCTTTGCCATGAAGAAGTTCTGCAGTTTACAATCTCTAGGGAATATTTTAACTCCAACTCTCTATTACACTGTTTAGACTTTGCGAACCATTGTTCAACTCTAGTACATAGTAAGCCATAAATACTACAATTGATATATGATTTTGTTTAGACTTTCATTTACAAAACCAATTAAGACAAATTATTCCTACACAGCAAGTTTGCCAACCTTTGACTTGGTGTTTTACACACAGTAGAGCTTATATTTAATGCTTTTTTTTTTTGGTCAGTCATTGGGCTTGAACTCTGGGCGTGGGCCCTGTCCCTGAGCTATTCAGAGTGCTCTACCATTTAAGACACAGTGCCACTTCCAGATTTCTGGTGATTAATTGGAAATCCGAGTCTCAGGGACTTTCCTGCCTAAGCTGGCTTTGAACTGGGATCATCAGATCTCAGCCTTCTGAGTAGCTAGGATTACAGGTGTGAGCCACTGGCACCTGGCTCTTGTACTGTTTTATTTTAACCCTACTTTTTTTTAAACCCTCACCTTGGTTAAAGAAAGAATGAGCAATGAAAGTCTACTAAAAGCTCCATATTTTTATCTGTAACGCAAACTAAACTTGAACCATCAAATTATTCAATCATAACTTGGAGAACCCCTGAGGTGTGAGATTCAGTATGTGACTTCATGCCTGGTTTCTGGTTTCCAGGCCATCCTCAAAAGATCACGTGGAGTATGTGCATTGAATGTGAGCATTATTCGCTTTCCTTTCTTTACTGTTCCTTTGGTATGACATTGGTTTTCTAACATCAAACATAGAATATGTTTTATTCAATTGCTTCTAGGTATAATGAAGCACAGTTCATTAAATCTGATGGAAGATGTCCCTTCGGACTCATGAAATGATAGCCTTTGTAAAATACTATTATTTTTATTTGAAAGTAAAAATTCAGATTTTGGTTTCCTTCCTCCCGATTTAGTACAGAAATAGTTGCTTATGTGATTTATCTCAAAATAGGAAACTTTAAGAGTGAATCAAGCAGTACTTCATGCAGATCACAACTTACCACAGGGGAAACAAGAAATAGAATATCACATACTAATTAAGTTCTTGCAATCCTCAGGTCAAGTTACCATGGTTATCTCTTCTAAGTATATGCTGGTACTCATTTTCTCCCTCTAAAATTCACACATTTTATTCAAGAACTTTCTAATTTGAGGGGTGGCATGCCATCATTTTTTAACTGTATTACAGAGAAAATAAGGTAGTTGGGAATAGACATATATTCATAACTTTTATTTTTACCCTCTCTGGGAATTCTTGTCAAACTTAATAACATCTGTCACCAAAGATGCTCATTCCTTATCTTTATGACTTTGGTAATGTCTTTGGGAGGAGTAACGTTCTTCCTAAGGATTAATTCTATGGCACTTCTTCATTTGTCCCTTACAATTGCCACTTCTAAGTTTGCTACATGTTCCAATCTATCTCAGTTTTTAGCCCAAACAAAACAAAACAAAACTTGATGCTGCTAAGAGTCTTTGGTAGTTCTTTAGTTGAACTGTTAGACATAGAAAAAATGATGTCTATATTACTAATCTTTATTTTTGTGACAAGAAGAATTGAAATTCAGATCTAGCCTTTCTTTTTAATTCAGTGTCTTTGAATTCACCTTTTAATGAGTTACTTTTCCATATATATACATATATACATCTATATGTACATATATCAACTTTCCTATGTTCTTTTATAAAATAGTCTTCATTTATGTGTTCATTAAACTCTTTCATACAGAGATTCCTACAAAATAAAAATCTGATATACAATTTGAATTTAAATTTATTCAATTACTAATAAAAATCACTTGGATACTCTGTGGACACTTGCTAAATATTTTAGCATAATGATTACTGATTGATTCTATATATTACACTCTTCTGTGTGTATGTGTGTGTGTGTGCTGGTACTGGAGTTTGAGCTTTGGTTTCTCAATTGGTATATTTCTGCCATAGTTGGCATTCTATGTCTTGAGACATACCTTCCCCTCCAGTATTTTTTAGGTTAAGTAGAAATAAAGAGTATCAAGATTTCTCTGCTAGGGCTGGCTTTGAACATAGATCCACAGATCTGTTACCTGAGTAGCTAGGATAATAGGTGTGAGACATTGGCCCCCGACTTCATAAATTTTCAAAATCTTGCAATTAAACCATATTAAATAGTGTACATGTTTAGGGATCTTTACTAATTTTTCCTACAAATACTTGTAGGAAAGTAGTACTTATACAAATACTTATACTTGCAAAAGTATACTTCAGTTCATATCTAGTTTTATTTCCTTAAGTGTTCTGTAATACCTTAAGCCAACATTATCACCAGCCTTCTGCTAACTACTTTTAAGAAAATGCTTAAAAACTAAACTTGTTTAAAAGTCTGAAGTCTCACTTTCAGTTTTCTTTGTGAAAACATTAATACAATTTCAAAGAAGTACTTGAGCCTTTCAGCAAAAAAAAAAATAGAACCATGTGTAGTTTGAAAAAAAATCTCCATAAACATATTTTCTCCTTAGCTCTGAACTATCATTTCAAAACATTCTGGCACACAGACACAGGCATAGACACAGATAGACACAGACAGACACACACTCACACACATACAGACAGACACACACAATTCTAGTAACCTTTTTTTCCTCTATTTTCAGCATTCAATTTGTCTTTAAATTTATCTTAAGGACAGATAAGTGCTAACAAATGTGGGAAAATGTTCTAAATTTCTATGTGAGGGATAATGGTTTCATCATTTTAGTTTTGAACAAATGTGAAAAGACAGCTAAGAGAAGTCAATGTTTGACCCTTAGAAATCCTTACATGGAATGATTTATGTCTATTCCTTTTTATTTATATATTTACCATCAAATTATTTTGATAAACATTCAAAAATTTATTTATTTTTATAAACAACAAAATGGGGGAAATCTAGTGGTCTTTTTAAAGGAATGAGAAAATAACGAAGAAAGTCTAATAACCAGAAGTGGTACAGAAAGCAGAATTTGGGAGTATCTCTTTGTCACACATACACACATATGATTACCCACAGATTATAAGCACTTATCCTACCCCAAAAGGTAGATTAGTTTCTTCAGGCATCTTGACTTATGAAGACATCATTGGATAGATAAATACATGCTATGCAGTTTATTGTCATTTCTGAATCCCTTCAAGATCGAATCAAAGTTTCATAAAAATCCTCTCCTGCCATTTTTAAATACCACTATGCTTATTTTTTTTCTATATATTTTTAAGGGAATGGCAGTGCTGTCAAGTTTTAGAGACATTCATGTATTATTTCAAAAATGGCAATTTCTTGTTTTCTGTAAAAAGATTTTTATTGTATTAGGAAAGAATATTTTGGGGGCTGGGAAGATGGCTCAGTGGTAGAGTGCTTGCCTTGCATGCCTGAGGACCTGGGTTTGATTCCTCAGCCACCACATAAGCAAAAAGAAAAAAAGCTGGAAGTGGCGTTGTGGCTCAAGTGGTAGAGCACTAGCCTTGAGCTGAAGAGCTGAGGGACAGCGCCCAGGCCCAGAGTTTAGGCCCCACAACCGGACCCAAAAAAGAAAAAAATAATATCTAATAATTGTGTTGCATTCACCACCACTAAATTTTCCTAGTTTCATTCTTTAACATACATTAAATTGACTGCCAATGTTGTCAATTCATTTTTTGAAAAAAATGTTGCTTGTTCTAGTTCAAACTCTCTTAAAAGCGTTTTTCTTTTCAAAAGTAATTGTTAATAATTTATCATTTATAATAGCTTATAATTTTTGCTTCAAATGGAATAGAAAGCTTGTTTGCAGAATGCTTTTTCTCTCATTTTGCTTTTGTGGTTCTCAGATTTTGTTATTTATATCCTGATTTTCCAATGTAGATGTCACTTCAATTTCACACATTAGAAAAAAATATGAATGATTACAAGTCCTGGACCCCCTTCGATAGCTCCGTGTCATCTAAGGACATAGTTCTTTACTGATAGGCCCATAATATAAGCGTTAGTCAGAAAGTTCATGTGATGCAAGGAGATATAGTGAGATATATAGAAAGTGCATTGTTACATACATCTCCTGATAGCAGATATTTTCCATAAATCAATATATTTTCACACATGATATATACCAATTATTTTTGTCAGAAATTTTCTCTCTGAATTTTAGCTAAGTAAAACAATAGTCAAGTTACCCAAAGCATACTATAGCATGTAAAGCAAAACCCAATGATTAATCAAATTCAAATTCTATATTAATTACATTAATTTATATTTTGCAAATCACAGTCTCCAAGAATGAATAATAGCACATCTTCTTACTAATTTGTAGAAACCTGTAAATCAATCTCATAGAAGAACACATTGGAAGGGCAGGGGAAAAGGGATAAAAAGGAACAAAAAGAAGTTAAAAGTTAAATAAAAAGAAGGTATAGGAAGAAGTTAAATAAAGAACACAAAAATTAATCATTTTTTGTCTTTCACAGAAATGTACAATTGCTGGTTATACATTTTAATATATTAATTATATTTAGTTGTACAAAGGCAGTTCCATTTAACAATATTTAGTTGTACAAAAGAGTAGCCATTTAACCAAATGTTTTGCGAATACAATAATTCTTGATCAATGTAATCCCTTTCATGATTCTCTCTTAAAACTCCTTACCTCATATCTTCCCTCAATTTTCTTAATTTTGTAGACTATGCACTTTATGACTAAATTCTTTCCCCTTTCTCTCTTCATTTATCTATCTCCCTCCCTTTGACCTTAAATCCCTTTTAGATACCCATTTTCTGGTATTTAGTTTGTTGGCAATGAGTTAGCCTTTCTAAGGAATTCTACTGTGAGTTTTCTCCTGAATTAACTGTATTCCAGTTAGTATATTTCTGTACACTTGCATGCCACCTGGAAGTGCTTACTTAGATGTTTGTAAATGAATTCTAGCTTCCACATATGTGATAAAATGTATCTTTTGTCTTTTGAGGCCTGACTTATTTTATATAACATTATTTTCTCCATGTCCTTTCATTTCTTCGCAGGTGATACAATATCATTCTTTCTAATAAGATTAAAATTCCTTAATATATATGCATATTATATGTGCATATCGTATATATCATACTTGCTACCCTTTCTTGATCCATTTGCCCATTGAGGAGCATATGGGCTGATTCTATAGGTTTATAGTGTATTTCAAAATGACTACAAGGCTATAAAACTATCAACACATAAAAATGATTAAGGATTGAATACATGAAAATGTTTATTTCTTTATTACCCAGGTATGCATTTCAAGTAGTCACAATCTATACAATAAAAAACTACATACAAATATTTTAAAATGTGAATAATAAATCAATCAATAATGAGTTTTTCAAAGAATAAGAAATCTGAGTCTCAGTAGATAACTGCTCACCCTCAACACAGTAGTGTTTGAAATGCTGTTACCTCTTGCCTGAATAATGCAAACAAGTCCATAATAAAATATTCATATATCCTGTCAGACAGATTATGTAGTGGTGACTCATATTCTCTAGTCTGTGGATTGATGCACATATCCATATTTATGTGCATGTATGTTCATGTGTATGTATGAAAGTTTCCAAAAATATTTCCAGGTTGATGCCAGGGACACCAACGAAATTGTCCCTAGTATGTATGAAAAGTCTGCTTGGCTATAAGTGGTGGGAAGAGAAGGTAAAAATCCTTTCCTGATTAGGCAAACATGTTGATATTTTTAATTCAGTCTGCTAGGATACAGTAGTTTGTGCAAAAGAATGGGAAATGGCTAGTCAGATAAGTATTTGCTCTGAGGGTTGGAAGGATTTTAATTTGATCATTCATCATACATCTCTGCTGATCCTTTGTTCATATGTGATATGATAGACTAGTATGTGTTGCTGAGGATATAAAAACAGTTAGCTTTTTATTGCTAACATTTATAACCTTTCTAGAAACAAATCCTGACAAGCAGAAATCTAGCATGATACCAGCTATTCATTTCTTTGAAATGTCTTATGTATATATTACTTACATTTTACTGTATGTGTTAACGAATGCTGTAAATTTGCATTGCTGCTGGCAAAGCTGAGCTGTCTTTCCACAAATCAATAATAATTAAGACAAATCATCTCTATTTCAAGAGATTATCCATGTTCAGAAAACATGAATAAAGTAAAATATTAATATTTATGGCTAAAATTATAAAGCCAATTTCATTACATTGTATTCAATATATGAGGAAATATATTTAGAGTAGTAGAATGTTAACAGTGGTGAATTCTCTGAGAAAATAGAATGGGAATTGGGTAAGGAGACATTGCTTTCATACTAAGGATTAGTCATAAGCAGACAACCAACTCACTAAATGTGTATTCCACTTCCAACCACTTTCTCCTTTGAAGTCTTGAAGAGAAAAACATTTATATACGTAATTACAGTCAATAAATCTCTATTGCTGACAGAATATTTCCATGGGCTTAAGGCACAACTAATAATGAAAAGATAATTACTTGGGTGTGGCTTTACATAAGGTAGACCACATTAATAATTATATTAAATATGTCTTTCATGACAGATGAAGATATGATAATTTGTTTCTTGAATGATCCATTATTATATAAGAATATGACAACAGTATTATTCTCTAAAACTTATTTCTTTACTTCCCATGTTTTACATGAGAACTACTATAATTTGATGTAGACTTTATCTTGCCAGCTATTGGCCCATTTTCTTTAGGCAATGACTGGTCTAGCATATCTTTTGTAGCTCCTACAATATCAATCTCAAACACAGATTTTGGCACAGAATAAAGCTCAGTGAAAGTGGTAAAAGTCTAATTCTTAACCTGAGGCCAATTTAGTGATCTGTGATATTAAGAGTAAAAGGATCATCCCCGGGCCAAACTTACAGGAACACAAGGATGTTATTACAATTTTACAAAATAATAAAAATTCCAAATTCCAATTGTCATGTCAACCCACCTATTGTGGAAAAGTACCTATAAAGAGCCACCTCTTTATTCTAAGACACAAAATTTGGGGTTTCTTTTTGTTTTGTGTCCTTCAAGGGAAAACCTCTCTAAATTTCACTCACATATTCCTCCAAACCTCCAAAACGCCAAAAAGCAGTTTCAACCTTTATTTGCAAACTTCCCATTAGTCTGCAAACTTCCAAAGGGGGCAACCTTGATCTTCCTTCCTCCCTTCCTCCTTCTTGCAGGCCTCTCTGGAGGCTTCAGCCCTTACTGCAGGCCAACCTCAGGCCTCTAGCCTTCCCGCAGGCCTCTTTACAGGCCTCAGATCTCTCACCTTCCAGCAGTCCTCTCGAAGGCTTCTGGCCTTCCCACAGGCCTATTGCTGCTGCTTCTCTCTCGAAATGCGTCTCTCTTCTGTCTTCTTCTGTCTTTACCACCGCCACTCCTCTGAGCAAGCAGCCTATATATAGGCTGTGCCCCTGCCCTCACTCCAACATCTATTCCTCCTATTGGTCTGGCTCTAAGCCGCCCACTGCTCAACTGCTCTCCCATTAGCCCCACCCCAACTATCCAACTACTTCTAGAGTACGTGCGGCCCAACCCACAAGGCAAAGGCATTGGGTTGGGGGGGGACTTTGGCCCTGCTTGTTATTATACAAATATAATGTCATACACAAATAGGCTTTACCCCTCCCCCCATGCTTCCTACTCTTCCTTTATACCCATATTCTATTTGCTACCACACTATTTCCTAAAATATAGTACTAATAGAAATCCTGTTAGATATTTGGAACAAAAATGAGTTTCATGTCAAAATTATGCAAGAAATCCTACGTAGTAAATGTCATCAAAACATCTGAAAATTCCTACAATAGAAAGCTCTAGTAATTTTTTAAAATTATATATGTATGTGTGTGTGAAAACTGATTATTTGTCTCATGAAATTTAACTTATTGAAGAAGCATCTATTACATAATTTTTCATGTTATTTTTTTTTTCATTTTAACTCCACCATATCCTGAGATAGCCTGAGATTTGGGGATTTGTTCTCTCAAGGTCTGTCTTCTGTCACTTACTCATTCAGCCTTATCTGACTGTGCTTGACTTCTCAACCTGTCAAAATCATTGGAACTTATCCCTATTGTTGCCATTGTTTAAAACCATACCTCTGCATGCCACATTACATTTCAAATGCCAGATCAAAGCATCCATTGCTCTAAACCTTGTGTTAAATTACTTCCTCAAGCCAGAAGTTGATTTTATCCATTTATAATTGACTCTGTACTTTACTCAGACACATTATCTGACATAAACTGTTCCTTTCCTTCACTAAATTATAAATTTGGATGGGTAAACATTGAGATACTTTTACTCACTACTAAAAGTTTACTTACAAAATGATTTTCAAATAAAAATAGAATGAAATACATCATTAAGTAAATGCGATAATGAATGAGAAATCTGAACATTATGTCCCACAGAAGGACAGACCTTTTAGGTACTAAGCAGCTGTGAGATTTAGAGGTTCACAAATACATGATTTTCTATTTTCCCAAACCCTAATTCCTTTGGAATTTAATTAATATTATTAAGAGCTAGTCCCATGAGATTGAACAAAACATTGTCCTTAGTCTAAAATAAACAAGACTATGAATTTATCTTTCCCTCCTCCCTGTTTCACAACCTTGGCCACTCATTGTTATATATTATAATTGTACTCTTTAGCAAAATAGTAAGCATTAACACATCTGCTTAAGCTGTGAATTCTGTGAAAAGCAGATATATGGTGGAATATTAGTTAACATCTAATTTTTTTCTATGTGACAGTGTCTAGAAAAGTGCAGCAGTGGTACAGAAGCAATAACCACAAAAAAGACTCCAGCATCTTAAAATATTAACCTAAAAATAAACCAGCCCAATTAATAAATGTCATAATGACTTAAACAGACTTCTTAGACGTTAAAATGGTCAATAGATAGATGAAGAAATGTTCAACATCTCTGTCCATAAAGGAAATGCAAATCAAAACAACACTGAGATTCCCTCTCACCCCAATTAGAATATCCATTATCAAGACACAAACAGAAATAAGATTCAGCCCAAAGAGAAATACAATAACACTGTTGGTGTGGATGTGAACTTGTTCAACCACTCTGGAAAATAGTGTGGGGCACAAATAACATTAGAGTAAAGCCACAACACAACCACATTCATTACAGCACTGTTCATCATAGGCAAGATGTGGAATCAGCCCAGATGCTTCTGAATGGAAAAATAGATCAAGAAAATGTGGTATATGTGCACAATGGGATTTTACTCATCCATTAAAAAGAATGGTATTGTGCCATTAATAAGGCAATGGAAAGACTTGAAAAAATATATTAAGTAAGTCAAATCCAGAGAAACAAAGATTGCATTGTTTCTCTTTTTTGGTAGCTAGAATTTGCCTATACATCTATAAGTAAACAGTTTGGGTAACATGGAAGTAGTTACAAGTGCATTTACTGAAATATTGTAGACTTTAGGAAGAATTATATACAAATCAAAATCCCAACAAAATAAGCACCAAGAAATGTGTATTTGCAAAGTGTAATGGATAAGATCAAGGAGAGAAGGGTAGACAAAAATGAAGGGACAGGAGAGCGAATCAAGAATTCATTGTATAAGCTACAAAATTTTAAAAGTATGTGAAGGAATAGGCCAAAGGGAGGTGGTAAGAATGTTCAAAGAAGTAACACTGTTCAAGATGCACAATTTAAAGATAAGGAAATAAAAGTTTCTAGCATATTTACAGGAACTAACTGATGATAGTGAACTATATTTCTTTTGTTCCATTCTCTCACAAATGTATCTGTAATTATGTAAAGTTTACTTCTGTTTAGCTGTAGAAAATACTCCCTTCAATGAGTTATCACTGCTGGTATTATTATTATTATTATGTAATTGTGAATCTCTGGATAGTTTATTACAGCCCGAATCAATTTTGTCATTGCTAGTAGAACCTATTAATAAATTAATGTCACATTAAACTTCTACATGTATCTTGTACCTGGATTAAAGAAGACTATGCAGTACCTCTTTTGAAATATTGCCATTTAAAAAAATTCTAATATAGGTAGGACAAAGAGAGACTAAAAAATTGACTATGATCTCAACTGAAAACTTAGGAAAGTCATGGTAACCTTGAAGAGAAAACAGTAAGCGAATCATCGTGTGGGTGGAGGTCCTATTTTATGGTTATTTTTTAGGTTCTTGAATAATGATACCGAAACCCACGTTATTTCTGAAATAATAAAATATATCTCAGTTGAAAGGCTATAGCCATTCCCTTTTGATATTATGCTACAAGGTTAGGTGTGTTTTAATCAAGAAGTTGAATTAAAGTAGAATAAACTGCTCAATCTTTCAAAACTAAAAACTATAAGAATAATAGGAAATACACTCAATGAGAAAATCAATAAGCTAAATATATGCAGCTAGTTGAAAAGATCAAACAAAGTAACAACATGAAAATTTTATACCACTTACCAGAAAGAACAGAAATCCATTGGAAATCTACTCCAGGCCTAGGTAACTGACAGTAATATGCTGTACATGTCAGAGAAGTGAATAGTTCTCTGGATATTACATTGGCTAAATTGTATCTGAAATAATATTGTATCACTTTTATATTAGCGATTACTTTGGAGATTGACATCCTTCAAAAGTTCAGGATAGGGCTGGGAAGGTGGCTCGGTGGTAGAACGCTTGCCTTGCATGCATGAGGCCCTGGGTTCGATCCCTCAGCACCACATAAGCAAAAAGAAAAAAGCCGGAAGTGGTGCTGTGGCTCAAGTGGTAGAGTGCTAGCCTTGAGCTGAAAAGCTGAGGGACAGTGCTCAAGCCCAGAGTTCAGGCCCCACGACCAGACTTTAAAAAAAAAAAAAGTTCAGGATATAACGATGTATCAGAGAAACTGGATCTGGTGGCATCAGGAAAACAAATTAATTTTTGGATAGATTCTATTTTACTTAGTTTATTAGAATTTGCTGCTAAAGCAGGTCCTTATCCTCATTATTGAGCATGAAGGCAAGATACTCAATTTCTTCAACAGGATAAAGAGAGTATAAGATAATTTTTGAAAGAGGCTTAAGAATACTATCCAGTCAATATCCACAGATAGACCTTGAGTTACTCTTGATTAAAATTTTAAAAAAAAGTTTTATTATTGGATTCACGAACTAGATATTTTAAAATTACAAACTTAATATTTGAATCTTGTGATAATGGTGATATTAAAACATTTTCAAATGTTCCATTTAAAATGTTTATTCTTGAGAGATGTATACTGAAATCTACAAATGAAGTATTTACAAAATATGTAGGAATGGATTGCTGGTAGGAGTAGCGTTGACAGGATTGATGGTGAGTCCTCAATTAGTGAATGATACATGGTGATCACGATGCTATTCTGTTATTTTGTATGTGTGTATGCTAATATATAGGATTACATGTACAACATGTTATGCATATATGTTATACATATATGTATATGTATTTGAGTTTTTATACAGAAAAATTTTAAATCCATTTAAGAAATTAAGATACTTTGTTCAAAGCTTTTCAAATGTTCAAAGTTCTACAAAATTTAACTCTTAAAACCAATTCGAAGTTATGGCATCATACAGATTATATGCATCGATAAGATATACTATATTTTGTTATAATGTGTTCCCATATTCAAATGTCTCATTCTTGGTTAATTGAAGCCAAATTAATCTATTACCTATTATTATTAAGACAAACTACTTTTTGAATTACCTAGATAATTCCCCTTGAAATGTTTAAGTGTAGAATACCTTCCTCCCTCCCTTCCTCCCTTCCTCCCTCCCTCCTTCCCTTCCTCCCTCCATTCCTCCCTTCCTCCTTCCATTCCTCCCTCCCTCCCTCCATTCCTCCCTCCTTCTCTTCCTCCCTCCCTTCCTCCCTCCATTCCCCTCTCCATTCTTCCCTCCCTCCCTCCTTCGCTTCCTTCCTTCCTTCCTTCCCTCCTTCCCTCCCTCCCTCCTCTCTCTCTCACTCTCTCTCTCTTTCTTTCTTTTTCTTCTTCCTTCTCCCTTTTCTTTTTTCCTTTATTCCTTTCCTCTTTTCTTTTTTTCAGTGCTGGGGACAAAGATCAGGGCCTTGTACAAATGGTTTACCACTGAGGCACATATTGGCTCTAGAAAGTTTTCATCAGTTCTATGGAGTACAAACATTATCTTTCTACTGTGTTAAGGAGGAATTGTGACATTTTGCAAAGAGAAAAATGTGTCTGCTGGAGAAAGCTGGTTAGTAAGCTTAACAAGACAATTTATTTTTCTGGAAATAGTTTTAAATCAAATGTGCCAGATATAGTCCATGTCATACAATATGACATATGAAAGGATCACAAGAATATAATCTTAAGGCTAGGCTAGGCTTGGATAATTTTCCATTACCATGTTTGTCATGGAAAAGGATATATTTCATATCCATGCTGCTCAGCAGACATTTTCCATAACAAGGAATATAGGTAAAAGAGCATTTCAGTTTTTTTGGATACTTTGAAATAGTGTTATCGTACATACATTAAAGCCATATTTCAACACAATACAGATGTATATACATAAACTATATACATATATGTAAACAAACATATGTAAATAAGGTTTTAAAAATACAAATATGCATATATATTAGACAATCATAAGTTAATCATCTGAAGACTGTTCATTGAGATCCTTACCTACAAAATATGCTGTCATAATTATAATGTGATGACAGACATGAATTTGGCTCATACATACATATGATTAGACACGTACACATACACATATACACACACATACACACAAAATGGTGGCAGACTTGGTTTGGAACAATCTCCTAATCTCACTTTATCATTTGCTAAGGGCAGTGAATCCAGAGAAATGCTTCAGAATTTCCTAGATAAAGTTACCAGCAAAACTCTGTTTATTGCATTATTTACCATAGCTAAGATATGGAACCAACCCAGATGTCCCTCAGTAGATGAATGGATCAAGAAAATGTGGTATATATACACAATGGAATTCTATGCCTCCACCAGAAAGAATGACATTGCCCCATTTGTTAGGAAATGGAAAGACTTGGAAAAAATTATATTGTGAAGAAACATAAGTCTCATGGTTTCCTTTATTTGTAATTGCTAGTATATGTCTGAGACAAGCAGAACCAGTCAGATAAGTTGATGTTAGGTGAAACGAACCCCAAGATAAGGATTCAAATGTTTTTTTTTCTTTCTTGCGATTGTTTTTAACACATTTATAAGATGATTTCTTTGTTGCTTTGTATGTTCCTCCCCCACGATATAACCCTGTTTTCACTGTATTTGATGTTGGTATACAAATTGTTTAAATAGGGAAAAAAAGCAATTTCTTTAAATAGGGACACAAGTGGACCCATTGCAACAATGAGATGTACAAGAGGTTATGTCGAAAAAACGAACTTTACAACTTTGGCTGGGGGTGGGGGTGGAGAGGGATGGGAGGAAGGGGGGGCAGAGGGGGATGAAATGGGAAGAGGAAAAAAAGGAGGAGGCAACAGTGCTTGATAAGAAATGCACTCATTACCTTGCCCATGTAATTGTAACCCCTCTGTATGGTAGGTTCACAATAAAAAAACAAACACAAAACCATATAGACAGTTCTTTGTACTGGGATATGTGAACAAGACATGGTTTAGTTATTCTGGAAAAGCACTTGTTTAAATGTGGTATATTGTGTCTTCCATATATATATATATATATATATATATACATATATTTATATCTATATCTATAGATATACGTATATATATATATATATATACGTATATCTATAGATATAGATATAAATGTAGATTTTTTTTGTCAGTCATGGGGTCTGATCTCTGGGCCTGGGCGCTATCCCTCAGCTCTTCAGCTCAAGGCTAGCACTCTACTGCTTGATCCACAGTGCCACTTCTGGCTTTTTCTGGTTATGTGGTGCTGAGGAATCAAAACCAGTGCCTCATGCACGCAAGGCAAGCACTCTACCACTTAGCCACCTTCAAGTTTTATCTTTTTCCCAAAGCCAAGGGGACCATACCTTGAAATATAATATAATACTGTTATCATGAAAAAGAAGCACATATTAAAACAAAGCAAAAAAAGAAAGAAAGAAAGAAAAGAAAACAGACAGGGCAAGAAGTAGTAACTAAGATCCTAGGCTGGATATTTGAAATGCTATACCATGTTAGAGTGCAAATTAAATTATTATAATAATGTGACATTATAACATAATATTATATATAAATAACATATAGGATTGATACAAATCCTAGTGTATTATTTTGTGAAAGGAAAAGCTTTTAGTAAAACAAATTCAATTCTATTCAACTGAGGCATAATTTTTATTAAAATACATATGATATGCAACTTTATAAAAATTTATTGTATTGAATCCAATAATTTTTATCTTAACATTTTTCTATCTTCATCTAAATATTCATTTATAGTGATATATAACCTCCTGTGCATTTTATTTGATATATATATATATATACACATACAGAAACTAGAACTTATTTTATGATTATTAAATTTGATCTCTGTGACTCTCTCACCTCCAATATCTACATACATAAAACTCAACTTGTTACCTATTAGACAGAAATAAATTTCTAAACTCATTCAGTGTCCCAGAAAAATAATTTCTTAATGCTATACTATTGCATAAGGAAACTAGCTCAATAAATTTAGTGTAAGCTTGTGCTTTAAAGAACAATGAAAATTAAAATGCATTTTAAGAACAGGCAGTAACAAATATTATAGAAACACAAAAATTTACCCTAGTAGTACAATACATAAGAGTACATCAAAAGGGAGAATGATTAAACAAATCTCATTCTATCCTATTGTGAATATCATGCTGTTATTGAAGCAGTAGATATGGAAACTCATAAAATAGTTAACTTATGATGCCATGTGAAACTTTGTTTAAAATGCATACATATATTTTTACATATATAAGTATACTTAAGTGTTATAGTACATAAAATACATTTTGGTTTGGATGAATGAAAGGGAATCTTCTCATATGTTATGACATTGATGTTTGGATTAGAAGTAGTTATTATTGTATGATATATCATTGTTAAAAGAGATTATTTTACAATAAATATATCATATATACAAACACATACAAAGTTTCAAAAAGAATTTCAACCCACATTAGAGACACAGTAAGATAAAGAAAGAAAGGTTCTAAAAGACAGCACAATGTAGGAACTTCAAAATAGAATCCAAGTACATAGGCATACATTGAAAACATTAGGCTAAATTCTCAACAAATGTCCTTACTGTTATCCTGCTTTGTTTCTACTGCCTCACACACTTTGTTTTGAAAAGATTTTCCTTTGTTTACATCCATAGAGTTCATGATTGATAAAATTCTCTCCTTTAAAAAATATCAAGAGCTGGATGCTGGTGGCTAACACCTGTAATCCTAGCTACTCAAGAGGCTGAGATCTGAGGATTGCAGTTCAAAGCCAGCCCAAGCAGGAAAGTCTGTGAGACTTTTATCTCCAATTAACCACTAGAAAACCAAATGGTGCTGTTGCTGTGGCTCAAGTGGTAGAGTGCTCCCCTGAGCTGAAGACCTCTGGGACAGCACCCAGAGTTCAAGCCACAGGACCAACAACAACAACAAATAAAAAAAAAAAAACCAAGAAAACAGCACTGTTCTTAAGAATGCCCACCTACCTATTTTTCATATACTGTTTTCTGGCATTACTCAAGTCAGTGGTTTGTGCCTGTAATCCCAGTTCTTCTGGAAGGTAAAGCAACTTTCTTTATAAGCCACCAAACAGCCGGCTCCTCTGAAAATGTGAAATAACATTGAGAACATATTGAGAGCAGAGTAGATTTCTGTCATTAGAGAATATTAGATTTGTATCTTCCTTTCTATAAGCTATTCATAGTAATAAACTCTAGCTGGAAAGAGGTTGGAAATTATTTCTCAGAATTGTTTGAGAACTTCTTAGATGTGAGGTGGAGCATCCCTTGCAAACTGAGAGCCCCTCTTAAATATCCCCCCTTTAATTCTAACATGGTTCTTTAAAATAAACATTCTGTTTCAAAAGCTCTGAAATAGATTGCTGAAAGTTCATGGCCTATTATGAAATTATTTCACTTAAATTAAAATTAGAAGATAGGGGGCTGGGAAGGTGGCTCAGTGGTAGAGCACTTGCCTTGCATGCCTGAGGCCCTGGGTTCGATTCCTCAGCACCACATAAGCAAAAAGAAAAAAGCCGGAAGTGGCGCTGTGGCTCAAGTGGTAGAGCGCTAGCCTTGAGCTGAAGAGCTGAAGGACAGCGCCCAGGCCCAGAGTTCAGCCCCCACGACTGGACCCAAAAAAAAAAATTAGAAGATAGATTCCTTGATGCATATGAAACCAACAGACATCTACTTGTGTGGGAAACCTATATAAGTAACTACAGATTCTATAATTAAAGACCAATAAGCTAAAGCATAGTGACAAGTACTGAAGATGTGGATTGAGGCAAAGTCCAGTTCTTGCGTTTGTCATATTCCTCAAAGTGAAGGAAAATATTCCTCTACTCAAATGTCCACATTCCTTAACTAACCAAAGATTATAAATATATTTGAATTCAAAGGAACATTTGAGAGCTAAGTTAGATCAGACGCATGTTGATTCCTTAATTAGGTCACACTTCATATGAGTTTCATTCCTTTAAATCACACCTGATATTTGTTTAAAACTATTATGCATGTTTACTTAAAACATATCATATTACAAAAAGCTACTAAATGTGATTTTTGTGTATTAACTGATTTAGTCTTCAAAAACATCTTAAGCCGGGCACTGGTGGTTCATGCCAGTAACCCTAACTACTCAGGAGGCTGAGATCTGAGGATCACAGTTCAAACCCAGCCCTGGGAAGGAAAGTCTGTGAGACTCTAACCTCCAATTAACCACCAGAAAACCAGAAGCGGAGCTGTGGCTCAAGAGGTAGAGCACTCGCCTTGAGCTGAAGAGCTCAGGGACAGCGCCCAGATCCAGGGTTTAAGCCCCATGACCAACAAAAAGAAAAAACAGAAAACAAGACCATCCTAAAGGAAGGTAGGAAGCATTGAGAATCTAGTCATTCATGAAGCTTGGGTCTCATTCTTGACAACAGTGACCTAATGGAGTTACTACAATGTACTATTTCTCATGTGCCTCATCATTCTTCCCTTAAGACAGCATCCATCATATTTAAAGACTTTTGACTAAGCAGTTTTGTTGAAATTACATTTTCTATCAAGTTTCTGCTTATACCAGGGCAGTCTGCCCTTGGAGTTAATTCTGTACATTTTTTTTCTCAATTTTCTAATTTACTCTTATTTTCAGATTTATCTTAATAACCCAAGGCATACTCTCTCTACTACCAATGAGATCTTACTGGGATCTGTCCTATTTATAGATACATAGCTCACCAAAAATCACTTTGTTTTTCTCTCATACCCTTTTGGGATTGTAATTACCTTTCCTGCCTCCCTCTTTCTAGATAACTTATGAACAGGCAGGTAAAGGTCTCCCTCTGTGAAGGAATATAGAATCATTAAGAATAGACTGGCACTGAGTTCTAAGGATAGAGACAGAATTGATTTGCTGTAATGAACATGAAGCCTCAGAAATTACTGTATATTTTGATCTTTCATACTTTATTAGCAGCATGTATGAAAACATACATGAATTCTGAAAATTAAGGTGAAAATAGACTTGTTCAAATTTAGTTATAAAAAGGGACATAATATGATGAAGATCCTAAACTCTATGGATAAAATGTCTACACGTTTTTGAGGAACAAATGTAGGAATTAATAATACTATTCTCAGTCAATTGCTGAATATGTAATTCAGTGATAGAATATTTGCTCCCCAAGACCACAGAATGATGATAATGATGATGATAATGATTTCAATCCTTGAGATATAAAATATAGTTTGATTCTGTCAAATATGGAAAAGTGAAGGAAATGATTACCCTCAGAAAATGAGCCTAAGATACTTAAAATGCTGGTATTAATATTTCATACAGAAATCATCCCATAGATGATTTCTATAAAAGTGAAAAAGAACACACTCTCTATCTCTCTTATATATTCTCTCGCTCCTTCTCTCTCTCTCTCTTTCTCTCTCTCAAACACATGCATGACACACACACACATACACTTTGAACTAAGTTAAATTAGTTGGAAAAATATAGTTCAAAATTTATCATGGATACACACAGTCTAGAACATGAAATTAAAAAACTCAGAATGACAATGTTGGTAAGCAAGATAGTAAGTTCAAGATAAAAATCATGGAACCAAGGAATATGAAAATGAGATCAGAAAGTTTATATTGAATGTATAAAATAACTACTGTGTTTGTACTTGTTCTTTTGTTACCATACATTTTAGTGTAAGCAGCAGTACAATATTTTTTTTGGGGGGGTCTAGTCTTGGGGCCTGAACTCTGGGCCTGGGCACTGTCCCTCAGCTCTTCAGCTCAAGGCTAGCGCTCTACCACTTGAGCCACAGCACCACTTCTGGCTTTTTTTTTGTTTATGTGGTGCTGAGGAATCGAACTCAGGGCCTCATGCATGCAAGGCAAGCACTCTACCACTGAGCCACCTTCCCAGCCCCATAGTCCAAATTTTTGACCTATAGAAGAGGATCATTTTTTCCTTTCTAATTTTAGCATCTGGACTGCAGAGGGTCAATTGCAAAGTGGGACCTCCATGATAATATTTCAGTAGTAGATATGCTGACAAATTGTGGTGAATTAAAATCCTCGGAGAATGACCATCTCCCTGATGACTGTATCAGTGTACCTAGGTGCGTCATTCATGAGGAGCCTGTGGGTCTACAACTAATTATATTCTTACCAGCTCTCATTTCTGATTTTATTTTCAGTACCAGAGATTAAATTTAGGATATAAATTTGGGCCCTTTTTTCATTGGTTCTTTCCCATTAAATAACCTACTTTGTGCCCAGATAGGCCTGGACAGGCCATCCTTCTGCTTGTGTTTCCCTTTGTCTTTGGGGATGGCTGGCATGTGACATTGTGCTCATTGTGTTTCTCCTGTAGCTGTCATTACAGGGATATGCCTCCATAGCTAGCCATTAGTTGAGATGAAGTCTCAAAAGCATTGTATTATTTTTTTAATTTATTTTTTTGCATCTGGTCGTGGGGCCTGAACTCTGGGCCTGGGCGCTGTCCCTCAGCTCTTCAGCTCAAGGCTAGCGCTCTACCACTTGAGCCACAGTGCCACTTCCGGCTTTTTTCTTTTTGCTTATGTGGTGCAGAGGAATCGAACCCAGGGCCTCATGCATGCAAGGCAAGCGCTCTACCACTGAGCCACCTTCCCAGCCCCATTGTATTATTTTTAAGGAGTTATTTTTAAGTGTTATTTTTAAGGAGTTGTACAAAGGAGTTAAATTTCACAAGTCAGGTTATGAACATAGTGCTTCTAGGCCAATGGGACTCTTTCCTCAGTTTTCCTTCTCTTCCCTTCCCCCTTCCCAACCCACAGTTGCATAGTTCATTTTTTACAAATTATATATTGAATACAATGATTTCATTAGCTCACCCTTCTAAAACTCTTTTTATTTCCAGACTTCTTTTGTAATACAAATATCTCAAACTCTACCTCCCAAATAACTGGATTATAGGATTCAGTCACTACACTCAGCTAAGATTTTTCTTGAATATTGCTCAAAAAAGTGCTAAGTTTTCTTAACATTCATCTTGTGTAATGTTTATTTCAAGCTTGGTTGAAAATAAAAGAAATCATAACTGAAAATGACCTTAAAGATTAGTTTTTTGTTTTTTTGTTTTCATTTTATATATACAAAGAAGCAAGGCTTCTAAAGACTATCAAAGTACCATCTATGATTTCGCCCTTCAATACATTTTACATTGTCCCACATTACCAAAGTAACTTCAATAGAATACTTATATTTGTTAACAAAATTAATTCTGGGATTAATCTACTTGCTAAAATTTTATTTTTGCTAGAATTTAAACATTGATCAGGAAAAAAATCTTGACACATAACTTAGATATACTGAGACAAATGAAATCATCTTGTTCCTAGAAAAATAGAATCTGCATCTGTTTTTGCATTCTAGAAGAAGATGTGATTATATTGCAGAGATGACTTAATGAACACCTCTATTATAAACAGTGTCTGAACGGTCACAAGCAGTTATTAACATTTTAATATAGGCTGACAAAATTTAAATGCACAGATTATAAACAAAATATATGTAACTGAAGTTTCAATATAAAACTAGTCGGTCAATACATAGTTTCAGCAATATGTTTTGAATTTATTTTCCTATTCATTTTTTGCTGTAGTGACTTGAATGGACCTTATAAAGCTTGTTTGAGAAGATTGAAACTCTTACTTGATAGCCTGTGGCAAAATGAGAAATTGTAACATGGAATCGTATGATCATATCAATGAAAATAATCTAAAATTAAAAAACTCTGTTCAACTGCCAAATAAGGGCTATCATGGATTTCTTGTCAAAAGATAAAGAGTTAAAGCATCTCAGTTTTGGTCTTTTGTCATTGATAATCAATGTTTTAAAAACTTGTCCAACAGTCTCAGAGGAAAACACCCCCAAGTAATCTTTGTTGGTTATTATATTGTATTTATTCTACAAATCTTCATAGAGTGCCATCAAGTTATAATTCAATTTAGTTACATTCAGTCCATTTGTACCTTTTTACCTCATACCCAAAACAACTTATGTACATACTTGTTCTAGAGAAGATAAGAATTCCACATTTGATCAGCCATCATGTTTTAACTTTTCCACTGACTTATAAAATATTGCCCAGGAGCACAGAGTAGAAGGATTTTAAGGAACAATCCTCAAGCACAACTTTCTCAGCCTTAAGCTTTTTTGGGGGGGGAGGGGGGTCCGGTCCTGGGGCCTGAACTCTGGGCCTGGGCGCTGTCCCTCAGCTCTTCAGCTCAAGGCTAGCGCTCTACCACTTGAGCCACAGCACCACTTACGGCTTTTTTCTTTTTGCTTATGTGTTGCTGAGGAATTGAACCCAGGACCTTAGGCATGCAAGGCAAGCACTCTACCACTGAGCTATCTTCCCAGCTCCCAGCCTTAAGCTTTTTATACAATAGTTTAGAGTAATTAGTGCTTTGCTCACTTTGCCACAGAATCTGAAAGTTGTTTCTGGAACTCCAATCCTCTAACTCTAGATCCAGTTCTGCCTACACTATCACTATGCCATGCTTCCCCTACTGGTATGAATGAAGGATCCAAACAGCAGTTTATCTTAGTGCCATACAATTTTACATTCCTTGAATCTGTTTTGTATAAAGCCTGCCTCAATCATTCAAATGTAGAATTAAGAAAAGATTAGCCCTTCCTAGTAAAATCCACATTGTTCATCTGTTTTCATTTTAACACAGCCAGCAGGGAATGGAAAGTGTCTTTTGAAGTTTGGACAAGTTTCTGAATGGAGTTCAGCACTATCTCCTTTTTGAAGCAATAATAAACATTTACATTTGGAAACAGCTGAAGCCTTAGATTAAAAAATGAAGCCAGAATGATCTGTTTTTTGGTGATAGAAAGTCTAATGATACATCATAGTAATCATGACGACAGTAATAATGATAAATCATGATCTGATGATGGGTCGGAAATAGAAAGCAATGGGTTTTGGGTGAAAAAATGAGACAGTTTATAGCATTCTAAGGAATGCAGGTGCTCTTAGATTCAGTCTGTTTCCTGGGCCTGTGTAGAAACATCAAGTGAAAAGTGACAGATGCTGCCTCTTTCCTGCTGCGTTTCAGAACTTTTTTTTCTCTATTCCAGAACCATCTAAATAGAATCCCTCTGTCAAATTTTAACAGAGGAACGGCTGTGAAGGTGAAACTACCATATTCAGTCAAGGTCAGCCTCAGACATTCTCTTTGTATTCATTTCTATAATTATCTCAAAGCTCTGTTAATGCATTTTGTTTGTTCTGATTTTTTTAAATTTTTTTTGCTGTTTTATATATGTTTTCCTTTGTTCACATCTTTTTTTTGTTTTTTTGTTTTTTTAGTCAGTCATGGTGGAGCCTAAACTCTGGGCCTGGGCGCTGTCTCTCAGCTCCAGCTCAAGGTTAGTGCTTGACCACTTGAGCCACAGCGCCACTTCCAGTTTTTTCTGTTTATGTGGTGCTGAGGAATAGAACCCAACATGCAAGGCAAGCACTCTACCACTGAGCCACCTTCCCAGCCAAAAACACATCTTTATATGATCGTCTCTCTTGTCTCTCATCTTTCACCATGATGATTCCTGAAATCTAATGAGTTTTTTTTCTTTCTTTTTTTTTTTTTTGTGGGTTGTGGGGCCTGAACTCTGGGCCTGGGCGCTGTCCCTCAGCTCTTCAGTTCTTCAAGGCTAGTGCCTACCACTCGAGCCAAGCACCACTTCCAGCCTTTTCTGTTTATGTGGTGCTGAGGAATCGAACCAGGGCCTCATACTTGCAAGGCAATCACTCTACCACTGAGCCACTTTCCCAGCCCCCTAATGTGTGTTCTTACTGCTCAAAGCACCTTGTATGTTGGTTAAACTGCATGCTATAATGAGTATAATTCTACAGCTTTTTCTACAATATTAATATTTGCTGGTCTTCAGAAATTAGGTGCTGGGCTGAGCCTTGATCCATATTTTAGATCACAATTATCTGTCATTTTGCAAATTTGGAGGAAGTATGTAAACTTCTTGTAACTTTGGAAACTACACAGTTACAGGATGAACTCCCAATGCATTCCTGTCTACTTTTGGTTTGGGGAGTTTTCTTGTATATGCATATGTGTTTTAATAAAACTGCATTTATACATACTTAACTGAGAAGAATCTAATAAACACAATGTTTATGTCTGATTATGATGTTTGAGATTATGACTAGAAGTGAGTGGCTTTATTTTCCAGATAGTTTTTATTTTACTATCTTTGTATCAAAGCCAACATATCATCATGGTAAATAAAGTTCTTCCTTGTTTAAACCAGCTAGGGTCATTAAATCTTCATCTTAGTTTGTGAGGTAATTTCTTTTAAAGTTACTTTATTTTGCCATTAACCATCCTTCGACTCACACTATTTTGAAAAGGATAAGCTCATAGGTTACATGATATATGAGAATGAGGATATAGGGGACAAAAGTAATTTTATGATAATAAGTTGATAAATAATTAAATCAAAGTTACTTTGGCTCAATGGGTAGACATATATCTTCCTATGCAACTATATATCTAGTAGGAGTTTTATGTCATAAACAGTGATTGATATTTGAAATTTGAGCTGCCTAAGAAGTATACCAATACTGATTTTGGTTCAATATTTGTTGTTTAGAATCACAAATCATTCTTGTAAGAAAATGTTGCAAAATGTATTCCTAAATCTTGCCTTACATATAAAACTATCAACAGAAGTGTGAACTATTAATTACTATGTATGTAAAATAAATTGAGAATGCAGAGTTAATTGCCAAAATGGTGGAAATATTTTGGGTTGGTAATTTATTTTCTAAGAATTTTTCCTGTGGAAAAATTAAAGTAAGGCACAAACATACATAAAAAGCAACAATCAACAAATTATTAAAACAGTAAAAGATGAAGAATTTATACTCATCCACAAATCCATCCATGGTGACAAAGAATTCAAAGTAACCTGAAACAAAAATACTCTTTGAGCTTTTGAACACAATTCTTCACTGGCTCAATGAAACTTATGTTTCAAAAAATGAATTTCATATTCTCAGACCTGAGCTACTTCAACTCATTCGCAAACTGAAAATCTTTTCTCACAAAATGGAGCAAAATGGACAAAATCTATTTATAAGTTCTTGGCATTAGTTTTTGATTCTGTAAAAACAAAATGAAACACAAGAACATCAACAATAACAATAAACACCAAAGTTTCTTGATTCTTATAACGACTTCTAAGTAGGAGGCATTTATTTTGGCCTATAATTTAAAAAGTTTCAGTCCATAGTTGTTTGTCATCCATACTTTGGGGGTTTTTTTGTTTGTTTGTTTTTAGGGGGTCCGGTCGTGGGGCCTGAACTCTGGGCCTGGGCGCTGTTCCTCAGCTCTTCAGCTCAAGGCTAGTGCTCTACCATGACATCCATACTTTGGACCTTTTGCAACACAGCACATCATGACTGATGCAACTTATAGCAGGGGTGTGTATTTGTGTGTGTTCGTGCGTGTGTGTGTGTGTGTGTGAGAGAGAGAGACACACACACACAGAGACAGAGAGAGAGAGAGAGAAACGGAAGAGAGAGAAAGTCCTGATTCCCAATACTATACTCCAACATACATGCACATGTTCTAACTTCTTCACACTAGCTTCCTTGTCGTCAAAGTTCCAGCTACTCCAGTAGCACCACAGGCTGAGGATCAAGCTTTGAACATACAGGCTATGGGTCTTTTTTTTAGAGGTGGGTGTTTGGTCGTGGGGCCTGAACTCTGCGCCTGGGCGCTCTCCCTCAGCTCTTCAGCTCAAGGCTAGCGCTCTACCACTTGAACCACAGAGCCACTTCCGGCTTTTTATTTCTGCATATGTGATGCTGAGGAATCAAACCCCGAGCCTCATGCATGCAAGGCAAATGCTCTACCACTGAGCCACCTTCTCAGCCCTTTAGGCGTTGGGCCTTTGACCATAGCAGTTTTCCATGTCTGGACTCCCTAAATCCATAAGAACTTAGCAAGTCTAATGCAGTCTAATCCACAAATCACTGATGTGGACTGATAATTGTTTTATAAAGCAAGCATCCATAGTTTTAATAGGAAGGTTAGTATATAATCCAAACTTTTAAAAATGTTTATTACAGAGATAAAATGTGATGGCAAAAAGTCAATGAGTAATAGTATTAGATTTTTTTTATTCCTATAACATTCTAGAAAGGATGATTTGAACTAGTTCCTCAGACCTTAAGTACAGATAAAAAATGTTGAAAGGATGTCCTTTCCAGTCAGGGACTGATATTTTGGGATTATTAACCATGGTCAACAAAGTTACATCATTCCAGTCTTTACATTTACTATTAATACAACACTGGCCATTGAATATAAATCCTAATTATAAGGAGGAATATGTGGTGCAAGGTTTGCTTTAGGTGTTATCAGAAAATACAAATAATATTGTAATTGTATGTGATGAGAACCATAGGCTAAAGAAAGGGAATTAGTATAAAAATAAAACTGTAATTGGTGAAGAAGTATCTGTCACTATTCTGTTTGAATGATGGAGCAGTTGGCATTTTTGCAGGTGGCTACAGAAACATGCTTTTATTTCTGCTGGGAAAATTATGAAGTAACTTTACTTCATCTCATTATATCATGGTCTCAGAGTAACCTTTTCTGAGGTTGAGATTGTTTATGTCTAGTGGAGAATAACATGCCCTCATGGTGAGGGCCAGACCGGCTCCTGAATACCAGGAATTGCTCTTTTGTCCTTTTCACTTATCCATCATTCAAAATTGAAATAATTGTAAAATAAATTTTGAGCTACTTGCAAATGAAGTTTTAAAATTAATGAGCCTATCAAACCTCTCTCAGACTATATTGTTGAACAATGGTTATGTATAAAATGAAACTTAGTGACTATGCTTAGTAAATATTGCTTTAAATAAAAAAAAGTTGAACATCATTAACAAAAGAGTTTAGATGAAAAAATTGTATATTGATTTGCATGTCTCTTCAGATATGTTTACTTATGAAATAAAAACTGGAAGAAAAATTTTTGCAGGAAATATACCTAGAATGTTAAATTCCTTCTTGTAATGTCTTATTTTTTATCTAAGTGCAGCCTGACATCTTTTATGTTATCCATTATATCCATGCTTTTGCTTCCAGTTAACTTCATACTCACATTGTTGAGTACTTATGAAAATAATACCTTACAAAATCAAATTTTGTATTGTCTCTATGCCAATAGCTATCCAGTATTTTCATTTTTCATAGTTCTCTTTCTCATATGAAATAATTCGTATTTTAAATAGTTTATAAATTTAACTTATTATCCTTCATCACACTTTAATTTTCCCTGTTATACACACTCAAAACTTCTCATCTTGCGAGTGAGTGCCCATGTGTGTATACATATTGAATATGATATTTTTACTCAGTCATATTGGCTAACAAACCATAATGATTATGACCCTGCTGTCTGAGTCTAGTTTTGAATACTAATGTTTGAATTCTGGTTCCATCTCTTATTACCTCTCTGAATGCTCTATATCACACACAAAGTATCTGAAAAAATGAGAATAAATTAGTATCTGTCTTGCAGGATGCTTTAAGGCATAGTTGAGACTTTATAGATAAAGCATTTAAAATAGTATTAGCACATTATAATTTCTCGAAGATGTGTTGAGTGTTGCCTCATGATTACATTTTTAACTTGTATTTATTCCAGACCTTTGTTACTTCTATTCTTCAGTCTGTAATCACACACTTTCTCAACTCCACATCCTCATTGTCTGTTTGTACAATTGTTCCCTTTTTTTATCACCCAGAGTAATCCTCCTCCTAATGTTTCAGTCATTTTGTTCAGTCCAGAGACACATGCTTCAATTACATTCTTGCTGAAAATGCATTTCCTTCTATGACAATGTTTAATAATGAATGACTTTGATGCTCAAGATTTCAAACAATTCAATTGCATTTACCCATGAATCAATGTTGCCATTCATTAATTCATTTAATACATTAAACACGTTTCTCACCCTTAAAAGGTAAAAAAAAAGTACTTGCATAAAAATCTGACACTGAAGCAACTAACCTGAAGGTTTTAAGCAGCCTGAAATTTGGAATCATTGCTAGAGGAACCACTTTGATAGATGTTTGCTTTAAAGGGTATTTCAAAAATCGATGTAGCCTTTTGAATTCACTTCTTTTCACAGATTCTTTTTCTCCTTATAATTTATTTTTTCACATTCTATAAATCCAGGTTGTTATTGCTCAAGCAGTGTGCTACACTTGAAAACAATTTTTTATTTCAAAGAGGTAAGCCAGAATCTGCTACAGTTGGATTTATGTATTTTCTCTATTGATATTTGTTTTTTCTATTAGCTTATGTATTTTCTCTATTAATTTTTAACATTTGACCTAAATATATTTAGGATTATTTTATGCTACCTAAGTCCTAATAACTTAGTATGTATATATAGAGAAATACGAATATATGTATATATATGTTATTTTGTTATTATAAAACATTTTCCTTATAAATCTTCTTATGATAAATTCTATTCTCTATTCAGTAGTTTTTAACTAAATAGTCTCAAGAGCAGCAGATTTTAACACACTGTATCAAATCTCCCCCAAAATGCCGCAACCTGAAATAATACAGTTTTATCTTATACTTTGTTGTTCTTGTTGTTGTTGGTGGTGGTCTTGGGGCTTGAACTCTGGGGCTGGGCGCTGTCCCTGAGCTCTTCAGCTCAAGGTGAGTGCTCTACCACTTGAGCCACAGCGCAACTTCTGATTTTCTGGTGGTTAATTGGACATTAGAGTCTCATGGACTTCCTTCCCCAGGCTGGCTTTGAACCACGATACTCAGATCTCAGCCTCCTGAGTATGTAGGTGGCATAAGTCACCAGCACCCGGCTATCTTACACTTTCTGTATCAGGAATCCAGCTACAACTTTGTTCAGTGCTCTCTGAAGGGCCTTAGTCTCATTAGTCATTTAGAGTTCTTTTCCAAGCTTAGGTCATGACCACTGTAGGACAGAGGACAGTGTTTTCTGTTTGGCTGCTTGCAAAGGGAAGGGGGGAGGGTGTCAATCTAAATCTCAGATTTGCTAGTTATCTAGAGAACATACAGGTTCTAAATACCTTTCTAACTGCATTATTGATGTTGGGAAATTAGCTCTCAAGCAGATTGTTGCTTGTTTGAAACTTTACTTTGTTTTTGTGGGAAAGGGAGGGAGTTGTAATATTCTTGCCTTTAATTCCTGGGCAAAGTAGGGACTTCTTTATACTTACCATTTTATCATGTTTGATGTTTCATACTGCAGGAAATTGTTGGCATGTCACTTTAATCTATTAAGGGGTGAACTAATTTAAAGCCTGAATTTCAGTTGAAGAAAAGACATCTGTTTCTTTGTGTTTTCTTCTAGCATTATTTTATAGATCTCCCAAATAAAGTATGAACACACACACACACACACACACACACACACACACACACACACACACACTTAATTTAAATCAAAACCCACCTTAAATCAAAACTCACCTTACTCACTCTATGTTAGTTGTAGAGAGTTCCTTGGCATACATAATGATAGCTTTGGGTAGAAAGTCTTGGTTTTTCTCATTCTTTTTAGCTTGGTAATTTTTCTGAGGCATTGATGTCTTTTACTGTGATTGTTTAGTTACAAAAAGAGGAAACAAAGAGGAGGCAACAGTGCTTGATAAGAAATGTACTCGTTATCTTCCCCTTGTAATTGTAACTCCTCTGTAAGGTGTTCTCACAATAAAAAAAAATTCAGTCCTCAGTGGTCTATATAAATCTAGTGCACTATTGCAAAGAATAGAAAACTACATCTTAAAATGTTTTAAGTAAGAGAAAAATACATTTGAAGAACTTCTTTTTAGTGATAGTTATTCTGGCAATTTTAGTACCATCACCACAGTGATGAAAGTGAGCTAGGGTACTCTTTTTCTCTTTGATAACTCACCGGGCTTTGATTAACAGAGATTAACTTGAAGGGACATATGCTAATATGCCATATGCCCTATCTTCCTTAGTTTATCTTTAGATAGAAAAGAATGTATTTAACTACTGTTGTATTTTCCTAGTTCATCACTTTTTTCCAATATATGAGTTTGCAAAGGTAACTTAAATTGGCCCGGTTTTTATTTTTGTCATTGTGAGTTGAAGAAGGATATAAAAGCATCTAAAAAACACACAGCCCCAAAAGGGCATATTTAGGGATTGCTTAGACTACTTAAGTTGGAATAAACAAATGTCTGAAGGAAAGAGATTGTTTTTCTTAATGATTTGCCATTTATATATTGATAGCAATATATCAGTATCTTTTTTATGTGTGTCTGTGTGTGCACAATAGTATGGTTTAAACATAGATTTACACTTACTAGGTAGACAATCTGCCAACTGAGTCATACCCCAAGTTCACTTTCTTTTAATTATTTCTTGAATAGGCTTTCTTGCTTTCTTTTTTCTTTCTTTTTGTTTTGTCCCAAACTGGCCCCTAACTGCAATCTTTGCCTTTAGACTAGCTGGGATTACAGGTTATGTGCCACCCTAATCAGACAGTCAGATTCTTCATTTTAATATTGTCACAATTACAAACATTCTATTTTATCCATTTTCAAAGATATTTTGGCTTGCAAAGTGAAAATATCTTTGCAAATATTAGGTCATTTTTAGTGACTAAGATAGTGTATAAATAATTTGGTCCTTCTAAATTCAACATAAAATACTACAACTTAAATATATAAAGGACAGTTAATAATGTAAAATGATCTACTTTACCTCTAACATTGAATATTAAGCAGTCAAACGTAGATGAATATGCAGTGAAAATTATATGTTTCACTTTCAAAGTTAAGGTCACATTGAGTATTTTTAACCTAAGTGTAGCTATTAAATATGTGCCTAATAATTATCCAATTTGGGAAGAGTAAGTATAGATTATAGCATACAGAAAAATATTTTATTGAAATGCATTTTACTCTAATATAGCTATAAAAGCAAGTCAAATGTATTGCCTAACCATAATTAACATTTCTAAAATTCACTTGAGAAAATAAATGAAAAAAATAAGCTCAGTGTTTGGAAGCCTTACAATTTATGCAATGGGAAATATATCAAAATGTTTCCTATGCTATAATTATATTGTTGAAAATTTACTTTTGTATCCATGAAACCATTGATCACCCATACCAATCACTGCAGAGCTAATTTGGTTTTGTCTATCCATTTTTGTTAAATTGCTAGCTAAATGAAAAAGAAAGAAAAACTCAGGATTAATTTACCCAATGTGTAGACACAAGCCTAAATACTCTACAATACTAACTGCTTAATCCAAAGAAGTCATCCTAATATTATGATTTACCTTCACAGAGAGAACTGATTGTAGATTACCTCGAAGAACTGAAATATACTAGCCAGGTGCTGGTGGCTCAGGCCCCTAATCCTAGCAACTCAGGAAGCAGAGATCTGAGGACCTCGGTTGGTGGCTAGCATGGGCAAGAAAGTTCTTGAGACTCTTATATCTCCAACTAAACTATCAAAAACAAACAAACAAGAAACACAACGTGGAAGTGGAACTGTGGCTCAGATGGTAGAGTTTTAGCCTTAAGGCAAAACAAACAACTAAATAAACAAGCAAAAACCCTCAAAAGACAGTGCCCAGGCCTTGAGTAAAGCTTCAACACCAGCACCAAAAACGAAAACAAAACAAATCTCCTCTTAACCCTTCATATTTTCCCAAAATTCTTGTACACAAAAAAATGGCTTGAAAAACATTGCTGCTCATTACTTAGCAATGCTAAAATCCACACAATTAATAATGGTAATTCCTATAAAGAAGAAACCAAAAAGGAACCTTCATTGCTGCCTCCCAGGTGTGTAAAATTAGATAGTTACTTTGCAAGGCAGTTTGGCTGATTGCTGCAAGGCTGTTTGGCTGATAAATATGAGGGTAAATACAGTCTTATCTTGAGATTCAGCAACATCTTTCTCAGATAGATACTAAACTGACTTGAAAATGTATGCTTGCACAAAAATACACACAAAACTACTTGCAAGAACTGTGCTCACAATCATGTCAAAACAGAAACAGCAAAAGATGCCCTTCAGTAAGTCAGTGCATAAACAGATTGCTACATACACATGCAATAGAATATTATTCATCTTTAAATTGCATTATCAACTCTAGAAATGGCATAAATGTATTTGAAATTCATTTTACATGAGAAAAAAGCCAATATGAAAAGGCCACATAAGTGGAGAAGTGCTAATTTCACTTGCAGGTTGATTACAGGTTGATTGATTGTAATATTCCATCCAGAAGGAGGTGATACCTGGTTTTCTACTTCTCAACTGCAGCTGCACTAGTATCTCCCTTCCAAGGAGTACAACATAGAAAAAGAGTAAGTAAGAATGTAATTTCACAGGGCCAAAACATGTCAAATACTTCCTGAGAGAGGTGATAAATGACACTTGTCTATGGTGATAAGACATCTTGAAAGAATCTAATCTTGTTGTGTTTAAAATGAGATTCTTATCTCTGTGATTTTCTTCCACTAAATCTGTAACTTGGCATAATGATGGGGAAATATCAGATAAATTACAATTAAGTGACATTCTACAAAATGGTACACTAGCACTTCTTAAAATTGTCCATGGCCATTAGAAAAAAGATAAGCATTAGAATCAGTCAAGATGAAACTCAGAGATGTGAAGACTAAATACAATATGACACTTGGGAGGGGTTTTTACCAGGTTTCTAGAGGAAAGAGACGTATTTGTCATTTATTTCTATAAACAATATAACATCATTAAGGATGAAAGCAGCTAATACACATACACACATACACACATATACACACATAGAGTTTTAATTATTGGTCCACTTACAATTTTGAATTGTATCAGATATATAAGGGTCAAATCCTGTGATCATAAACTATGTAAATTTATAACAAGAATATTTATTTATTTTTATATTTTATTTATTTATTTTTATTGTGAGAATACCATACAGAGGAGTTACAATTACATGGGCAAGATAACAAGTACATTTTTTTTTATTGTGAACATACTGTACAGAGGGGTTACAATTACTTGGGTAAGATAATGAGTACATTTCTTATCAAGCATTGCAGCCTCCTCCTTTGTTTACCCTTCATACCCCTTCCCAGCCTTCCTCCGCCCCCCCACCCAATCCTCCCCCACCACCAAAATTGTAAAGTTCATTTTCGACATGACAACTTATACCAACAATATTTAATATTGCTTTAGCCAATCTTTCCCTAAGCAGACTGAAGAAACATCACACACACACACACACACACACACACACACACACACACACACACACAATAAAACCTCTCTGATTTAGAGAGTAATACAGTGAGGAATTTGAGTATAAATACCTTTTGAGGTATTGTACACAGGGGCTGGATAGGCATCGATACCCAATTATCCTATGTGTCAAACAGTTTTCCTTTTTATTGTGCCAGTCCTGGGGTTTGTACTAAGGAATGGGTGCTGTCCCTGACCTATTTTGCTGAAGGCTGATGATGCTCAACCACTTGAGTCACAGCCCTACATCTCACTTTTTTGGTGGTTAATTGGAAATAAGAGTCCCATGGGCTTTTTTACATGGGCTGGCTTCAGATTGAGATCTCAGCCTCCCAAGTAGCTAGGATTATGGGTTTGAGTTACTGATTCCTAGACACTGTTAAAATGAGGAAAACTATTAGCCAATTAATAAATGCAGGGCTAGAATAGGTATGGCTCATAATGAATTAGCTTAATAGACCCACACTTGTGTCATTTCTCCCTGTCAATATCATAAGTTTATAATTAAACTAGAAAAAATCAGTAACAGTTCACACAACACACACACATACACACATACATGCATACATTGATTTTTTTTCTATATATGAGGTAAGAGACATCATGGTAAGTAGTAAAGAAATTTGTATGTGATTTATATAATGAAAATTAATTTGTGTATAATTTATACTTTATAAAATGAAATTCTATGAAACAGTGTCACCAATCTCACTTAATATATCAGTAGCAATGTAGCCAGGCACAACTTCTGCAATGAGTAAGAAACTCAGAACCATTCCATAAAAATCAACTACAAAATGAGGCAATATTGTTTTAAAAAAACAGCCTTTGGTGTTCTAAATATTGAGGAGTCCCAGAAAACATATTAAAGAAAAATGTCTATGCATGAAAAAATATTAATGTTTAAGTGATGTAGATCAACAGAAATTATTCAATACTGAGAAGAGAGATAAAAGCTTAGATAAAACAGAAAGCATAACTACACTGGTAAAAATTCTTCAAACATTACAAAACACATAAAAATTCTTGACAAGCCTTGGGGATACTTAGGAGAAAATACAACCCAAATCATTCCTCAGGGCTAAATCTTCCTAGGACCAAAGAAGAGAGCACAAGAAAAGAACAACATAGAATATCCTGCTGAAGTAAATAATGTTTAGAAATCTTAGAAGACTAAATATAGCAGAACATATAAATGACTATAAAGTCTGAAATACATAAAAAACTACAGGACTAGGCAAAAAGCAGTTGCATAACAGACAACATTGAAAAAATAAAGAGAAAAATCACTAAAGATCAATTTTGTTCAGTTAAAGTAGTTGAGGGATTTAACATCCATATCTAAGAAAATATACAGAGAACTAGAAACACTGAGTCATCAAAATCAAATAAAAGGGCTTACAAAAGCAAACTAAACAAAAAACCTTGGCAGTAATTTAATAGTTAATTGTAAAAGACTGAATGTGGTCAGGGTCCAGTGGCTTATGCCTGTAATCCTAGCTACTCAAAGGGCTGAGATCTAAGGATCCTGGTTTGAAGCCAGCCCAGATAAGAAAATCTATGAGTCTCTTATCTCCAATTAACGACCAAAAAAAAAAACAACCCCAAAACCCTAAAACAAAACAAAATAACAAAAAAGCAAAACCAAATCCAACATCAAACAAAAACAAAAACAGAAAATATGGAGCTGTGGCTCAAAGGGGAGAGTTCTAGTTACCCTGAGCGACAAAGCTCAAAGATAGCACCTAAGTCCCCCCCCCCACACACAACACACAGACCTAATGCTTTCTGCTAAATTAAGAAAAGGCAGCATCTCCATTCTCACTGTATCTCTTCAACATTGTACTAGAGTTTCTTGCTAGTATCATTGGTCAAAAAAATAATGAAAGTATACTCAAGTTTGAAAGAACAAATCTAAACTACATCACTAACATATGGTATAATCTTGCATCTGGAAATCTCATCAGAAAATACACATGGCATATATACACACATGCCTACTAGAAATGAAACACATTTTTTATATTCACAAATTATAAAATCGCTGGGCAAAAGCAATTGCATTTCTATATCCTCACAATGATATGCTGAAAAAATAGCTATTTAAAAATCTGTTTACAAAATGAACAAATCATAATAGTTTGGAATAAATTTAATTAAAGGTCCCCAAGATATACAAGAAAAACTGTGAAAGATTGCTGGGGGATATTGACAAAGATCTAAATAAAATATTAAGTATCTCATGTTTATGGGTTAGAAGATTCAATAAATTTTATGACAGCTACTTTTTTCCAAATAGATTAAGCAAGTTTTGTGAACATATGAGCATGATTTGCTCATAGAAACCAACAAGCCGATCCCTAGAATTACTACACTATTATAATGGATTTGAAAATTGAAACAATAAAGCAGATGCACTAACATATAGTACCCAATTTCTGAATCTACAGATAACCTCATACATTTTAGTTAATTTTCTTTCGTAAAACCTGAATATAATTATATGGTGAAGAAGATAGTATTTTTAACATTGACAATGGTGAGTATATTTAGAAAAAGAAGAACATTGCCCCTTACCTTATATCATAAACACAATGTAACTAAAACTTGTTCTCAATTGCAACCTTAATTTAATTTAATGAAACATGGCTAGATTTAACTACATACCTGTTATTCTAGCATTTGGAAAGCTGAAACAAGAGGATCTTGAGTTTGAGGCTACTGTGGTCTATACAGTGAGATCCTGTCTCAAAAATAAGAGTGAAATATATAGAAGAATATCCAGTCAATAATCTTCATAGCCTGGGGCTATGCAAACATTTCCTGGCTACAGTACCTATGTGACTCACGAACCAAAGCACATAATAGAATTTAACTTCATGATCATGAAATGAAAAGATAACTCATGTTTGTAAATTGCATATCTTATACACTTTGTATCCAGAACATATAAAAAATTCAAATCAGACTGTTTAAAGTAAAATATGTAAGCAAATAATAGACCAAAGATTCGAATATTTTGCCAAAGAGCACTTATGAATGCCTAATATGCACATGAAAATAACTACACTATATTTTGTAATTATTGAGATGCAACTGTAACATGCAATGAGGTATGGAAACACACACAAAAGTGGCTACAATTTAAGAGCAGAACAACAAATGTTGATGAGGATGTGGACAAAGAAGAGTCCTCTTACATTGCTAGTGGAAATAAAAAACAGTTTTATCACAATTGAAGTTGTGGTTGTCTTGGGTTTGAGGTTAGTATGATGAGGCTACATCTCATGTCACCTGGGAAAAAGTAGTTTTAACAATGCCAAAATATATAGGTCAATCCTAAAAAGATATAGGTCAATCCTAAAATTGGATGCCAAAACAACTAAATTAAACCAATGCATGACAAAGTTTATGTGGGATATTTCTACAGAGCCAATTTCTCATTTTATGCATTAAGTTCTACTACTTTTTGAGTGACACAATTGTAATTAATTGTGTTTATAACTCGTGACTCTCAGATACTACGTTTCACATGATTCAACAATTAATAAAATTCATAAGTCTTGCATGCAGACATATCATGAATCTGAGTCCTATTATTTTTGCTTAATTTTCCCCTTTGTGAAGTATAAGTAACATGAAGATTCCTTCTCATGGTCATCTCTCAATTTAATGAACTTTTATTGAGTGTAATGAAGGAATCTTGCAATGCATTTGGCAAAAGGCATATCTTGATTACTCAACTGAGTAGATGATTTAATATTAGAACAGAAAGAGAATCTAAAGTGATTCGTTTGTGTTAGCTAATCTGTTGAGAGACTATAAAGGAAGAAGTAGACATTATTGTACTCCTTTTCTTTTTTAATCTAAGAAAATGAAGCCTTCAATATTTGTTTATCCTGAAGTTACACAGCCAGTAGAGCAGAAGCAAGAGGAGAAACAGATCTAAGGGTAAAGCCAACAAAACGATCTTTCAAAGCAAAGGAGAAAGATTGAAGGGAAATCAGGAGAATCAAATCATGAATGAGATATTACCTACTGCTGCTGGCTTGATGACAGAAGAGCCCACATAAAGAAAGGGAGAAGAAAATGAATTCTGTTAACAACCAGTGATTTGGGGGAAAGACTCCCACCCCAAATGAAACTGTAAACTTGCTTGACATCTGGATTTTCAACCACAACCTGCTAAAGTTTACAACTATGAAAGCTGAGCTCATAAATGGCTTATGCAATCAGTGGATAATTTTGTGGTAACTGGTTGTACAAACAAGTTGTAAGAACACGAAGTTATATGTATTCTCTCTTTTTCCACTGTGTGACCCATGTGTGAAACATCTTTATTCAGCATTTCTTGTCCATCAAGAAAAATAATCATTCAATTTGAAGAATGATCACATACATGCAAATGGTGAGGAATGGAGGAACAGACTAGAAGAAACTGTTTTTAACTCCTCATGTGGCTATTTACTCTCTACAAGACCTTAACTAAGAGTCTGTATTTATCCTCTTCATTCTTACATTTTACAATTGATAAGAGTATTTAGCTAAGTTATCTCTTATGGTTGTTAAGAAGGTAAATCAAGTATTTATGAAATAAAAATGTGCATTATATACAAACTAAAAGAGAATTCTAAATGGGGAATTTGGAAGAAAAATGAAGAGCTAAATATGTCTTTCTCACTGTAGCCTTTGCCAGGATCTTGACAGTAATGATAGAAGCTGAACCTCTCCCTTGAGACATCTATCCATGCTTTTACTTGGTAGAATCTGACTTTAGCCTCAAAATGTTGTGCTTTCTTGCTTACTCCCAGAAACACACACACACATACACACAAACAACACACACACACACACACACACACACACTCAAGATAACTATACTCAATGAACTTTCTTCTATTTTCCACCTACTTAATGAATATACAACATACTCTTTCGATACCACAATCTACCTCTATATTGCTAAGGGATGTCTGGAAGTCAGATAAAATATCTCCCAATTGCACATAAACCCGAATGCTGCTCCTTTGATATTCCCAACTTCTGTTCTCAAAGATGTTAGGCCACAGTGTTAAAAGATGTAAGATCTGTATTTGTTTGTCAATGGACATTTTCTTTTCCCAGCACTTACAAAATATACCTTGAAATAAGAAAATTTACTCTTTCAAATCTGTGACACAGACATGATAACAGCACAGAAACAGTGAGGGTGTAGCCAGAGATACATCATGAGATGAATTGCAAGGGACTGGTTTTTACGGTAGTGGGTGGCTGCGCAAGCAGAAGTTCCACAGGGTAGGCAAGCTCTGGGGCATGGACTGCAACTGCTATCTGCAAGTGGTTAATATTTCTCCCAAGAACGTATGTGTCTTTCCTTACCTGTGACCACACATTACTTGAGTGCTGGACCTTTTGGCTAGTGAGTAAAAGAATGTTTTGAGAACTTTGTAATTCCTAACAGCTGTTATATGTAGCACTATGATAATAAAGTGTAGAGGAATCTCATCTCAAATCCATGCCGCTGCATGTGATGTCACTGTTCTCTCTGAAGAAGTAACACTCCCAGATATTTACCTGTACTCTACTCAGATAATCGCATTTGCTTCTCAGATCAATTTATAAGCATTTATGTCCTCAGTAATAGTTCGGGATAAAACCTAGCAATATAAATATTAAATTCAGTCATTCCATCATCCACCCATTTCTGTCTGTTCAATAGATAGTTTTGTGTGTCAGAAAGTATAATAACCACTGAAGCTTTAAGAGTTAAATAAAATATTGTGTATACACCTAAAATCCTAGCAGGGAGATTAAGGTGATAAAGTAAGCCAAATGATTTATCTGTATAAATCTTCTTCATAAGAATATGGAAAGGCTTTTAATCCAGAAATAAATTATAGCATGACAATCATGATTTAGATTTATTGAGGGCTTGCTCCTTCACAACATGTATTTCAGATGTTTGTAACAATGTTTCAGTCTAAATACCAACAATTCTCTTATTCAAATTGAAAATAATAATTCTTTCCAAGTCTTTCCTTTTCCTTACAAATGGGGAAATGTCATTCTTTCTGCTGGAATCATAGAATTCCACTATGTGTGCATATGTGTGTGTGTGTATACATCACATTTTCTTGATCCATTTTTCCACTGAGAGACGTCTGGGTTGATTCCATATCTTAGCTATGGTAAACAATGCTGCAATTAACAGGGTTGTGTTGTGAAATAAGCCAGACCCCCAAAGAAGCATAAGCATACGCTGCATGTTTTTCTTCAATTGTAATAATTAAAATGTGCCTATAAATCTACAAGATAGGAAAAGACAAATAATTAGTCTTGGGCATGATTAATTAAACAGCACTCTAAACATTTACACAGTGAGACCAAAGGAGGATATTCTTAGGAAAGGATCACAAGAGATCAATAACTATGTGCATTGACCATATAAGATGGTACTTATCAAAATGAACTCTAAGAAACAAGAGGTTTTTCATTGTACAGTTTGTGGTTCCTTTTTTCTTTGTTTTTCCCCCTTTTGCTGATGTTTTTTTTTTATTTCTGTACCCTCTATCTTGTATACTAGTCTATCTGATTTGGGGAGGAAAGGGGGAAGCACAGAAATACTTGGGCAAAGGGTGAATTCATTCAGCAGTGATATTCATTAGACACTATGTTGTAAATGAACTATACAACTTGTGGGGGGGGGAGTCAGGAGGGGGAAACTGGGGGAGGCGGGAGTGGGTGACACTATTCAAAAGGAAATGTATTCATTATTGACTTCTGCAACTGTAACCCCTCTGTACATTGCCTTTACAATATTTTTTAATTGGAAAGAAATTTGTACCAATAACAAATTAAACAATTCAGGTAAGGATTCTCACTCATATTGTCTAGATCTGTGGTTCATGTTCTTGAACATCAAACTTGAGATGCCTAAATATTGCATAAGAAATTATCAAAGTGGCAGGAAATAGTGGTTAATTCCTGTAATTCTAGCTCTCAGGATGCTGAGATCTTAGAACCACAGTTCAAAGACAGTAGATGTGATTCTTATCTTCGAAAAACTACCCCCCAAAATCTGGAAGTAGAACAGTGGCTCAATTGATAGAGCTCTAACCTTTAGCACAAAGGTTCAGTGAGAGCACCAGGTCCTGAATTAAAGCAGTAGCTTGGACAGAAAAGACAGGAAGAATAGAAAGGAAGAACAGAAAAGAAGAACAGAAAGGAAGGAAGGAAGGAAGGAAGGAAGGAAGGAAGGAAGGAAGGAAGGAGAATAGAGGATTGAGAAGGAGAGGAGAGAGAAGAGAGAAAGGGTAAAGAGAGAAGAGAGGAAGACAGGAAGAGAGGAAGTGAGAGAGATAGAGAGAAAAAGACAGAAAAAAGAAGAGAAGAAAAGAAAAGAAATTATCTAAGGGTACCAGTTTTAAAAAGTAGTGGGAAATAAAAAAACACCTTAGTATGGATGAGTTGTTGATAATAAAATGGTACAAAAATGCCTTGCTATTAATGTGGACTTCTTTCAAAATAGAAGTCTTAAAGCATACCAATGTAATGATTTTGAACCTATGTGCATGCACTGAGCCTCAAATTTTAAACATGTTGTAATTCAGAAAGTAGTTTTTAAATTCACAAATGTCATTGTGTATCAGAAAAATCTGTCCTCTCCTTCCCTTCCTCCCTCCCTCTCCCTCTCGTCCTCCCTCTTCCTCCCCCATCTCTCTCTATCAATTTCTCTCTGTCTTTCACTCTCCAAAGGAAATTCACTCTGTCAGCAGGTTCCCTTGGAGTAATACTTCTCATTTTCAGTTGTTATGGAAGCTCAGCTACACCATAGTTCCATTTGTTTATTAGCTTTCATGTAAAGGAAGCTACCTTGACCAAGATCACGTGTTCTTTCTGAAGGCATTATGTATTTCTTCTCTTTATGTATGCACAGAAAGGCTAAAAAGCAGCCAAATAAGACTTAACATCTCTCTAGGGTGTTCCCAGCTTCCAACCTCTTGGGATAACCTGGGTTGAGACCTTTGATGCGACTGTAACACATCTTAAATTTTCCCTCTATCCAGTTTTTCTTCTTTTACTCTCCTATAGAAAGCACACCCCAGGATACTTGCTACAAGTAAATTTCTGTATCAAAAGTATGAAATTTTATTTTAACCTACTCACAAGCTGTGGTACTGTGTTGCTCTTTATGAATGCAGGAAGAATATACGAAGCTCTTAATATCTTAGTATTTCTTAAAATTTCTTTAAAATTATGTGTTTATGACACTATGGATTAATAAAGGTTGCTTTAGATGATATTAATCATCACACAGCAAGCAGCATGAAAATAAACTTTGAAACAGACATTGTTTCCCTTCAAACTCGAACATAGCAAACTAATATCTGAATATAAGTTCAGTACAGGAACACAAAGGCTAGAAAATTCAGTATCATGTAATAAGCCCTGATTTGTCACAGAGGAAGACATTACATTTTGCTTGCATTCTTCTTGCTGTAGCACAATCCTGAAAAATATCTCATTAAATACTGGCTCGGACTGTAGTGTCTTGGTATGTGTAACAATGAGTTGTAGGACTAAACAGCCCAATGAGAAATGCCCTGTTTCTTGTTATCTTTGAATCTGCAGTGTGAATGATAAATCATTTTTAACATTTCTTTCAATATTCTGTGGACTGAAAGGACTGTTGTAATGATTACAGGATGTAAGACTTCTAAAAACAAAGGCATACACATAGGCATATATATATATATATATATATATATATATATATACATATATATATACATATACATGCACAAGTCATCATCCAGACCCAGGGGTCATTTTAATGATATTTACCAAATAGTTGGGGACTGAGGAAGACTGGACGTCTGTGTTTGTCCTTATGCTACCTAATTTTCTGAGAGACTGCATATTTACAATTTCAAGTCATGCATTTTTCTGGAACTGGAAATTTGGCAAGATTTCTAGGTCAGTTGGAACGCTAAACATCATTCGATCCTGTAAGATAATAGCCTGTCATCTGAGTAAAAATGTTGATGAGAGAGTTGAAGATAAGGGATTAGAAGGTGGCTGAGTGTTCAGAAATTCAGAGATTTATAGAAAAGATTGATTATGTTGATTTTTGCATTTCAAAAAAGAAAGGCACAAGAAAAAGTTGGTTCTTACTTGTATATAAAAGAGAAAATGAAAGGCAAAATATCCTCCCAAAGAATGACACATAAAAGCAAAATGAGAAGATGCAATAATGAATGGTTTTGAACTGGCAGATAAAAATTTTGAGAAATAAATAGGATCACTAATCTAATGAGACAAAAATATCCACAATATATTTGCAAAAACAGACATTGAGCTATCAGGTAACAGTTATTGGTGTGTGATGGAAATATTGAAAAGTATTATAAAATAATAAAGAAATTAATGAAAAATTTCTATTATAAAAATGGTAAAACTATACATATAGAAACTTTGATCACATACATATATGCAGGTAGTAGCATTACCTAAAATAAGTTTATTCATCTCTTCTTTCAGTTGTATATTGAATGTAAGTTTATGTGTCATCTTTTTTATTTACTTTTTTTTTATTGTGAAAATACCATACAAAGGGGTTACAATTACCTGGGCAAGGTAATGAGTACATTTCTTATCAAGCATTGTTTCCTCCTCCTTTGTTTCCCTTTCCATCCCTTCCCATCTCCCCCTCCCCTACCCCCTGCCAAAGTTGTTAAGTTTGTTTTTCGACATAATGATTTGTACATCTCATTGTTGCAATGGGTCCACTTGTATCCCTATTTAAATGATTTGTTTTTTCCCTTCTGCATCTTTCCACCATCTTTTGATTACTGGAACATACTACTTATTCGTGAATTCCATATATAGTTTTGTTTCTGTTTTCCTATTGTATTGAGCATTGAACCAGAGCCTCATACTTGCTGGCTTGAATTGGAATATAATTTAATTTACCATGACAATATTTTATATTTGAATAGGATCTTATGAGAACACTTTTATCATCTAAATTTTAGAGTGAGACTTATTCACTTATTTTTCTTTATATAAAGCAACTCCTTATCATTATATATACTTTTAGTCATATTTACTGGCTTTGATTAATTTGTTACTAATTTTATCGGATATCAAAACACTAACAGTGATTTTAAAATGATATACTATAGCCTACACAGTTTAATTTTAAAAGTTAATCAAGCATATGTAGCTTTCATATTTTCTTTCATCAATCTCCTCATTCTTTACTTTAGAATTTTCTGTACACTGTCTGTAGACTATAACACTTCTACAGTATTCTTCAGCCTTTTTCATGGCAAGATTTTCTCTAACTGCATACATTGATACAAGGCTGCCAAATTACTTCACCGATTTTGCTTCTTTCTACTGAAATAACATCTTATTGATCCTGCGAACTTGTCTCATTTTAAGTTGCTTATCCAAGAAAAAAATATATTCTTTTTGTGAATGTAATCTTTAAATCTTTTTAAACCTAGAGACAAAATTATGTAGGATTGATGTAAGAGCTGCTATTAAACATACAAAGGGCTATCAGATGGACAAAGTGTGTTCTTTTTAAAAGGGCAGAATTTCGACAAATCAATGGAAATTACAATATTTTGATTCAGCATAGGGAATTACTTAACAGTGGGGTAAATATCTTCCAGAGAGAGTTCACTCTCTGGATGAAGTTGAATTTATGAATTGTTAATCATTTTCTGAAAAATATCTGGACTAGGCATACGATTATATCAAAATCATAAATATGATTATTCAAAAACACTTTCTAAGCCAGCTAATTTGAACTTTTCTATATGTAGAGATGAAGTTCAACAGAGTCCAAAATCATCCAACTAAGCACTGTATAATCTAGAAGTCACCAGGATCACCATTGACATTATAGGCATATTTGTGAGTGTGAGTGCTAAGGAAGAATTGGCTAATATTATTCACTCACCCCAAGAACACTAAATAGGAATTTCTGTTGGAGCATAGATATGTGAGTCTATTAAGTTTTGCAACCATAGATACTTCTAGAAGTATGGGGCTAAAGTCACCAGATTCTTAGTCATAAACATTTATTCTTTCAAACATACAATGCTATTTAAAGCCATCTACTGCATGGAATCTATGACTTTTTTCTTTAAAATACCTTATTTGTACTCAGGAAAATTTGTGATGTACTTGAAAATTTTTAAATTGGGTTGACTTATGTTGCCCATTGGTTTTTCATACAAAATGTACTTATGTATTGCAAATATAAAATACTGGAAATTAATAGAAAATAGGCTTAATGTGGTACTGAAGAGTGAGGACAGCAAACTATACTAGAAGTAAATAAATGAATTAACACAGTTGCATTGGATCCAAGCTGATTCTAACTTGAGAGCTATTAATACACATGTTAGTAGGTATTTTTGCTTATAATGTACGTAATTGACATTTGGCAATTTTATTTATACTGTAAGTAATTGACATGTTTGACAATAGTATTCGCTTGTCTATTAGGTCAAGAACTCCTTGTAGGGGGAATCTCTAGTGTATGAGAGCCATGTCTGAAACAGCTTGCTACCATCTAGATAAAATGCACACAATTGTTGTGCACCAGTGGCTCACACCTGTAATACTAGCTACTTAGGAGGCTGAGATCTGAAGATGGCAGTTCAAAGCCAGCCTGGGCAGGAAATACTGTAAGGCTCTTATTTCCAATTAACCACCAGAAAACTGGAAGTGGTGCTGTGGTTCAAGTGGTAGAGTGCTTGCCTTAAGCTGAAGAGGTCAAGGACAGCGTCCAGGCTGAGTTCAAGTCCCATGACGGACCCCCACCAAAAATACCACACAATTTTGTTGACATAGCTGCATTCAGAAGAAAACTTGTAAATCACACAATAGATGTGTAAGTCCTTTATTTTGTAAACACTTTCACTTAATCATTTTGAAATCATTTTATAGTACAACATGTAGTTGAACTTGTCACTTACAAATTCCATCTTTAGAATGTATTTTTCTTTTCTCAATTCTTGGGTAACATGTTCAAAATTTCCTTTGACCTTCATATCCTTCCTGTATAAAATGCTTCCATACCTAGAGAAATCTCTTCTCTAATAAGGTATCCTTAAAAGATCTACTAAAATATCAGATTTTTTTTCTTATACCAATACTGGAGCTTAAACTCAGGGGGACATTCTCCTTCAGATTTTTTGCTCAAAGATAGAGCTCTACCATTTGCAGTGTAACTCCAGTTCTGGTTTTTGTATGGTTAAAGATAAATTTCTCATGGACTTTCCTGCCTGGGCTGGCTTTGAACTACAAACTTTGATATCACACTCTTTAGTAGCTAGAATTACAAGCATGATCTATCTGAATCTGTCTAAGATACCAGATTTTAACGGAAAACTTAGTAATCTGCAAGTGCCTTGCTGAGTTTGGATCATTTGGATCTTAATGTCTCTTCAAATCACGTGTTGAAGGCTTGATACACAGCCTGCGGGGCTGTTAGTAGGTAGTAGGAACTGCAGTAGGTGAGATCTAATAGAAACAGGTTAAGTCATTAAGTGTGCCCCTGAAGAGGAAACATGTCCAATTTCTTCCTGTTCTCTCTTGCTTTCTGGTTCCCTTCAGATGAGTAGGCTCCTCTGTCATGATAGCTCTAAAACTAACAAGGCCAAGCCATAAAACTTCTGATACCCTGAGCCAAAATAAAACTTTTCTCCTTATAGTTTATTTATCTTCATGACTTTGACATAATATTCGAAATGGCATAGACAATTCGTACCAAGACCTGGGATCATTGATGTCACTAGGTCTGATTAATTGATCCCTAAGTCCTTGATTGGTTTGGAAGAGGAATTTGTTGCAGTCTGGAGAAGCAGGCTAGAGAACCCCTGAAATACTAGAGGTGGAGCCACATCAACCATTCTGGGGCTGTTCAGATGATCAGTATTTAGACAGAAGAGGTAATAAGGCGATGTTTCAGATGGCAGTAAGAGAACTGGACTAGATGTTATCCGTATTCCATGATGAAAAATGGTTTAGCTTCCTCTTTGTCCATGCTGGAAGATTTTGTGGGAGGCTGAAGTTAAAAGCAATAAGATTTCCTAGTAGAAGAAAGTATACATTGTGTGTACATTTAAGATTCATCTTCAATGTGTCTATTTCTTCATTGCACAAACCTTAACACGTTTCTGTCTGTTTATCCATTTTCATAATGTGTCAAAAAAGAACCATTTACACATTCCACTTTGCTACCATGTGGCCCTTGCAGAGCTGCAAATGGTGTGAAAAATGTCATTGTTCACTAGGTAAATAGAAATGATAGCTGTTAAATTTTCATTAGTTTTTTTTTGGATAACACTCCTACCTACAGTTTGGGTATGCTTATTTACTTCAGAAGAACAATATATCTTTCCTCTTATCAAGTTATTTTTATATTCAAATAAAGGGGTACACTAATGTGCCCCCTTTTTATTTTTTAAGTTTCTTTTTTTATTGTGAAAATACCATACAGAGGGGTTACAATTACATAGGCAAGATAATGAGTGCATTTCTTTTTTTTAATTTTAATTTTTATTTTTTGTGAACATACTGTACAGAGGGGTTACAATTACATGGGCAGGATAATGTGTACATTTCTTATCAAGCATTGCGGCCTCCTCCTTTGTTTACCCTTCACATCCCTTCCCAGCCTCCCCCCCACTCCCCCACCCAATCCTCCCCCCACCCCACACCAACGTTGTAAAGCTCATTTTCGACATGACAACTTGTACTTCTCATTGTTGCAACAGGTCCACCTGTATCCTTAAATGACTTGTTTTTCCCCATCTCCTCAAGTTATACCGACATCAAATATAGTGAAAGCAAGGGTTATGCTGTGGGGGAGGGACATGCAAAGCAACAAAGAAATAATCTTATAAATGCATTAGAAACAAATGCATGAAAGAAAAAACATTTAAATACATATCTAAGGGTTCATTTTTCTAACATCACATTATCTGACCTTTTCTGCTTGACTCATACATATACTAGATATTGCAAATAAGGGAAACCATGGGACCCATGTTTCTTTAGGCCTGGCTTACTTCACTTAATATAATTTTTTCCAAGTCTTTCCATTTCCTAACAAATGGGGCAATGTCAGTCTTTCTGATGGAGGCATAGAATTCCATTATCACGCATTGTTGCTTCCTCCTTTGTTTCCCCTTTCCATCCCTTCCCATCAACCCCCCCAATTATATATGTGAAGTTACACAAAATGTTAGAAATGAGAAAAATATATGTGCTTGCTGGGATTTAAAATACAAAATCAATCTAGAACAATCATAGCAAATGAGTTTCAGGGAAATTCAAGAAACATAACTGTTCCCATTTTTTTAATATATGAAAGCAAAGATGTGTAACATAGATGGGTGTATCCCTGACTATTTCTCACTAGTGCGTGGGTCCATGAGGGATGCATATTTCATGTAGTATGTATATGTCATATACCTAGATCATGACATGTTCTTATAGTTACCTTAGTCATTGAATTGAGAATGGCATAACTCTTTGGAAAAGAATCAGTGATACAATGTGGCTACAACAAACTTGATTCTGACGTCTGTCTAATTCTAAAGTTCTGCCTCATATGAATCTAGTCTGATTGTTCAAAAGAATACACCTCTCATTTGGGAGGTTATTATTACAGAGAGGTATCACATTAAAAAGCAACAGAATGGAATTTTCACATGAGGAGATATATATATATATATATATATATATAGTGACTATTAAGATATATATATAAATATATATGTATATATTTCATAGTAGATAATATGAGCTTAAGTAATAATCTAATGATATTAATTAATATAAATCTTCTATTAAGGAAGAATATTTTTCACAGAAAACAATGAAGTTTTTTGTTGTTTAAGACTGATGTACTAAATTCCCTGGGATCTGTAGGACTTCACTATGAAGATCTTCTGATGTATCCTGTCCAAGAAATAAAAATCTTGAAACTACATATTTTTCTTAATGTACTATGTGAAGTTATTTTTTGTTTCCTTCATTCCCCCCCCCCTTTGCTTATCCCTTGTTGTCACTCTTTTTTGATTTTGGTATATTGTGTCATATATATATATATATATATATATATATGTATATATATACATAAACTTATACTTATATATGTATATGTTTATCTGATTTGGGGAAGAGGAGAATAACAAAATGATAAGACAAAGGATAAAGGGTGAGCCAATGCAACATTGATGGTCACAAGACACTATGTTGGAAGTGAACTTTACAACTTGAGGGAGGAGTGTGGGGGAAATGGAGGAAAATAAGGGTGGAGGTAACAATGTTTGACAAGAAATGTACTCATTACCTTACTTATGTAACTCTAAATCCTCTGCACATCACACGTACAATAAAATAAAATAAGACAAAAGAAAATGACAAAATCTACATACAGTCACTAGGAACTCTAGATTCCATATTCTTCACACTTGTGCTTTCAAGCTCACAAATATTTCAATCGGAGCATACTTATGTGTTCTCTTATCCATTCCTACTCATAGCAGCAGTAAGCTTGCACTCTTCAGCTGGTATTGAAACAACTGTTCCTAGTGTGCTTCCATAAAGGAAAGAATGATTTAAAGAGTTACAGACTAGTGAGCATTCAGGAAAGGCTGTTTACTGAATAGTAAATTTAATAAATATGTTATCTCAGAAAATATTTTAGGAAACATGTTTAAACTGACAAGGGAGATAAAAACATCAATAATGTCACCAACCAAAACAAAACCCAATTACCACTGATATTTTCAACTACTATTTGTGTTTTATAAATTTGCTAACATAAATATACTCTTGTGAACTCAATAAAATATTTTCAAATTTTTATAATTTTGTATTATTATTTATCTGTGTCTTAATGTATATATAAATTTCTACCATATAAACAAACCTAATTATACCCTTATTTTGAAATTTAGGTTCTCAAAATATCTGACACCCTAAAAAGAAATGAAGTCTCTAATTATCTTCATAAAAAGTAATTTTATTAGATAAGATTTCCCAAATTGAAAATACTAAATGAAATTATAACGTAAGTAGATAAAGGATAGTTTCAGCTATACTTAATAGTGAGAACATTTTCTCACTTCTTTTCCCAAAATTATTATCAATGTAAATTCAGCATATTACTTCTTATTTTATTTGCATTTCTTTGCTTATTTTGAATATATATATATATATATATATATATATGGTCTGGACAATTTAATCCAATTTCAGTATTTAACAGATTATTATTAAGTAATCTCAAAATTAAGGATTAGCTAAAGATAATATAATATACCTTTGACATTGTCAAGGTGGACAAATACATTATTACTAATACTACTCATATCAGTCACATATCCCTTAGTAGTACATCACACACAGACCTTCTAAATATGTTGTTTTTGTACTATGTTTGTGTTTGCCTTTATTCCTAACATATATATGTAAATACATATAACTTCATTACACGTTCTAAAATGCAGATAAACAGTATAATATGCTTTAGATATTGTTAATCTTATTAACATCATTTTTGAGTACCATCCTTAATTATAGTATATCTCTTTCTTAAACTTATATCTGCATAAAACTTTTTGATAAATATTTTCTTCACATTTAAAACATTACCTTAAATATTGTGCCATGTAAATTCTTGAGTCCATATGTGAAAAAGTTTCTAGTTTACATATCAAGAAGTTCGAGTGCTATAAATTAGCTAATTTGAAATTTTCAATCTTGTTCTCATGAGTCATAATTTTTACATTACAAATCTTTCTGTACAGGAAGATCTACTGGTATTTAATTTAATTATACATTTGGGATTTGCTCTTACAATCCCTCATTCCACCTCTACACTTTTAAGATAATCTTCTAAGACAGAAGATTATGATTCATTGTGAAGTTAGCAGTCTGTATTTCTGAAGCTCATATACATTTTGTCCTTGTTTAAAAGGAGATGATGGCTGGAATTAGGATAAATGGAAGGAAAAATGAGATTGTACTCATAAACTGACATGCTAAATTGAAACCCCTATTTAATGAAAATAGAAAACAATTTTTTTTTGTTTGCCAATCTTGGGGGTTGAACTTAGGGTCTAGGGTCCTTCCTTTACCCACAATGCCACCTCTGGCCTTTTTCTGGAGATGAGTTTCATGGATTTTCCTGCATGGTCTTTGAACCAAGATCCTTAGATCTCAGCCTCCTGAGAAGGAAAGATCATAAGGTTGAGCCACTGGTGCCTGCCTAGAAAATTAATAATTAAAAAGATATTATTCTTTATTGTCTGTTTTTTAGTACTTTTACAATTTTGTGCCTCTAGTTGCTCTGTTTCTCCAAATACAAAGCATTCTATTTTAACAAATGAGGTAATGTCTTTCTTCAGTTTTGCAGTATTTCTTAGCATGAACTTTTTCTAATATTAACTTGGTTATCAACCTTGATACTCCATTTAAAGCTAAGTGGTGGTATTAATTCAATTAAATTTCTTTTTTTTCTTTCTTGTTTTTCTTTTTAATGTACTTATAGTGTACTATGTGATTTTTTTCTTTTTTCTTTTTCTTTTTCTTTTTGTGAAAATATTGTACAGAGGAGTTACAATTACATGGGCAAGATAATGAGTACATTTCCTATCAAGCATTGCCGCCTCCTCCTTTGTTTACCCTTCACATCCCTTCCCAGCCTTTCCCTGCCCCCCCCACCAAAGTTATAAAGTTTGTTTTCGACATGACAACTTGTACTTCTCATTGTTGCAACGGGTCCACCTGTATCCTTAAACGACTTGTTTTTCCCCATCTCCTCCACAAATTATACCGACATCAAATATAGTGAAAGCAGGGGTTATACTGTGGGGGAGGGACATGCAAAGCAACAAAGAAATAATCTTATAAACAAATGCATGAAAGAAAAAAACATTTAAATACATATCTAAGGGTTCATTTTTCTAACATCACATTATCTGACCTTTTCTGCTTGACTCATACATATACTAGATATTGCAAATAAGGGAAACCATGGGACCTATGTTTCAATTAAATTTCTTTATGACAGAGGTGCATTTTCTTTCTGTTTGTTATCAAGGCTCCAACTTTTGAGATTTCCCCAAGTTTAACAAATATCAACTTGTGTATCCATTTCTGTTCAATCCATCCACTCTATGATTTCAAATGTTGTATCTTGGGTTATACATTTTAATTTGTTTCAATTGCCTAAGGGGTTTCCAGTTCTGATGAAATAATCCTAGAAATAATCCTCTTAGAACAGATTTGCCAATTGTTTGGATTCAGCTTGACATGAGTGTGGAAATAATGATTGACCTGTGGAGCCCTTGCCTGTGTCCCCTGTACAGTTTCTAGCATATTGTAAATTAACAGCAGTAGTAGAATGGTGTGTGGATGTTATGCCCCAGACACTAGAGCCATCAGTGCCAGGATGTTCTCATGTCTTTCAGATTAGCTTAAGATGAGCCAGATACAGTCTAGCCGAGATAATGCCGCTTTTGTCATGACCGGTTTAAAAGCCCTCATGGCTCTGCTTCTGGCCCCGAATCATGAGTATTCATTTGGCATTACTACTGCCAGGACCACACTTCCAATAAGTTTTCAATGGTTTGCACTCTTGCAAAATCTGGATCTGCCTATTTCTTTGGTTTCACAGAACCTCAAACCCAAGTTATTCCAGAAAAGTAATAATTCCATATGCCGTTTGCTAGAACAGAATGGATGGTTCACTTTTCTATGAAGGGAATGATAGCAAATACATTAGCTTACACATTTTCGTTTGGATAATCATCATTGCTGTTTGTTTCTTTGTTTATATTTTAAACCTTTAAATAGATAATAAACATGTTTAACTCATATATCACATGCAAATAGGCCACATGAAATTTGGCCTGTATGCAAACCACTGGGTAAATATGTGTTTTTTATTTATTAAGTATAATTGTGATTTTGTGTTTATTGTCTTTCTTCTTATTTTAAATCTAATCTCTTGTATTAGCTTTAATACTACATGAAAATGACTGCAATGTGTGTGTATGTGTGTGTGTGTGTTTATGTATTGAAGAGAACAACAAAATTTTGTTTTTGGGTAATATTCTTTGGCTCTAAGCAAGCAGTCTTATACTATGGAAATCTAATCAATAATTGAGATGATTCAAAACCATTCTGATCTCTCAGAGAGCAGTTCTATTTCTGATTCACTCTCATGCTTATGGCACAATTTTTCCATGGAAAGCCTAGGGGATTTATTGCCCCCTTTCCTTTCTTGGTAAACTCTGAACTACAGTGTTTGTTCTCCACCCAAGAGTCTCTCAGAACTGTTCAGCTTCTTGGTTTGGGGGGGGGGATATAAATTATTATCATTGGGAGATTGGCTCTGAAATTTCAGAAAAGAGTATTCTATTTTTTTTAAAGTTTCCAGATGATTCCAGGAGACTGCCATCAGTTGATAGCCACTTATATGCATTCACTGTCTAGTTTATCTTATTTACTGTTACTGTTAAAAATATTCCCTAGCTAATGCTGCCAAATATCTGCCAACACATAAGACCTCTCTAGGCACCCTAAATTTATCTACAGTAATTAGCGACATAATCATGTCCTTCGAATCATTTCTCAAAGTTGTCGTCAATATGACACGTTTAAATATGAAAATCACGTTCTTTTCCTACTGCACCAACACACACACACACAAGCACACAAACACATATATACACATGCATAGGCATAAACACCACATCATTTTCTTATCTCATTTTCTACACAAGCAAATATCTACAACTACTCAAGCATTTAAAGGAAAAAGCTTATAGTCACTCCTAACTATAATGTGATATACTATAGTACATGAATCACATTGGATTCCTGCTCCTCATATGTTTAATAAAATCATACATCATTACCATTGGTTTTCAATTTGTCTTGATTAAACAGCTCAGTTATAGAACTTTGTAATGACTTTCTATCCTTTGACTATTTTATTGCATCTATTAAATAGTGGCGGATACAAAAACATATATAAGCATTATATAAAATATAGATATTTGACAGTCATCAAAATAATAATTTGATCATATCTAAAATATCATCCATGAATAGTATCTCATATATCAGAGAATGAAATCTAATATTATGATGTCCTTAAAGGCCTATGGAATTTTTTGCTCCTTTCAGTATGTTCTTCCAGAATGATAGGTAGATTTAGTCAACTTATTCTCAAAAATGTCTTCTTGTTCTCAAAGAAAATTCACTTGAATATGTATCTCTATACTAAGCAGTGTCTAACATTTAACTATGTACCATACAACTTAGATTTGTCAAGATAACAAGGAAATATATACATGATTGTTCAATTATATATTTAAAGAGTGTATTTCCTTTTTAATTTATCAGATTAACTAGCCTCAACACCAATATTAAGATGTGTATATTTTTTCATATTGCTCGTTTTGCTGATTATAGTTAACATGTGGTCCTTTTTTTAAAACAATCAAATATCTTCTTCAAGGAGTTTCCAACCTCTATCTTTCACATTCTCAGCAGTAGTCTTTCTTCGATGTGTTATTTTACGATAATATTATCATGTAATATTTAAAAGTTGTGATAAGACTACTATAACATTGTTGCTTAATATTTTTACTGTAATTTTACAAAATAAAATTGGGAAGTTTCTATACAAACAAAACAGTTATGTATCTGTAGAAGCTCTTGGTTTTCCAGAGTTATTTTGTACTCTCCTCAAACACCATTCCTACCCCCCTACAATGGCAAAGGGCTAAGGATGAATGTAGACAGAAGGAAAATCAGTGAGGGATTTTTCATATTTCATAAAATAGAAATAGAAATAAAAGATGAATTTAATGGAAGAATCAATGTTTTTTATCCTTTTATTTTTCCAATATCTAAAAACACATTAAATGATGTTGCTTTGTAAGTTGGGGACTTCTAGAGACTTCTGGAGCTGTAGTCTGGTAACGACTTGGGAAGGCTGGAGCCAGTTATCTATGTGGCAGGCTGCACGGTTTCTAGTTTAATTCTCCTCCTTCTATCAGGCTTTCTCCACTCTTCCTCTGGCAGTCAAGACCACGCAGTGACAACCCATATCCAAATTCTGAATTAGTGCTCTGCTCAAATGTGTAGTCTGACCCATTGCAGAGTCTACATTCAGTCCATATTTTCAAAAAAGCAAACAGGGTAAGTATAGCCTGGTCCTATGTTTGACATTACCATTACAATACTAGTCTTGCCTGAGGAATGGTAAGCATTATGAAAGGAAGAAAGTATTACTATAGCCACATTGTAGAGGTTACAGGCACTTCGTGGCCATGGGACTACATACAAGGAGAATGTTTTGGAGGAAAAATATTGAGATACAGTATCAGTTCTGTTTCTGGATTCTAGGCCATGCCTACAGTGGGTCTTTTACTTTTGCCTCAGTAAGTGGTTCAAGTTCACTAATTGTTGGCCCTGGGGCTTCCTTTTGTCAGAAAAAGCTTTTGTGCTTGAGTAGCCCAGAATGTTTTGTTTCTAATTGAATACCTGTACATGTGGCTCATGCTTTCCAATAATTCTTCTCAAGATAAGTCAGCCCTACCAGTCAGGTTACTGCTATTGAGCTGGCTCTGCAAAACATTGAAATTTACAACCTCAAGGTAAGAAAACTTAAGTTAAATCTATACTATGTATGACATTTGTCAAGGATGACTGTTCTAAAGCTGAAACACTTGGTGTATTGACACATCCTTGTACCTAGGAAGAAATTGTCCTTCCCAGTACAAACAGGGTGTGGCAATGGACAGTTTTAATACACTGTCATTTGAGAATCACATAAACTCAGTAAGATACTTATTACTATCTCCATTTTGAGATTAGGGATAGTAATTCTGGGCTAAAGTCCAAGTTCACCTACTCATCATCCATGTTTCCTTGGAAAGTTATTTAAACTCCCCTATTCTCAATATTTTCCTCTCTGAAGTAATGGTGATAACACTGATATTGGAGATTTAATGTCAGGATGAAATGATAAAAAGAACATATTTAAAATTACTTACATATAATAGATATTTAATTAACTTCTCCTTTGCCTTTTACTTGATGAATTCAGACAATACAAGTGTAATCATTTAGTGAATCATCTATTATCCTCTTTACACTTAGGCTGTGATAGTTGAGTAAACATTTTTGTAATTATAAATGTTTATATGCTTGGGATCTGTGATACAAATCTGAGTGTAATTTATTCATCTTCTTGCTACACTAAAGAAGTTATTCAGTTAAAGAGTTATCAAGCTGTAACCGCACACAGTCAGTCTGTTCCCACCCAGTGGAGATAATGGATCAGGAAATAGAGTGATAGAAAGAGAAAGAATTGTAGTAGAAAGGAATGGCATTTGGAGAGGTGGAAGTCATTTGCTTTTCTGGAACATGTTATCCTTCACCCTAAAGGAAAATCTTTTATATAAGTGTCCAAGGGAAGATATATAGAGCACAGACAAATAGGTGCCTCAATTTTTTGTGTTTCAGAAAAAAAGACTTTCCAGGAGGGTGTCTGTTCTTGTATGTCTCGCTTAACTTTCATAAAATGCCAAGACTTGTAGTTCAGGAGATCTAAAGAAAGCATGAATGATCAAAATTTTGTTTTGACTTACATCTGTCTTTTGTTGCCCATGTTTCTGGCAAAAACCCTTCCAAGGGTGACCTTTTCCTAAGCTTGGCTGGCGAAACTGTTGAGGAAGGGATCATTTGTCCAATTCCTAAGTAACTTCAGTGTGTATTTAATATTTAAAAGATAGACTTGCCAGGTGCCGGTGGCTCAGGCCTGTAATCCTAGATACTCAGAAGGCTGAGATCTGAGGATCATGCTTCACAGCCAGCTTGGGCAGAAAAGTCTGTGAAATTCTTATCTCCAATAAACCACCAGAAAACTGGAAGTGGCGCTGTAGTGAGGTAGAGCACTAGCTTTGATCTGAAGAGCTGAGGGACAGCGCTCAGGCCCGGAGTTCAAAACCCATGACCAACAACAAAAACAAAAAAAAATAGACTTCAGTGGTTAGTTAATTCCTATGAGAAAACAGGCAGTACAAGATAAATTTCGGAAAACTGGGTCTTATGGGATGTGATTAGGTTTGGGTTCAATGTCATTTAAACACTTTGGAAGTTGTGTTGTTAAAGGAGTTAAGATCCTAGATTTTTTTTCTTTTTTTTCCACTCAGTATTGTACTCTTGCTACATCTCCCCCCCTCCCTTTTTTTTTTTTAACCAGTCAGTTCTTTTATGATTTTCTCTAAATTTACCCGGTTGTTCTACAATTAATTCACTTGTCCCATCTGTCATAAGATGTAAAAATAGATTCTGGGTCTCCATTCCTAGCTTCTGACACAGGGTTCTAAAAAGCCTGGATGTCTTCTAAAAGTGATTGTGGTCCTAGAAGTTTGTTTTGTTATTTATAATCAATCCTTTCAACCATACCTGAGTTGCTGCTAAAGTGACTTTTGTTGGCAGCAGTGGTAGTGGTTCATGTCTAGATTTAAATGAGAACTGGGCAGCACAGGAGCTAGTTTGTGCTTAAATGGCAATTGCATCCCGCACAGACCTTCCCACCCCTTCTATCAGCACCATCCCATTCATTCCTCACTCAGTTCTCTGGGGGAAACGAGAGGAACTAGAGACCAAGTAAACTACTGATGACCAATAATGTAATCAACCACATCTATGCCAGGTACCTCCATAGTAACCCCTAATTGATGGGGCATAGAGAACTTCTGGGTTGGTAAATACATTCACATGCAAAGGGACTGAACACTGCAACATACAGAAGCTCCTGTACTCTGACCCCTTCTGGATTCCTACATACCCCTTCCTTTATCTGATTTCTCATCTGCATCCTTCATAATAAAAGCAGTGACAAGACCTAAATTGTTTTGTGTATCCCATGACTAATTCCAGCAAAATATCAAAGCTTGAAGGGTATTTGTGGGAACCTTTATTTTGTAGCTAAGTCATAGAGAAGTATGTGTAATTTAGACAACCCTATACTTGACACTAACATTTGAAGGAAAGGAGTATTTGGGATTCTGAACACTTCCTTAAGCCTGTGCATTCTGATGGTAACTCTGGCCAGTTAGGATCAGAGTTAGATTGAACTGGAAAGTACTCAGTATGTGCCCAGATAGTTGGAAAATTGGTGATTGCCTTGTAAATACTCTATATGTGGTTTCAGAATCATGGTGCATAGAAACACTTCAGACTTCCTAACTGAATTATTGTGATGTTATGGGATCCTAGATTATTCATGTATACTTAGATTATTTCAAACTTTTTTTTGTCAAATCATTGTAATGGAACAGAAGGCATATTAATGTGTTTAGTGTTATGACACATGTAAATCTCATTTCAAGAAGCCACGTGCTTTCCTTAGTAATTTATTTTCCCATGTGCCTCATTTTCTCCAGAAAAGTCATTCTGATTTATCCTTAACTGGGTAATAGATTCTTGCTTAGTTCTTTGCTAATGTCTTCAAATTTTATTCTCTCTTAATAACATTTTCTTAAGAATGTATAATCTGTGGATTTATTACTGAGTCACAAGAGATTTGATTCTTTGGAGAAGTTATACCTTTCTTGGTCTGTAACCTTTAGAGGGTATTAGGAGATGATCCTATTGACGGACAATGCCCAAATGTCCCATGAATGGACGTAAAATAGTCACTTTACCTGAAAGTCAATTAAAGTACATTGTAAATACTGAATAGGCTAGCAACCTGACAGTTTGGAAATCAAATGTGTTATTGAGTGTCTGTGAGACATTCATTACCTGATCACACTGTGAAGGGTAGAGAGCAAGGTAAAATTTGGAGCTATTATTGAATCTCAATGTGCCTGAGTATGTTATTCCATTCCTACTGCTCTAACAAAGTGCCTAAGAGTAGGTAGTTTTTGAGTAATAGAAATTCTTCTTGAACACCTAGATCAAGGAATCAGCAGATTTCACTTATGGTGCAAGATGAGACCTTATGTTTTTGCTTCATGTGGTACAGGGCTAAGAAATGAAAGGCTTTAGCTCTGTATTCTCATGATGAAGAAGAGATTGAAGAGCCAGGGAAGGATAAACTCACTTCTATAAAGGCATTGATCTCAGATATGAAAATTAATGTCTCATGACTTAATTATTTCCCAACAGACCCAACATCTTAATACAGCAACATGTTGCACAAAGCTTTATCATGGATTCTGAGGACACACAATGGTCAAATCATAGAGAGAACATCAATGAATAGAAACAACAACAAAAGAAAGAGAAGAGGATAGGCTGAAAGGCAAATAGTTACCATGATAATGGATCAAAGAAAACATTTTTATGATAGGACAAGACTTCCTTGAGATTTTCAGGGTTGTTTTTTTTTTTTTTCTGTTGGCTGTGGGGCTTTGAACTCTGGGCCTAAGGGCTGTCCCTCAGCTCATCAGCTCAAGGCCAGCACTCTACCGCTTAAGCCACAGCACCACTTCCGTTTTTTTCTAAGTTTATTAGAGAAAAGAGTCTCACGGACTTTCCTGCCCGGCCTGGCTTTGAACCATGATCCTCAGATATTAGCCTCCTGAATAACTAGGATTACAGGTGTGAGCCATCGGCACCTGGCTAGATTTTCAGGTTATCATATGTGTGTTATCATATGCTTTTTTTTTGTCTCTTCTCTGGCCTAGCTCTTCCACTGGTCTTCTAATTTTATTTAATTATTCACATTTTCTAAATAAAGCATATTAAGTAAAACATGTAATATTAGAATTGAATATCATGTGTATTTACAATAAAATTCATGGCCAAAGTAAAAGGAGAATGTGAATATGTTGTACTCAAAATACAGTCAAAATTACAGGTAATTATAATAATATGAGAGAAATAGACATGACATTCCAAAGTTAATCTCCAGAAGTCTGCTTACCTATCCCAAAAAGAAAGAGAAGGAAAGCAGATAGGATCAGCTCCATGTCATGGCTCATTCACTTATGCCAGCCATGGGAAATGGAAACTATCTGTCCAATTTATGACATTATTGGGTATTGAGTCAGAAATCTGATAAAGCTCCCTGCTGAATCTTTTTTCTTTCTTGCCTTCTATCATAAATTCCCTATTCAAAATATCACTCACTGGGTTAATGGTTTTTTAATGCATCTTGAAGTTTTATTTTGTGTTAAATGACTAAATAGTAATTATATATGAAGTAGAATGTTATATTTTGATATGTATATTCATTGTGGAGTGATCAAATTGGGGTAATTAACATATCCATCATTTTGAAGTTGTTCCCATCCAGGAAATTATCTTAAGACTATAGCATATTTTACTCTTGAGAGTTTTCTCCCTCAGAAAAATGTTTCCAAAGATTTTTGCTATGAATATACATGCACTGAGTTTGGCAAAGTTATTATTATTATTTCTTAGGTAGTTGTATAAAGAAGTTTCCATTAAAAAAAGCAGTTTATAACCAGGCACTGGTGGCTTATGCCTGTAATCCTAGCTTCTCAGGAGGCTGAGATCTGAGAGTGTGGTTCAAAGCCAGCCCTGGCAGGAAAGTCTGTGAGACTCTTATCTCCAGTTAACCACCAGAAAACCAGAAGTGGTGCTGTGGCTCTGGCTCAAGTGGAAGAGTGCTAGCCTTGAGCTGAAATGCTGAGGGACAGTGCCCAGTGCCCAGGTCCACAGTTCAAGACCCACAACCGACAAAAAAGTTTATGATTACAATATATCTTGATCAATGTCACTACTTTTAACAACTTCACCCAACTCTACCCTATCTACCTCTTCCCTCACTCTTCATTTTGTAAGGATAAACATTTAGATCGTGTTTTCATTTTCCCTCTTTTCTTCTCCATTTATCTACTCCTTTCCCCTTAACCCCACCCCACCACTTTGTATACCCACTTCTTGGTGTTAATGTTTTGTTGGTGTATTTTTTTTGCTGGTCCTATGACTTGCACTCAGGGCCTGGGCACTGTCCCTGAGCTCTTTCTGCTCAAGGCTAGTGCTTTACCACTTTGAGCTACAGTACTACTTCCAGTTTTCTGATGGTTAATTATAGATAAAAGTCTCACAGATTTTCCTGCCTGGGCTGGCTTTGAACCACAATCCTCAAATCTCAGCCTCCTGAATAGCTAGGATTACAGTTATAAACCACTGGAGTATATATTTGATAAGTATCATTTAAATACTCTTGTGAGAAATCCAGTAGAGATTAAGTTAACGGAGGATGCTGAGTAATGACAGGTGTATTTTAAACAAGTCAGGGAAAAATGATTCAAAGTTAGAAAAATCTATTTGTCTAAATTTATAAATTTTTCTATTAGCAAGTTTTCTAACATTTCAAAAGGACCATGGTTATATATGAAAATTATCAATTATGAATTCAACCCTACTTTTTAAAGTATTGTGGCAGCATGTTGCAAAGTCATTTGCAAACTAAATCCTTCTATTCTTTCCTAAGTACATCAGTGTATTTTATTTATTTTTAATCTCTATCATTCTAAAAGAGATTTGAGGCATATGCTCCTTACTTCTCTGCCAACTATCCTTTTCAGTATTTCTGATTTTTGAGTGTGTACTTAATACAAAATTACTTGTTAATCATTTCATTGTGTCTTGTAGAAAAAGTGAAGGGACAGTACCTTAATATGAAAGTTTGGTAATTCTTAGAATTTTTTCTTGTTTTTTTTTAACCTTTTGTTGTTGGAGGAATTATTGTCTGGAAAGAACATTAACCCAGTATGCCTGAGTATAGTATTTCTACAGACAGCAATTGTAATTCAAGCTCAAACACAGGTGAATAAACCATAGTATTTGCACTTAACAATTTGGTGTTCTTTATAGTAGATAATCACAATGTTTGAGTAGAATTCAACTGAATTCATTACCAATGCTTTTGACAGTAATTGAGAATTGCCTCCGGGGTTATTTGCAACTGCTTTCAAGAGCCTAGTGAATTCTTTTTCTTTCCTAAAACAGAAAAAGTCTCCAAACTGGGATATCATTGTTGTGTTGAAATATAAATGATAAATGTTGCCTGGGTTACACATCTTTTACTACTTGCTAGCAAAAAGAAAATCTGTTGGGTATGTTTATGGGGCAATTACTTGCTGCATGCACTTGTGGTAGAATGGGGTCATCAGTAGCTGTTGCTGCTGCTAGGTAGATCAGAATGTATGCAGTGTATATTTTAAGCATGCATGTCTTAGATTTGTGATTCTATTTGCTTTGTGACCCTAAGGCAGTTTTAGCTTTTAAATCCAGACACTGGATCTATGACTTAACCTGTGTGTTTAATTAGAAGTGTCACTTGACCTCCTAATATTGCATTTGATGCTAGATGGATGGAATACACAGTGTGGCACAAGAGCTCTTTTATTGGGGTTGAAGATAAGTTCATGGTATGGAGCTCTAAAAGCTAGCTTAAGTTCTCTCTTGTCTGGAAATGAAAAGTATCTCCTATTTTTTTCTAAACATCATTGCCCATCATGTAAAATGGGATGTGCAACAACAAAAATTCACTGTTGAGATAAAAATTAATATCAATTGAACTAGATCCTTTAATTTTATCAGCTTTGGCTAACGAATTGTCAATTTGTTAATGCTTGTCAATGATCTTAGGCACCCTGTAAGATAATAAAACATGTTTAATCTCATTGTTCAGTCAGCCATGTGATATGTACAAATGCTTTTTGAAATCATAGTTTCATTGGTCAATAACAGTCATTTTATTTACTAAAACGTATATCAGTATAGTTTATCTGTTAATTTAGGTAAGAGCTTACTAAGGCTTAAGTTTTTGGCCAATCAGTATTTGTGTTACTCATAAACTTTCTGAAGATAATTTTTAGGGAATATATAAAATGAAGATTAAAGTAATTTTGTTATAAATAACTACAAAAGCCTTGACCTAACCTCTGCTCAAATTCTGTTTTATTACTACAATTGTAGTCTGTGTAGCTGGAAAAATAGAGTTGAAACATTTGTAGGTAGATTTTAAAGTAAAAGCAGATGTTTGTTTCTGGCCATGCTGCCTTTTGTATAATCATTAGACATCTAAATAAAGATGTTGAAAAAGCAACTGTTTATATGAGTATTGTGCTCCAGGAGGATTGCGGATTGTTTTATATATATATATATATATATATATATATATTGTTTTATATATATACATATGTGTGTGTGTGTGTGAGTGTGTGTGTGTGTATAAATGCAAATATAGATAATTCTTAATACTTAAAAAATTGGGTCATTTTATTATGGGACTTTTTTATTTTTTTTTTATTGTGAAAATACCATACAGAGGTGTTACAATTACATAGGCAAGATAATGAGTACATTTCTTATCAAGCATTGTTGCCTCCTCCTTTGTTTCCCCATCCCACCCCTTCCCATCTACACCCTTCCCCCTCCTCCTGTCCCCCCTAACACTCCCCTCCCCCACCAAAGTTGTAAAGTTCTCTTTTCAACATAAAGATTTATACATCTCATTGTTGCAATAGGTTCACCTGTAGCCCTATTTAATGATTTGTTTTTTCCCTTCCCCTCCACAAATTATACTAACATCAAATAAAGTGAAAGCCGGGGTTATACCATGGGGAACGGACATACAAAGCAACAAGGAAATCATCTTATTAATATGTTAGAAACAATCGCATGAAAGCAAAAACATTTGAATACTTATCTTGGGGTTAATTTCACCTAACATCAACTTATCTGACCTTTTCTGCTTATCTCAGGCATATACTAGTTATTGCAAATAAGAGAAACCATGGGATCTATTTTCTTTGGACCTGGCTTACTTCACTTAATATAATTTTTTCCAAGTCTTTCCATTTCCTAATAAACGGGGCAATGTCATTCTTTCTGATGGAGGCATAGAATTCCATTGTGTGTGTGTGTGTGTGTGTGTGTGTGTGTGTGTATGTATCACATTTTCTTGATCCATTCATCTACGGAGGGGCATCTGGGTTGGTTCCATATCTTAGCTATGGTAAATAATAAAAATAGTTGTGCTGGTAGCTTTAGTATGGTCTTGTTTGTGATCATTTGGATAAATGCCCAAGAGTGGGATTGCTGGTTCATAGGGAAGCTCTATGTG
>NW_012267253.1:11143058-11165945 GCF_000151885.1 Dipodomys ordii | reverse complement strand
TGATTTGCATTTCTTTTATGGCTAGAGAGGTTGAGCATTTCTTCATGTGTCTATTGGCCATCCTTCTTTCCTCTTCAGAGAAGTTTCTCTTTAAGTCAGGGACTTTTTTCTTTAATGGAGAATTTGAATATCGAGCCTCAGAGTACCTCAGCTTCTAAATGTCAAGATTATTGTTTTCTTGCTTTATTAAGATATAATTAAAATTGTATTAATTCAGTATATGCATATTATTTGATATAGTATACATTCAGAAAAGGTTACCACAATAAATCGAGTTGACTCTTACACTAATTCATAAAGTTACATTTTTCACTAAGATCTACTCTTACTAAATCTCAAGTATACAATTACAGCATTAATCACCATGCTGTACATTGGCAGTATTTACTCATAGTTCATGACCAAAAATTTGTATTGCTTATTTCCCAGTCCTAGTCATCATCCCTGGAAAACATGTTTGAATTCTTAGATTCCACATATAAATGAAACTGTGTAGTTTTTCTTACCTTTGTTGGAATAGTGTTATTTCTTTCTGATTTATTGGTTTAGTTGCAAATGGTAAGGTTTATTTCTTTATTATAGGTACATGATATTTGATATTTATATTTTAATTCATATGTAATATATAAATATATACCTATATTTGATTCTTTGATTATGATTTCTGGTTTGGGTCATGTATTGGTTTTCTTTTATAGTTGACTAAGCATCCATCCAGCAAGTACTTTTTACATCTGTAAAGTAACAACTTCTTTGAAGTAATTGATTGAAATATTATGTTCCTTTGCAGAAATCATGCTTTTGTGATTTTTTTTACTTACATTATGTACAGAGTTTCACACTTACCTCCGATAGGGATGGATAAATAAGATACCAGCTATGGAGTTTAGGAGAGATGGAGACACATAGAGTCCTGAGAGTATGCATGCTCTGACTAAGGAGTTTTTAAGATGATCTATCTTACAAGATTGGTGTGCAGGCCTCATTCCTGGCCCCCATATAGTCAGTGGAAAATACAACCCTTTGTTGAGTTCTTCAACCCATTCTCTATGAACCACCAACATCTTTACTCTGCTCTCAGCTACCCACAGATGGCTCTGAAATACCTCCTCTCATTGGGTGAAGTAAGAAGTATTGGGCTTCTTGCCAGTCTCCCACATGGATAACTACCCTTTCACTTTTTCCTGTGAAAGAAATTTAAGATTGGAAATGTCTCAGCACTGAGCTTTGCTTCTTAGGGTGAGGGGTGATGCCAGAAAAATGAGACAGTTCTTTTCTCCCTTCATCAGTATATCTATTTTGGGAGGATTGTTTTTTGCTCTAACAGCACTGGAACTTCACTTCTGTGAATTTTATCCAAGCTCGTGTCTTTATGGGGGAAAACTCCTATTTCATCAGCACAATATAATTCTCTTTTAATATTTTGAACAAAAAAAAGCAACCAGGAAGCAGTGGTTTAAAAAAATGTAGCCCTTGAGAATGTACTATCAATCTTGTCAAATTCAACTGATAGATCAATTAAAATGAGTATTGAAAATTGGTCATTATAGTTGGCAAAATGAAAATAAGTGGAAATCTTGCCTGGAGGATAATTGTGTTGAAATCGAAATATGAAGACAGAATACTTGCTATTTTATCTGGGGACACTAGTATTTATAAATAAACTACAAATACAAATAGAATAGATAGGCTGGGGGTTTAGCTCAGTGGAAGGGCGCCCGCCCAGTGCATGCAAGGCCCTGGGTTCGGTCCTCAGCCCTGGAAAAAAAGAAAGAAAGAAAGAATAGATAGTCTTTACTCAATGATCGTACATATAATAAGCTTGTGATAGGAGATGGAACAATTATATATTATATTCCCAGGGCTTAATATTGAGATCATTAACTTTACCAAGGTAGGTTTGGGTTGTTCCTATAAATCCTTCAACAATCCATCTCATTTTACCCATTTTCAAGTGAAGGTAATCTCATGGCTTAACATTTACATAATTTTATTATCCCAATGCCCATTGTCTACTGTTGGAAGAAGGTACAAATTTTACTAGAATCTAAATGCCTGTTCTTCCCGTGTTCCCAAATACTATTCAATAAAGGTAACAGAGAATGCAGTTCCCAACAGAAACACCAGGAATCACTAGAGGTATTTGAAAGCTGTACGGATCTGGAGAAGCAAGATCTTCCCATCAGCAGAAATTCTCATTAGAATTAGACAAAGTCCCCATCATGATCCCTATAAAAATGTTATTGATCTCAAAAAATAAAACCCATTGACCTTGAACTTATTCTCTAAAACAGCATTTTAGTTTCAGGAATAATCACAAGACACAAAAATGAATAAGGCAAAACAAGAGACTGAGAGCATAGAGAAGCATAGCTGGACTCAGACATGATACAGACATTAGAACTTCCAGACAGGGAGTTTAAATACTTATAATTATCAAGTTAGTGCTCCTCATAAAAAATGCCAAGAAATGGAAGTAGAGTATCAGCTGAAAATGATATGTAAGAAAGGATCAAATAAAAATTGCATGAAATTAAAGTTACAAACAAACTTAAAAAAACAGGGGGGGGAGATGGGAGGGCAGGGATGGTGAGGGGAAACAAAGGAGGAGGCAACAATGCTTGATAAGAAATGTACACATTACCTTAATCATGTAATTGTAAACTCTCTATATGGTATTTTCACAATAAAAAACTTATTAATAAAAAATAAAAAATAAAATAAATAAATAAACCTGTTTGAACAATAGAAATCCAAACATAAGTGTTTGAAAAGAGAAAAAACAAAAATGCAAAAGAATGAAGGATTCAAAACCTTTGGGACAAATATCGTTTTCCAAAATGGATCATGGAACAGAGAAAGAATGTAAGAAATATTTGTGTCTTTAGTTTTGAAAATGAACCTTGGTATTCTTATAAATTTCCTACTAATAGAAATAATAATGCCAGTGATACTGGATGATAGAAATATGAGAAATCTGTATAATATCTTTTGAACTTTCAACAGATCTAAATCATTTTAAAAGAAAAGTTGATTAAAAATATGTATATATATGCTGATATCCCATATAAATGATTATCAAAAAAAGGAGTAGCTGAATTAATATCAGACCAAATAGGTATCACAACACTGAAGAACAGATTGTCATAGATATAAAAGATGGTATGGAATAGAAAAAAAAAATGTTCTTCAAGAAGATTAAGAAATCCAAATGTACACATACTTAACAGAGCTTAAAATACATTATAAAAACATCTGAAAACAGAAATAGACAATTATGTAAAGACAACTTAATGACCTTTCTTTCAAAGTTGGTAGAAGTAGACTAAAGCATAGAACGTAGGTGAGCCAAACAAAATGATTAATCAACTTGTCCTGATTTGCATTTATAGAATACTTCATCATAAAGGCAAATAAAACATGCACAAAAATAGAGCATAAATCCTACAAATTTGTGAGAATAATTCTCAGAAGTTTATTCTCAGATTTCAAGGGAATATGTGAAAAAAATCAAAAACAAAAAATGCTTATTTCTAGCTATTTACAAATGAAACAGTGCATTTTTACATGAATCTAAAATTATATTGCACCAAATTAAAAAGAATGTAATATACCTAATTGCTGTGCAAAGTAGTTCTTAGATTCTTTTAACAGGTAAATGCTTAAAATAGAAAATAAAGACCTAAAGACAGTAAAGATGTGACTCAAGAAGTTCTGACTCTTAGAAACTCACAAAATGGAAGAAAGAATATGATCACAAATTTTAATGATTATTCCTTAGGTTCCATGATGAAAAGGTATACACACATGCACACATGGCCATACACACGTGCCCATACACACATGCCCATATGAATAATATAATTCATAAATAAAACAAGAAGAACAAAATACTAATAAATGCCACTGTAGATGTACATTAATTTCATTAAGCCAAGTGAAATAATTAAAAATAAATCACCCTGTATAATTGCACTTATAGAAAATTCTAGAATCAAATATTGTTGTTTTGGGGATCATAGTTGTAGTTCTGAGACTGGGATAATGGAACAGAATACATTTGCAATGGATCATGAACAACTGTTTGGGAACTAGACTGCATTTTCATTGGCATGGCAGTTATATGGTCATGTATATTTTACCACAATTCAGTGAACTATAAATTAAAATGGATAAGTTGTAGTTTATAACAAATAAAAATAACATTAATGACTATAAAATACAAATGCTTAATCTGACCATAAGAATGGAAGTATCTGCAAGTCAGTTCTGCTGTACTTTATTCTGTATTTCCTAACAACAATAAAAAGGAAATGTAAATTCTTTCAGAAAGCCAAAGTGTCTTCAAGTTCAAATTAGGTCATTTGGACCATAAAGACAAACAAGTGACATTAAATTAATGAATTATCTACCTTATGCTTTTGTGGAGCTTTCCTTGGGTATTCTGCTTTTTGCTTTTTTTTTTTTGTTTGATTTTATTATAGTTGTTGCCTTTATTTTTTGTTTGTTTCCTCTGTGTAGGTAACTCAGATAGGTGTCTGAATATTGCCTAGATACCTTTGAGAATCTTTTGTCAGACAAGCCAAATGCTTTCAGAAAGAGCAAAAAGAAAAATAATTTCTGACTCAGGAATCCTTCTGTTCTCATTTTTCTTTCTCTTAGATAATTCTGCAATGTTGTTCTGGGGTGGTTTCTGTTTTCCCTTTCCTTCTTTAAGTATACCACCTTCTGACTCCTCACTTCTGAATACACTCCAAATTAGCATGACAAAATTATCTCTGCCAAGTCAACCCCAATTTTGTCAAACAAGGAATTATTCTACCTCAGCTGAAGCTGAATCCAAGAGAAGCAATTTCACTAAAATTAAAGTAAAATAAAGTGGGTTTGTAGGAGTCTTCAATCCATTCCTTCCTGGAGCTAAGAGGCTTCTTTCATTACCATTTAAAGTTCTAACAAATCTACATTTTTGTGTTTGGAAATCACATTTGCCACATAATTTGTTTTAAAAAAATTTGTGGTTTACAAAATAGAGAAGGAGAAATTTATAGTTGATCCTAATTGAACATTAAATGTTTGTGTCTCCAAAATAAATATCAGAATTATTTTGGAAGTCTATGCTATAATTCAGCCAACAAGAAGAATTGAAGGTGTCTTCTCCTCGTATCATGTGACTGCTTATCATTATGATCTGAACAACAGTCAGAATATAGTAAGTGAGACAGATACAGTCACCAAAAGATACTTTTTGTGTGGCTTTAATTCTAGTCCCTACTAGAATGGCAGATTCTTACATATAAATACTATATATACATATATATTTACTACATTTATAACATGTATGTTGTACAATAGTATACAATATACATATTATATATTATATATATACATGCACATATACACATATGATGTTAGATCAAAAAAGCAAGTGTATGTCATGCAAAAATGAACTTGACAGCATGGAGCCTGAAGAATGAGAAAACCTTGCTGCCCTAGCAAAAAGGAGTTCAGTGTCCAGTTGAGTTAGCCCAGGAGGGTGCCGGGCACAATAACCACAATATGTAGTTTGGAGGAAGTCAAGGAACTCCTTGAAAGAGAACCATAGAAACTAAGAAGAACTCTCAAGATGATTTTGATACAAATGGAAGGTAATAAGATAATGTGTCTGGGCAGAGTCATATGAAGGGGTATAAAAACAGAAAAAAGTATGAAAATGAGGGTAATGTCGTATAAATTTAACCAAAAAAGGTGCTCTTTTTCCTTTGCAAGCTCTCTTCTCAATCTGATTTTTTTCTTTATCATATCTCTCATCATGGTTGGCATTAAAGTGAGTGCAGTTAGTTCTGGGGTTCCACAAGTAAGTAATCACAATTAGTGTAGGTGCAATGTGTATTTGTGTTAGCTGCACTTATTTCCAACAGTCACCCAATGTGGATACAGCTTCTTAGATTTCTCTTTACCCTTTTCTATATAATCCTTCAGCATCCAGTGCAATGTGGTAGATAGCATTATGATTGAATGTCTTCTGTAGTGCAGGTATCTAGATTCATCTAAAGAGGAAGGAGCATACACAGATAGAAATGGAGTATGGTTAAAATCTTTATGTACTGAAGACAGGTCAGTCTCCTACACTTGTGTATATTTTTGCAGAGCAGAACAGTGATCAAAGATTGTGCTTTTCCCCCCTGCTAGGAAACGTCCCCTTTTTCCTAAATAAAGTAATAAATAAAATAAATTCAATATAAAAATTTAGGGGCTGGGAAGGTGGCTCAGTGGTAGAGCGCTTGCCTTGCATGCATGAGGCCCTGGGTTCGATTCCTCAGCACCACATAAGCAAAAAGAAAAAAAGCCGGAAGTGGCACTGTGGCTCAAGTGGTAGCGCGCTAGCCTTGAGCTGAAGACCTGAGGGACAGCGCCCAGGCCCAGAGTTCTGACCCCACAACCGGATCCCCCCCCAAAAAAAGTTTATATTTTACTAGCTTATATGAATCTATTTTATTGCATAATGCATGATCAATTCCAAATGCTAGAGGTGAAGGTAAACCTAGCTTTTTAACTTATTTTTTTATTTCCAATTAAACATTTTCTCTTAGACTCAATGACTGAAAATCTCCTAAAGCTGTGGTTTGTGCAACTGAACATGCCTTTCTCTGTCATTGTCCCTGTTCGGACTCTCTCCTCCAGCACTCTTCACCTTCCTTTCTTGCAGTAGCCTTTTGCAAATTTATGTTCAATTTCCTTTCCGAACCTCTGCTTTTTAGAATCATATCAGTTGAGTTGGGACTCAAAAGCTGGAATAATTCCAGGCTAGCACTTGAGTAGGACATTATAGTGAACAACTCATTTTTTTAATTAAAAAAAATGGTGCTGTGTACTATCCCCACACCACCAGGAAGCCAGTCCAAAAGCAGAGAATAAGGCCACAGGTAGGCCTTGTCTTGAAGGTGCACAGATTGAGTGACTATAAACTCTGTCCTATTTTCAACACAATAAAAGAGAACTTTCCAGAACAGAACAGAATGCATCTTGTAATTCATTTTGTAAAGTGACACTTTTATGAAGCACCTAACTATCCACCTGCTTTTCATATCTGCATATTTTGAAGCTAGGCATCTGGTTTCCCTCTGCCTCACCAGAAACCTTGTCTACTGTCTTCTTACTTTCCTTCACAGCAACTATAACTTCTTTGTTTTCTTTCCAGTTAAAACTTCTTATTTATCTATTAGAGGAGATGCATTTACTCCATTTCTACCACTAGTTTTATTGACCAAATTAGTCTGGTTTCTTACATAAAGTACTTCAACATTTCTTTCTAAATTCACGTTTTCCCTTTCCTTGCTTCGTTTCCCTTCCCATGCTTACTCTTCCTCAAATGGATGCTAAACAATTGCTACAATACAGATGTAGTTCTTCACCTGTGGTTTAATCATGACTTTCATCATAGTAAAGCTGAGATCTCAAAGTTTACCATCTCATTTCAAAATCTTCTTCCTCCTGTGTTTCGCTCTCACTTTGATGTTGTAGTTCCTCTCAAGAATTCTCCCCTCCATTTATTTTGCCCAATTGACTCTTTCTCATGGCTCAGGACTGAATTGCTTCACGTTCACTAAAGCCTTCAATGATAAATCAGATTGACTATCCCTTTATTATCTCATAACAGTTAATATTTTTTCCTGACAACTTGAACATCTATGTTTATTCATATGATATTTTCATGGCTAAAAAATAAATTGTAAACTTAGTTGCATATTACCCTAAACCCAAATAAATGTATGAAATACAGGAGAGTAGCTATTGTGTTAATCACAGTTTCTTGCACACACTAAAGTTTAAAAATATTTTGTGAAGTGAAAAAGTAGTAGGAGGAATGCATGATGCCACTCCCTCATGGAAGGCTTTGATATTCTCCGCCTCAGGAGTCTCTTCTACTTTGACTCATGGTTTATTCCACTTTCCTGATTTTACTTCTGTATGTTCATTTCTCTTCAGTTATCAATTATTCATTTTCTTCATTCATGCTCCTAAACTATTATTATATTTTTATGAATTAGCATTTACTCCTCTTTTCTTACCTTATTTTAAATGCTAATAGAAAATCCTTCCATTTTGATGTTTCTGTTACAGAATTACATTGGTAGAAAGAATCGTATTCATCTTCTATAAGAGGTGTATTTTAGGAGAAACAGAGACAAAGTTCTCTTGTCCATAGTTTGGCCATAGAGTTAATGTGTGTATATTTGTCACAGTTTTGAAATTAATGTTAGACATTTTAAGATTAAGAATTCTCCTTATTTGGAAGCAACCAATCGCACCTTTAGAATATTTGGCTTCACAATAATTTAGTTTTGGTGGTTACTGAGGTTTGAACTAAAAGGCTTGCACTAGATTCTGTGCAGGTACTCTACCAGTTGATCCACACACACCATGCAGCACCACCGGCCTTAGTTGTTTTGGGATAGAATATGTTTTTTTTTTTTTTTGGTCTACGGCTCACCTCAGATGAAAATTCTACCTATATCCTTTACAAAGCTATGATCACAGATCCACACTTACTGGTTGAAATGAAGCCTTGCTTTTTGCAAGGTTGGTCTTGACCCATTATTTTTCCTGATAGCCACATTCCAAGTGGATGGGATTAGTGACATTAACCACTGTGCTCATGCCATTGTCTGCAACTTAACATTTCTGTGTATCATCTTGATAACAAAATTAATTTTAAAATTTTTTTGTCTCAGTTTACTTTTTAATATATGCACCATCTCAACGTTTGAATATAGTTATCAGGATCCTTGGGAATTCTGTTCTATTAGCTAATCCTGATATGTTGTGGTTTAATATTCTATAACTGGCTTGTTTATCTTCCTTTGAAAATGAAAAGCACTGGCTCTGGCTCTGTTAAAATACAATAAATCCTACAGAGGTAATATTCCCACTCTGTTCTGGTTATACTTCTGCTGCTTATGACTTACTATCAGCTCCATTCATCAAAGTCAGGAAGTCTTTGCTGATGAATATCACATACTATGCATTCTTTTCCCATTCACTCAATTGGTCATGTTTTTATGAAGGACTCTGTCATTTACTTTATATGTGCATAGACTAGTTATATACCACAGGTCTATGTCTAATGTATTTCCATTTTAAAGCATGTTTCATCAAAATTTCATTCTTTAGGTAATGGGATCATAATTAGTTATAATTACTCAGGAAAAATGTGATCACTATTGGAATGGTAGAAAGTATGACATGGTAAGTCCATACTAATTTTTTTGTTTATGTAATTCACTATAATACTTCTATTTCCAAAAAGTCACTTCAATCTTTTATTCTGTGACCTATTCCTATGTTTGGCCTTTCTCTAGTTTAGATAGAGATTCTCTAGCCCCATTCCTTAACATTACCTGGCAGGCTAGCATACAGACATTTTGGTATGTTATTTCAACTTTTATAGTATAAAATAAAATATTTTCAAGTTATATGAGGAAATTAGCAAAATATCATCACAACTGTAAGACAACTGTACTGCTTCCTTGAAGGAAAACAACAAAATATCTATTAGATACCTATATGTTTAAATTGATATAGATAAATATAAAATTGTATGCAAATCTTAATAAAAACATAAAATTATCATTACATAACCACACAGTGGGGAGAAGTAATTAATATCATGGAGCTTAGAGACCTTGTTTTTTGGTTGGTCATGGGGCCTGAACTCTGGGCCTGGGTGCTGTCCCTCAACTCTTCAACTCAAGGCTAGCGCTCTACCACTTGAGCCACAGTGCCACTTCTGGCTTTTTCTGCTTATGTGGTGATGAGGAATTGAATCCAGGGCCTCAGGCATGCAAGGCAAGCACTCTACCACTGAGCCACCTTCCCAGATGAGCTTAGAGACCTTTTGACCAAATTTAAATCCCAGCCTAAAATTTCATCCTTTAGTGGGTTTATTTGAATTCATGGAGTATCTCAAATTACAATATGATGAGAAATGTTGTATTAAACAATTATATCATGGTTTTAGTTACAATCACCCTCTGAAAATATTGTAAATTATGTAATCTAAGAATAATTAATGTAAGTATTCCATGAAGGCTTCTAAAAGAAGAAAGATATTTCTTGTTTACAAAATTCTGTAAGCACAAATAGAGTGTCTTAAACATGCAATAGGGCCTGGGGTGTGGTCCAGTGGTAGCTTTCTTGCCCAGGAATACTGAGGGTCTTTGGTTTGATCCTTAAAACTCTCTCTCTCTCTCTCTCTCTCTCTCTCTCTCACACACACACACAGAAGTGTAAATAAATGCATGTACAAAAATACATTATTATAATTCTTACATATATTTTTGTGAAAATATTGTACAGAGGTGTTACAATTACATGGGCAAGATAATGAGTACATTTCTTATCAAGCATTGTAGCTTCTTCCTTTGTTTCCCCTTCCCATCCCATCCTCCCCCCACCCCCCCATCCAATCCTCCCCCCTACCCCCTGCACCAAAGTTGTAAAGTTCGTTTTCGACATAACGACTTGTACATCTCATTGTTGCAATGTATTTATAGTATTGAAAATTCAGTAGGCAATAAAGTCATTCTTTATCTTTTGTTGTTGTTGTTTGTTGTTATTTTGTTTTCAGTTGTGGGCTCTCTGTTTTTAATTCTGGTACCCTGAGTCATGTATGTGTTTATCTGATTTAGAGGAGGGAAGGAGAATAAGAAAATTGTGACACAAGGAGCAAGGGTGACCCAATGCAATAATGATGGAAATGAACTTTGCAACTTTGCAGGGGGGAAGGTAGGAGTGGGGAGGAGGGATGGTGGAAGAAAAAGGAAGGAGGGAGTAACAATGTTCGACAAGAACTGTACTCATTTTCTTACTTTTGTAACTGTAATCCCTCTGTACTGTACCTTTACAACAAAATAATATATAATAAAAATATATATAAATAAATACATCTTAATCATAATTGTAACAATTATAGTATTAGAAATTCCATAGACAATGAACTCATTCTTTACCTTTATCCTTTTCTTGTTGTTGTTTGTTGTTATTTTGTTTTTGGTAGTGGGGCTTGAACTCAGGGCCTGGGCCCTGTTCCTGAGCTCTTTGGTTCAAGGCTTGTGATACCACTTTGAACCAAAGCTCCACTTCTGGTTTTTGGGAGTCGGGGGGAAAGGGAGGGAACTGTTAATTGGAGATAAGATTCTCAAGGGTACATTTCTGCCCCACCTGGCTTTTAATCACAACCTTCAGATCTCAGATGTCCAGACTAGCTAGGATTATAGGTGTGAGTCACCTGTGTCTGGCTTTTACCTTTGCTCTTAAAAAAACAAAAACAAAAACAAATCCACTAAGTTTATGTTATATATTAAATTAAGTCAATTGTCTTTTAATATTATCAAATGGTCTCACAGTTCATTTTGTGGCTTAATTCTTTAGTCAATTGATACTTTCATCTAGAATGCTTTATAAATCAAACTTTAACTTTCTTCTATATTATTAATGCCTAAATTACACCAAAGGGAAATAAATAAAGATGTGCCAGTAGAACTGAATGTTGCTTAGTCAGCTGTTGTAAGTACATCTGGCATAAAGACTAAATAAGTCTTAAGCCCTGGAGGAGCATAATAAAAATAAATTCTTTGACAAAAAAGTGTTGACTTCTCTAAACTTCCATCCAAAACCCATTTCTTATAGACTTTGTCAATATGGCATTCTGTTTTTGCATTTTATTACTAAACTATTACAAGTTAGTTTTTCTTTTCCTATGTATTTTTTAGAGCTGATGCTCTAAAAATGCCATTTAAAAAGAATCTTTGATATTATTATCATCTTTATGTGACAACATGTAAATATGTGGCATATTATTTTTATACCAGCAAAATTAAGTTAATTAAGCTTGGTAAATATAATTTATTGTTTCTTGAAATATTACACACCAGAGCATAGAAATGAAGTATCTACCATCTAGTATCTTTTGTATGATAGCATTTTTCATTCCTTGAAGAAATAACCCATAAAATCAGCATGTCTTTGAACATTATTAATAATATTGGCAGCCAGACAGGGTGATGCATATCTATAATCCCAGCACTCAAAATGCTAAAGCAGGAAGATTAGCATTTCCAGGCCAGACTGCACAAAATAATGAGATCCTGTCTCAAAAACAAAACAAAACAAAGCAAATGAACAAACAACAAAACCAATAGCACAAAAAAAACATGTGTAAGAAAGTTAACTACAAATGTATTAATTCCAGAAAAGGAAAAAGATTATATGATTTGTCTGTAAGTGCATTTGAATTAACACACTGATAATCTATGGTGAGTGCAATGTTATATTACACAGTTGCTAAATGAATTCTATTCTAAACAAGTAGGATCAAAAGTATGCCAGGTCATCCTGGCCAACTCTCCACTAGGTATTTATATATACTCAATCGCACTTTATAAAGTTTTTGTTTCAATACCAGTGACATTAAAAAAGTGTCTTTCTGTATTTATGTAGCAGTAGTTGTTCCCAAACATGTTCATTTTTGTTTAAAAACTGGCTACCATAATGTTACCTATTTGCTCTAGATCTTAAAAGATAGTGTTTCTCCATTGAACAATCTTACAGATATGTGAAACTATCATTTCCTGCTGAGTCTTCTCTTTGCTCAGAACACTATGCTCAAAACTTCTTTCCATGAAATTCTTGCCTTGAGTTCTCACTTCTAAATTTGCTATTAAAATCTGGTATGCACAGATGAATGTGATTAAAAGCCTCTGGTTTGGGGCTGAGGACAGGTCTTTTTACTACATTATTTGATGGTCATAACATATTGGGAATCCTGTAGTCCACTAAGGGGATGCAAGGATGCTGTCAATTGAATTAGTTTCACTTTATTCACTATCGTATTAGGAGAATATAATTAGAATTTGGGGTCAGGCAGTTGAATGCACCTTTTCTTTCATGTCTGTTTCCATACCTCATATATTTGAAGAACATCTATTAGAATACAGACACTAAAAATGTGAAAACATTTATATGTGTAGCAGAGTATGTTAAATTAAATATATAGCCAGAGTAGCTTATTGTGAAAGAAACCAAATGAAGCTTAACATTGTTTGAGACACAGTATCATAGTGACAACATGGGAAAAGGAGCTAATCATTTTATTAATGATGTAGTGAGCTCGTAGTAATGATCAATAGCCCACTTACACTTATAACAGAATCACAGGATGGCATATTTGATTTATGTATTATTCTAAAGGGGAATCATACAGGAAGACATACAATAGAGCCTGCTTTATTTTTAAGATATGTTGAGGGTATTTGGAGTAACTTGGATTTGAGAACTAACATCCCACAGAACTGAGGTTTCAAATGAGCAAATTCAGCATGGAGGAGATACATCCAGATACAAACTCACAGCAGTGGCATCTATGGTTTCAGTGTGGACATATTGCTGATCTGCTTCAAAATAATCAAACTCCAAGCCTCATGCTCATAAATTATGTCTGGAACTCTCACGGGAAGTAAAGACATTAGTAAAAGTAAGCAAAAAATAAAAATAAAAGAGTGAGCTCTATAGCCCACAATCTTCTCTGGTAGAAAATGGTAAGAGAAATAATTCAAGGAATTCAGAATGTAGATGATGTGTGGGTTATGAAGAGATTTATAATTATCTCAATCAAAGACACTTATTTACATTAATAGTCATCACAGCCCAAAAAATATATTTTCATTATTCTGCTCCTCAGCTATAAGGTATATACTCCAGTGGACAGAGATTAGATTTGATACATCAGCGAACAAAAAGATATGTATTCAATGTTTCCATTGAATAGAAATACGTTCTAGTATATGGCAAAAAGCCATGTCCAATCTGAAAGGGAAGTTTGTTAGAAAGGTTTTATGATGCTGGTGGGACTTGTTTATAAAGGTTCATGTCAGAGAGGATTGAGGTCAACAGTAATGAGAAAGTGGAACCATTTAACATGTGCCAGAAAATTACAGCTGATAGAAAATGATAATTACTCTGAAAAAATTCTTGGCCAAGGTGTACTTGCCAGAGGGTAGAATCCAACTTTCTATTTAAGAAAGTGGATGAGTTATAGGGGAAAGACAGAGCTCAATGTTCATAGGAAAGAAACTTTCTTCTTTTTGTAATTTTTCATCAAGTAAAGAGGAGCATGTCTAGCAACCCTACAGTTTTGAAATCAGTTTACAGCCCTCAAGAAAGGTTTTCACAAGAAATGTGTTAACACACTGAAGGTTAAATTGTATAAATGTATCTTTGATCAGAATACATCTTTTATTTAACTATGAGAGTCTTCAACTTATCTCCACATGAATTCTTCTCTTCTTTGTCTTATGATGGATCACTCAGCACTGTCTGTTTAAACATATGTTTATCTTACAATATTAGACTTTGATTGTGGTTTTGGATTTTAAAATAAACTATTATAGTAATAGCAACAATGACCGTACTAGTGACAGAAATTTCCATTTATCTCATATAATCTTTAAAATCCTACTATTGTTTCTCAAAGCTATATGATCTCTTTGGAATGAAAGTAAATTGGCTTTGCTCAAATTTCCAGATCTAACAGGGAATTGGCTGGCATGGAATATGTAAACCCAGCTCATTCAGAAGGCAATCCTGTTGTGCTGTATAGTTGTTTTTCATTTCATGTGGCAATATGCATGTGTATTTTGTCTAATTTATTAAATGATCAATTTTTCTGAGTGCTGCTGGATCATAGCTATAATCCTAGCTATCAAGGAGGCTGAGATCTGTGGATCATAATTCAAATCCAGACAGGGCAGCAAAGTCTGTAAGACTGCCATCTCAAATTGTCCACAAAATAGCCCCAAATGGAGCTTTGGTTCAAGTGGCTAAACCCTAGCCTGAAGCACCAAAGCTCAGGAACAGTGCCAAAACTCCTGAGTTCAAGCCCCAAGATTGGAGAGGAAAGTTCAGTTCTTCCTATTTTAATCATGTAACTACAGAATACGTATTCTGTTAGCAACTGTGAATAATTAAATATACTCTCTTTGCATTGCATGTAAAAACAAGCAAACCAAAAGTAACTCTAGTTCCTTGCCAATTTCTTTTTCATTTCATTATTTCTAGGAAGACAAATCTCTGTCTCCATATTCTTATAAATAGGTTGACATTTGAAGGATTGTAAAAGGCAATTATGCATTTTCATCCCTATTGCAGCCATGATTACTTGAATATGTCCATCTCCAGTATCATGAAAAAGAAAAAGGGTGATTGACCAGACCAGAGTTCAATGAACATTTTCTAAATATCTCTAGCAAGAAAAGGATCTGAAAGTCTATCCTATAATTCATTTGTTTGTTTTAATATTTTTAAGTTCCTGAAAAATCAAAACTTTGCTATTGTTGTAAGAGTATAGTCTGTCAGTGTACACAGTTTAATTTTAGGTCAGTGTGTACTGAAGAATGATTATTTAAAATGCCAGTGTTCTCATCATCAGCTCTTAACTGTCAACATGCTCATCCCTAAGACTAAACTTTGAGTGAGAGAGAGAGAGAGAGAGAATACATAAATGTAGGTTAACAGAAGATATTTCTCTGATTTTAACCTGCATAAATGTAGGTTAACTGAAGATATTTCTCTGATTTTTCAGGAATTTTATATAAGGAAGCTCTACTCTAAGACTCTGTATATGCATTATGATGAAAATATTCATCAAACAATGAAATTGAAATTGCTGTGTCGGCAGTGTGGTAAGTGATCTTATGATAGCAGGATTCCTAAGTCATGATGGAATGATTCTAGAATATTGTGGGCTGGGAAGGTGGCTCAGTGGTAGAGCGCTTGCCTTGCATGCATGAGGCTCTGGGTTTGATTCCTCAGCACCACATAAGCAGAAAAAAAGTGGCACTGTGACCCAAGTGGTAGAGCACTCCCTTGAGTTGAAGATCTGAGGGACAGCACCCAGGCCCAGAGTTCAGGCCCCACGACTGGACCCTCCCCCCCAAAAAAAGGATATTGTATAGGGTCCTATGAGGTCCCCTGAACCCTGGTCAGAGGAGTACATGGAAAAATGAAGTAGACAAGAGCCAACAGGTTGCAAATTAACCACAGACTATGTAGTGTTTTACCAGAGTCTTCTTGTCAGGTCTCAGCAGTCAGGTGTGAGTAGAAATATTCAAAAAGACAGATAAGACTTTAGTGGTCCCCTATGAAATATTCCAAGTAACTCTGGAGAAATCTTTGCTATCACCGTGGACAGGAACCGACAAAAGGAATTTTAAAGATATATGAAGTTTTTTTTTTTTAATTCAAACGAGTTTATCTCTCATTGGTTCTCCACTACTGAAGGAACTGGAGGAAAGGGATGAAATCTCAGAGTTTTAAAAACTTTCTTCATCCTTGGGTCATCCTTTTCATGCATGGACTATAGACCTACCAAAATTCCTTGTGCTCACCCCAGCTAGATTGCAAATGATTAATTAATGCCTGTCTCCTAGCTCCAATAGCTCATCACTCTTCCTTTTGGCATCCAGTGCCTGGACTTCACTTCACTGAAGAGATAGAACAAAATTGAAGATACCTTTATACATTGTCTCCTAATTGATGTCATCGTTTTCAAGCTTGCCTCGGCCCCCTAAAGTGCATTTTTAAATAACAATCAGTGATGTGATTTGAAAATATAATCCAGATAATGCCATTTACTAAGTGTCTATACAATTCAAATATCTCTCCAAATCTAAAAGTTCCTATAAAATAGTGACCTAGCAAACCAATACAAACCTAATCTCTTGCTACTCCATCAGCTTGTAGTCTATCCTAAGCACTCTTGTTTTAATTGTTTTCAAAATAAATTCATTACTTTGCTAGGTACATTAATCCTAGTCTTTCTGTTATCACTAATAATTGCCCTACCAAAACCTTACATCATTTTAACTTTTTCAAGGAACACTTCCTGACATTAATCTATAAAAATCATGCCCTTATCAGTGTCCAAGCACCTTACTTCACTACCTCTTTTGCAATTATTTTCCCTATTGCTAGCATGTAGAACAGTTTCTGGTCCAAAAAGTAAATTTTGAATGCACTTAGCCATAACAACAGAAATACCGTGGAAGTAAGGGCTTTCAATAAATGTAATTGATCAGTACCAATGGTTATTTGTGACTGACTAACTTAATTGGAAAGAGAATGACTTAGGTGAGAAAACAGAAAGAAATAAGAAAAGAAAGAATGAAGAAAGAAAGAAAGAAAAAAGAAAGAGAGCAACATGCTTTTGATCCTGTTGTGATTCAATTAATTTTTAAACATTAAGCTATCATAAAATGTACATGCCTCACTCTGCCATTTTTAAGTGATTTCTTCTTGTTCACCTCCAACTGGAACAGTTCTACTCTGCTCCTAAGAATACAAGCCTCTTTACCCTCTAAGATAACCATAGGTACCTGAAAAGATAATATAGGTATCCGTTTACAGAATGAGAAATTAAATGGGAAGATTTTGGCTTTCCCATTGACTTACTCAAACACGTGTTCACTTTAATAATCTCTTTTGTGTAATGCAAAGAGCTCTTGTCAGAGAAAAGCAGAGAGAAAACCACTAGGGTCTCTATCGATTTCAGACCAATCAACTGGAATCAGGGTTTTCATTCTGTGGAATTTTGGCATATCCACTTCCTGAAGAAGTCAGGGGTTGATGAAATAAGTTGGTGAAAGCAATAAGAAGAAAAAGAAGAGATAATGTTCCAAGCTGAGGAAGTCTACAAGGAGGTCACTAAAACTCAGGTGAAATTCTAGCTGGGTCTCTTTTGCTCTATTTACCGTAGTGTTCAAAATTGAACCTGGCAGTTAGGAGCCCTTTTGCCTTTTGATCAACCGTAGTTTAAATCTATTCTTCATTCCCCCAAAATAGTTAGACAATATCATAAAATGCACATAATTCAAGCCTGAAAATGGATTTGATGGCAATTGTTTTTTGAAAAGTCCCTATGTTTCAAATAACTGCAATTTAACTGTGCATTCAGTGCTCAGCAACTGCAAATACATTGTGGATCTTTCTGTTTTACTTTAAATGTCATTATTCAAGCCTAATTTTGCTCACATTCACTGCAGCTTTCATAGTCTCCCTGATTTCTGCTCATAGATTAATGAGAGTCTTTTCTTCTTTTCCCTCAGAGAATGCTATGTTGGCTTTCTAAAGCTGTTTTATAAAGCAGGAGGAAATGGTAACATCTTTCAAAGGCATAAATGAATCATATTATTCACTATTGTAGCTTCACAATTGAGTATCAGGGATGATCTCATTTCAGCCTAGCATGTATACAGTTAATACTGACCACTGATCTTTCTCTGGGAGTCCTGAGGTGTGGCATTAATTATGTATATTGCTTACACCTGTGGAAAATCAGCTTGCCCTTCTGGAGCTAATAAGAAAATTAAATGTTAAATTCAGACTGCATTGAGAGGGCCTTTTTAGTTATGCCTGCCATCTTTTGCCTAAGAGATTTAGTCCTGCTTATTCAGTCTTGCTTATTTTCATGCAGATTACCCTGTATTGTATGAGTCAGATTAAAGGAGAATGCTTTTTTAAACCCTACAGCTGCCAGTCTATAGAACACAGTCAAGAGAAAGGAAGAGGAAACTGCTGTCCCATTATCTATGAAAATATGACCTAAAATCCCTCACATAGCTACTGAGAACCATATGATATCATGTCTCAGCTACAGAAACGGTATCTCAGGGGTAGGAAAAATATCTGATTTTGTCAATGTTCCCTGTGTTCTCTCCTCCTATCCTTTCTCCACTCCTCTCCTTTTTTTTTTTTTCTTGTTGGTAGTTATTTTTGTAAGAATATCAGAGCCAAGCGTTTGTGGACCATGCCTGTGTTCCTAGTTAGTGATACTCAGAAGAATGCTTTTTAACCCCAACCTATCCAGAAAAGTCTGTGAGGCTCCATCTCTGAAACAAACAGCTGGGCTGTGGCTGAAGAGGTAGAGCACCAACCAATCGAGGAAATTGAGTGAGCAAGAAGCCGTGCATTCACATTCCAGTGCTACACCGTCCTGACAAAAAACACAAATGCAAAGCATAGAAATAAGGGTTAGTTTACAAACCTGATGTCTTTCATTTATAGCCCCCCTACTATTCAATAATTGTGTAAGCTTAGAGAGTACACTTAGTTTCTCTGGCCCCATTCAAAGAAACTTACTCATGTAAGAAAATTACATTAATAAATATCTAAAAAGCAAGGAATCAGCTCCAATAGACCCTAACCATTTTTAGGGGAGTTTTGCTGTATGATTGAATCCATTGAAGCTAATTTATATTCAATTTCAGGTACCATTTGTATCATGCTCCTTGGCATCCATTCCTCTTCCTGATAATTTACTTAGTATCCCTACAGAGCAAAACATCAGGTGCTGCATCATCCTTGATTCTGTAGAAAAAGTATGAGATAGATTGCCTAAAATGTCTCTAATTTTCAGAGCAGTATCAAGCAGTGATATATCCTAACTGGACTTTTCAGATAATTCTATGTCAGTTACTAATGGCACATAAACACAAGTTCTAAATCTCCATACGTAGTATAGTGACAACAAGAGTAATCAGAGAATCAAGAACCATATAAAAAGGAATTTTGTTTTTAGTTATCCTACATATGTTACACAGATCTAGCAGTTCATAAATTGATAAAGCTATGAGATATATTTTATGAAAAACATATATGTGAAAACAGAGCCTTGTTAATTCAGACTGTGTTATATCAAAGGAGTGGGTCACTATAACTTGGGTTTAGAAGAGCCTCAAAATCAAGCAAGTAGGAAGAATATAGTGAAAGGAAAGGAAGGCTTTCTGATATGTTTTCACTGAAATTTCTGTCAAGGAAAAAGAGGTGAAGTAACCTGAAACAAAGTGATTTATGAGATTGATTTGGAGAGCAGATCTGGCTTTGTTTGTTTGATCTTGTGTTTGAAGTTGAGTCCAAAAGGAAGCAATCTGCCATTTATTGACCAACTCATTTTTTGTTGTTGTTTGTTTTTGTTTTGTTTTTCAGTTCAACAGACATTCATTTAATTCCAACTCTGGGCTAGGGCCTGGGCTTACAAATTCTAGGGCACAATTGTTATCTGCTAGGCACCAGTGGTTTCTTAGAAAGGGTGGCAAACATATCAACTTGCAATTTCAATACTATGTGGTTTTTATCCTGCTAGATCTATCTGGGCACAGTATGTGCAGTGTAAGGGAGAAAGGGAACTAAAAACTTCAGGCTTTTCCAGGTACTAGACACTATAACATTTTACTTAACTTATTCCCTGATTGTGAAAGACATGTAAAGTATTGATTAAAGCAAATGATGAAACAGTCTCAGGGGCAAACAACTTGACTAAGGGTCTCTCCATCTGTATTAGAACCAGATTCTTCTATAATACCAAATTCAAATAGCCTCAGGGACATAGAAGTTGAATCTTTAAAGCATTCTGGAGGGCAACATGGCAAATGTATTGGGTGATGTTAAGGTGACTGAACAGTTTAAATTAGGGTGAGAATTCCTTGGAAGTTAGGGAGGGGAGAGGAAACATAAATTGTTACTTAAAAAAAAAAAAAAGGTTGTCAGGCATGGTTGGCTCACCTGTAATCCTAGCTACTCAGGAGGCTGAGATCTGAGGACCATGGTTCAAAGCCAGCTTGGGCAAGAAAGTCCTCAGGACTCTTATGTCCAATAAAACACTCAGAAAACCTGTGTGGCACTGTAGCTCAAGGGTAGAACACTTGCCTTGAGCTAAAGCGTTGAGGGATAGTGCCCAGGCCCAGAGTTCAAGCCCCACAACCAACAATCAATCAATCAATCAATCAATCAATAAGGCTTGTGAGCCATGATTTAAAAACAGGAAAAAAATGCCTGCGATTTTTCCCCAGTAATCTTTGCAGACATTTTAACAAAGAAAGAGCTTTATAGTATTTGTGTTTTACTCTGAAAGATGATTTAGTGTTGAGCAGGAAGGATGGACATTGTTTTTGTTTTTGTTTTTTAAGGGTTTCCTGTAATTCAGAGAATGGCTTAAAACCCAGTTGCAGTGGGGAATGGAGAAAAGTGGATACGGGACTTTTAGCTTGGTTAAAGTATATTTAAGAGGTGAAGTAAATAGGATATGTTATCTGAGAGTAATAGAGGGGTAAAGAAAAGGAGAATGGATGACACACACATCTGGCTAGGTCAGAAGAAGCACAGTACTTACCAAGATGAAACAAGAAATGAAGAGTTTTGCGGTTGGGATGGAGGGCGATGAGCCGTTGAGTATCATGTTCTATATTTGAGGTATCAGTCACTATTGAATAGAAATGTGATTCAGTGAGATGGCTATAGATGCCAGTGGTTTGTTCCAGAAAACAATGAGTATACTAAGCACAAAAGTGAACAGACCAGTGAGGAATGCCCAACATTCCATGAGGAAGCCTAGGCAAGCTTATGAATGAGGACGGTAGGAGTGATCAAAGTTAAGCTTTGGAAGGAAAAATCCTTAGGAAATAGAAAGATCATTGTGGATGGATTGATAAGTACTCAGTGGAGGTAAAGCAGCAGAGAAGCCCATTGCCTCTCAGTATCAGGGAGGAAAGAGTCAAGGATGGGTCAGCAATCTCATTGCAATGAACTGGTAGGCCTCCCACAAAAATCTCCATGAGGAGCCAAGGCTTGAGGAAGCTGGTAGGAATGTAGAGACCTGCAGGTGCCCCCACCGAGCAATGAAAATCAGAGAGTAAGTCAGCAAGTTCCACATGGGCACTGAATGGTAGTTTCACGCTCCAGCTGCCAAGAGCCATTTTTGGACTGTGAGAAGGGTAAGCGGTGATGACCAGATTAAGTTTTTTCCCGTATTGAGGAGATCCCGGATCCAACACAGATTGCACCAGCTCTGCCAGTTTTCCAGGTTCTGACGCTTCAGGGTGAAGGTGAGACTCGGCTCTTCCTCAGGGTCCATACGGCCCAGGGATAACCCGCCTATGGGTAGCATCAGAAGCTGGTCGGGCTCCGCGCTGTAATTGCACTTGCTGGCTGTGAGGCAGGGAATGAGCTCTAGGAGGCAGGCCTTGGGACTCCGGTTGACCAAGCCTTTACTATTCTTCATTGCTACAGAGCTTACTGCCTTTCCGAGGAAGGTGTTTAGAGATTGTGAGTCAGACTTTCTTTCGGATATGGTCACCCTATGTCACTTACTGTATTTTTAGCATAATAATTATTTATGTCCTAAACTTCAGATTTTTGGACTAACCTATTGTTTAACCAACATGCCTGTTGGAGTTATTCAACAATACTAGCAGGTGATGTAGATTGAAAATACAAACTGCATTTATGACATCTATTTCCCAAAAGAAGGGAGCATTAGATTATACAGGTAGAAATCATAATTCAAATCAAATTTGAAAGATGAAAAATAAGATTGAGGAGGAGTTCCGGGAAGATGGCAGAGGAGAAGCTGGAATCTGAACAAGCTCTCGCATAGAAAGCAGTTTTATTGTTCCGGTGAACAGTCTTAAGCCAGAGAATCACACCAAGTGTGCCATCACAGGACAGAGAGTTAGCCCAGAGAGGGGAAACCCAGGCAAGGAGACACACCTGCGCACTTGCAAGCAGCCGCTGCAGCAGCAGCAGCAGCAGCAGCAGCAGCGGTGGCGGCAGCGACCTCAGGGCACCATACCTGAGCCACAGAGAGTACGGGATGAAGGAGCCAGACGCAGCAAGCAAGTGGATTCTACTCAACACCAGCCAGAACCGACAAGGAGCGGACATCATCTTGCAGTTCGCAGACCAGAGACGACCCAGGAACCAAGACTCAGCGTGAGTAGAAGCCCAAGTCCTCACTCCTTCTCAGGGAGCAGAGGAGGGAAGGCCACCACTCCCCCCCCC
>NW_012267253.1:11139923-11140477 GCF_000151885.1 Dipodomys ordii | reverse complement strand
TTCAAACCGGTTCTCAGCCCTACATGTGGAAGGGCAGGAACAAGAATGCAGTGATCCTGTGAGTGACTCAGAGGAAGAAATGTTAGAGGAGGAGGGAGAGCAGCTCGATCCAGCTGATAATGAGGACTTAGAAGAGGCTGCAGCTGAGTATGAGGCAGACAGATATGGGGGGTGGCGTCCCCAAACGATAAGAGTACCACAGCAGCCAGAAAGGAGGAAAGGAGCTGGCCCTCACCCGTCGGCCCCCCGCCATACCTGCCGGCGGGGCGGAGTCACTTTATAAAAGGGAGCTTGTGCTTCCAACTTGTCAGGAATAATAATTTTACCCAAGCCGCAAATTTATCTAAACAATTGTCAAGTTATCTTTTAGGTAACTGGACTGATGAATTTGATGAGATGCTGGATCAGCTGTGGATTGCTATTGTTACAGTGAACTCAACGCGAGTGGACCCCGGATTGGTGGAGGGACTCCAGTCTTGGATCTCCTCTGCTGTTTCCTGGTTTAAAGAGTGGGTGGGGGTTGGAATGTTTTTGGCCTGCTGCCTGGGAGGATG
>NW_012267253.1:11135001-11135658 GCF_000151885.1 Dipodomys ordii | reverse complement strand
AATAACAATCTATTTAGATAAGAAAGTGAATTTATTGAGAGAAGGGGAGGGATATAAAGGAGATGTGAAAAACTTAAAAATAAGAATTCTTAGAATATTATATAGTTATAAAGAGGTAGTACTGCTATTAAGGAATTTAAGTCTTAGAGGTTTTGACTTGAGTAATAAGTTTGTGGATTAAGTATGTACACAATGGGGGATAGGGTCTAATAGTCAACTACGGATTTATCTGAGGATGTGCAGGACAAGAATTAAGTCTCCTGAAGAAGAACGAAAGAGAGGAGAAGGTGAAAAGGATAAGAAAGGAAGAAGAAAAAGATGAGAATTTCAGTAGAGCTAAACAAAAAACAAAAAGATAATTTAAAAAGAAAGAAAAAAAAAGAGAAAGAAGACCAAAAAAGAAAGCAAAAACGCACACTCCCGTATCCCCAAAATAAAAATAATAAAAGGAAAAGAAAGTTTCTGGAAAACAATTTTTTTTATCAAAAACAGCAAAGATTAAAGATTGAAAAAAGTTTTAGAAAAGAAAAAAAAATTTATATAAGGTACCATAAATAAAAACTAAAAAAAAAGAAGACGAATAAGAAGAGAAAAAAGAAAAAAAACCAAAATACAAAAAACAAAAAAAAAAAACTTTTTTGATTTTTTTTTGGGAGG
>NW_012267253.1:11132206-11132789 GCF_000151885.1 Dipodomys ordii | reverse complement strand
TGAAATTAGGAAAGCAACTCCATTTGTAATAGCCCCACAAAAAATAAAATACCTAGGAATTAACCGAAGAAGTGAAGGACCTCTATGATGAAAACTTTAAAATCTTGAAAAAGGAAATCAACACAGAACATAAAAAATGGCAATACCTCCCATGCTCCTTGATTGGAAAGATTAACATCGTGAAAATGGCAATACTTCCCAAGGCTATCTACAAATTCAAATTGATACCTATCAAAATTCCAACCTCATTCTTCAAGGAAATAGAAGAGGCAACCCAAAAATTTATATGGAACAATAAAAGACACCGAATAGCAAAAACGCTCCTCAATGGAAAGAACACGGCTGGAGGAATATCAATACCAAATTTCAAACTCTACTATAAAGCCATAGTAATCAAAAGAGCTTGGAATTGGCATAAGAACAGACCTTAGGACCAATGGAATAGAATTGAAAACCCAGAAATGAACCTACATACCTATAGCCAGCTCATCTTCGATAAGGGAGCTAAAACAATAGAATGGAACAAAGACAGCCTCTTCAGTAAATGGTGCTGGCCAAATTGGTTAACTACTTGTAGAAAACT
>NW_012267253.1:11116470-11130831 GCF_000151885.1 Dipodomys ordii | reverse complement strand
AAAAAAAAAAGAAAAATAAGATTGATCAATTTGCTCATTTTATGCACGTTCCTTTATGCCTTGGATTTTATAGGAATCAGTGATTTGGATGTGAATCTTATCTTGACAGTAGACCATTGTCTCTAGCAAAGAACTGGCTTATCTGATGCTTTAACCCTTTATTTACAAAAAGGTTGGAGGTGAAACAACAGATCTGAGAGAGTTGAATCTATTTCCTTCAGTGCTCCCTCAGGTTATAGAAAGTTGCTGTATTGGCCACTTATGTGCAATGCAAAAACTGTTTTTTTTTCTTTTTATCATTTCCATTGTGTTTGGAAGACCTTTCAGTCAATCGAGAGAAATAAATCTTAAAGTGGAATGGAATGTGGCAATTTGTTTATTTTGAATGACTTGAATAACAATCATTATCACTATAGTTTTGATCCAATTTGAAGTTAAAACACTCAGAACCATTTTGACATGGAAACTGCCACAGCTCTGAAATCTTTTTCTATGGAAGTAACATTTCAAATAAAAGTTCTTATAGAAAAACATTGTCTTGAACAATATGGTTTATATTGAAAGTCTTGTAATCTTCATTAATATTAAGAAACAAAGCAGAAAATTTAGAACTATTTGCTTTCTGAGGAGTGAAATCATAGGATGAATGTAGAAGATATTCAGCATCTTATTGGGATTATATATTCAGAATGCTTTTCTTTACATGAACCCAAAGACACAATGTTACTACCTGGAACTTTTTAGCATTTTCCTTTTAGCAGTCACATCAACTAGAATGAATGTTAAGTCTAAACTAGTAATACCATATTTAATTTACTGTCAGTAAATTGGAATGGTAGGACTGTATAAATGAATCACATAAATTGTATAATAAGAAATAATGACTATATCTGCAGTTTTTGAAAGTCAAATTTTGTAGCAAAAGACAAACATGTACATATTTGGATTTCTGATAACTAAGCTCAAACTCTATCATTTATTTTACAATGATCAAATTTTGTCTATCATTAAGTATGAAAATAGTTAAACTTAAGACACTGCAAATGAGTTATGGGGGATTTTCTAAGTTTTTTCATCCAAATTAAGAACTTGAAGGAAATTATGAAAATTCTTACAAAACAATCTATAAACAACTTTTAATATAATCTTTAGTTTTAATTTACCTATAATCTGCCTGTTTAGTTAGTTAAACCAAGCCATTTCCTACAACATGGATTTTTATCTATTATTACCAGTTCAGGAAACATCTTCTGAACTTTTTTTTGTCAGTCATGGGGCCTGAACTCTACGTGTGGGCACTGTCCCTCAGCTCTTCAGCTCAAGGCTAGTGCTTCAGCCACAGCTCCACTTCTGGCTTTTTCTGCCTATGTGGTGCTGTAGAATTAAACCTAGGGCCTCAAGAATGCAAGGCAAGCACTCTACCACTGAGCCACCTTCGCTGGGAAGCCAAAAGCAACTCTTTGGTATAATTAAAGATAATAATAAAAAGAAATAACAATAATAAATAAAATCTGAAAGGTCTTTACTAAAACTCTGAGTCACGAGTGTTAAGAAGTACTGTACTTTCTTGTTGAGTACCAGATTTTAGCATTCATCAGAATAATTCCTAGAGAGCTAAATGTATGGCTCAAGTGGTAGCGCCACCTGACTAGTGTAACAGAAGCCCTGGATTTAAATTATTTCCCCAAAGAAAAAATATAAAAGGAGATTTTGATAAACAAAATTGTTGAACTCCACTTAGTTGATCTGGTATCTTTAACCTTAGACAGGCTTGGTAAACATTTCTAAGGTGACAGTCAAGTTGCTAGTATAGGTATCTCCACTTAAGAACCATAGATCAAGCATGGATAGGGATGAAAACATGAGTTATAAACATGTAATTTAGTGCCATAACTGTTTTAAATGGGGGTTGAGCATGTTACTTTTACATTTTTGTAATTAGTTATATTAAATGAGAGTCAAAATGAAAAGCTGGAATAAAATCTTTCAAACAAATGAACCACATAAACTGTCCAGAGTAGCAGAACTAATATCAGATAATCTAGACTTCAACTTAAAACTAGTGAGAAGAAACAAAGGAAGGCATTATATACTATTAAAGTAACTCTCCTACAGGAGGATATAACAATTCTAAATACCCATGCACCAAATTCCTTCTAAATATTACAGGAAGAGGTACAGGAAACATTAGGGCTCCTAGGCATGCATTGATACTAACTAAGTAAAGATCCAAAATTACAACAAATAAAAGAAAGACTGGATAAAGGGGATTACATCAAACTGAAATGCATCTGCATGGAAAAGGACATAGCTAGCAAGATAAATGGCACAGAGAATGGGAGACAATTTTCCCAGCTACTCATCAGAGAAGGGTCTCATATCTAAATATAATTAGAGCTCCAAAAATTAAACCTTCAAAATATAAACCCTCAAAATCTCAACAGCCTGAATCTTTTATTTATCTAATTTGGGGAGGGGAAGGGGAATAATAAAACTGAAACAAGGACACAGGATGACCCATTGCAACAATGATACCTGCAAAACAACTTGAAGTCGGGGGAGGAGTGGGGAGGTGGGGAAGAGAAGGAGTAGTAGGAGAAAAACAAAGGAGGGGATAAGAGTGCTCAAGAAGAAATGTACTCATTACCTTACTCATGTAACTGTAACCCCTCTGTGCAGCATCTTTACAATAAAATAACATGTAAAAACACCAACAAAAAACTCAACAATTTAATCAATAAATTAGCTAAAGATTTAAAGAGAGACTTCTTAGAAGAAATAAGAATGGCCAATAGACACATGAAGAAACATGTTCAACATCTTTGGCCATAAAAAAAATGCAAATCAAAACAATGTTGATATTCCACCTCACCCCAGTTAGAAAGGCAATTATCAAGCAAACTAAGAAAACAGATGCTAGTGGGTATGTGGCCAAAATGGAATGCTACAACACTGTTGGTGGGAATGTAATCTTGTTCAACCACTCTAGTAAGTGGTATAGAGGTATCTTAAAAGACTAAAGATAGAGCTCCCCTATGATCCAGAAATTCTACTCTTTGGCACTTACCTGATAGATTATAAATAGGGCCACAGCTACCAACACAGCCATTGCAGCTTCTCTTACCATAGCCAAGATACAGAATCAAGCCACATTCCCCTCAGCAGATTAATGGGACCAATACAATTTGCTATATATACACAAAAGAATATTCCATGCTTGCAACTGAAAGAATGATATTGCCCATTTGTAAGGAAATGGAAAGACTTGGAAAAATTATATTAAGCAAAATAAGCCAGAGCCAAAGAAACATAGATTGCATATTTTCCTTCATTTTTTATAACTAGAATGTGTCCATAAATCTACAGTTAACACACTGGAGAGTAAAAGACAGAAAAAAACCCAACAACTCTGTTTTGGTAATAGAATCAGATATATATGTGTGTATGTGTGTGTATATGTACATATAAATTAATAGGTATGACTTTCTTTTTTAAATAACAAATTACATTGCTTTTTATTAAGCAGGGTCATCAAGATTATTCTGTATTTTTAAGATTAAATAAAATTATCTAGTGTGTATAACAATGTATTAACAAAACAATGAGTTAAAAATTAAATATATGCAAAGAACTTATTCGTTCTCAACATGCACAAATTAAACTCTCCAATTAAAAGTCATAGAATTAAACTGCATTCAAAATAAATGGAGAAAACATAAAAACTGAAGAGATAGAAAATTGATGCTATCACTGTTTAGGTGAGCATGAAAAGTGATACTCCCACAAAGGTTTTTAAATGTTGCTAGCATCGAACTCAGGCTTGCCCTGTGATAGAGCACATGCTCTGTGCCTAACAGAGGGCATCCTCAGTTCCAATAATTTTTTTAAGCATAAGAAAATGCTTCTTAGGTTAAATGAAAAAGGCAGAAGGCAAAATGGTTATGCGAGAAGTGTAAAATTAAAATACATATGCTGAAAAGGAAGTAAAATCCTAATAGCTAACATATTTTGTCTGATACACATTACAAAAGTGGATGGACGTGAGACTGATTACAATGAAGTCAATTATAGAAAGACTCACAATGTTAGGTTCTACTTTTACCAGGCACCCTAAATGAGTGAAATGTTTGAGACAGAAAGTAAAATAATGGTTTTCAGGGACTGAGGTTGAGTTGATGTTTTTTGTGTGAGTATAGTGCTTCAATTTTGCAAAATAAACAGCATTCTCAGCATGATGTGTGACAGTGTGAATGTGCTCAACATTACTGAGTTATGTGCTTAAAATGGTTGAAATGATTAAATTTTGTATCAGGTGTATTTTATCACAATTTAAAAAAGAAATTGCATTTGGATGATGGAATTATTGCTATATTCACTTTTAAGCATATAATCAGTTCTCTTTTTCTTTTATTGTAAAAAAAATTCTGTTTAAGTTTTTTTTCAAAGAACAAGGATGCAGAGACCCACATGTGAAATAATCTGTCTATTAGTGGTTAGTAGAAAGAACTTTTAAATTATAAGAGTGAACTACATATTTGATAAATGAAAGAAAATATAGATAGGTGGTAAAGATCTGCTTATTAAGTGGTTAGAAGTACTAGTGGATTTCCCTTCAGACTTGTCCCTCAGGTTGTTATTTAAAAGTATGTAATTGAAAGAATAAATTACCCTAGCCAGGTATTTTCCTGTGATTTAGATTATTATCTCTAGAGAAAATCGCTTATGGGGAATTCATTTTCTCTATTGATATTTCCTTAAAATGCAATTTTGAAAAATGCTACTAGTCCTGGATTATATTTCCAATACTACTGTGTTAACCAAGAGTGAAGTTACAGATACTCTAGACAACTAAAAGATTATATACATCATTCCATATATATAATATATATATTATATATTAATATAATATATATAATGTATATATAATATATATAACATATTTAATATATATATATTATATTACTTAATATCTGACAAGCTGTTACAATTTTCAGGGGTCCAATCCATAGTCAAAAGTAATATCATCTCATCTTGGTACTAGTGGCTCAGGACTGTAAATCCAGATATTCAGGAGGCAGAGAACTAAGGGGCACCGTTCAAAGCCAGCCTGGGCAGGAAAATCCATAAGACTCTTATGTCCAATAAAAACTATTCTCTCTTGAATGGGAAGTTGGTTCAGTAGTAGAGTGCTTGCCTTGCATGAATGAGGCCCTGGGTTCAATTCTTTAGCACCACATAAGCTGGAAACTGGTGCTGTGGCTTAAGTGGTAGAGTGCTAGCCTTGAACTGAAGAGCTGAGGGACAGCTCAGGCCCATGAACAAAAAACAATTCTCTGTCTCTCTCTCTCTTTCTCTCTCCTCTTTCATATACCCCAAACAAATAAGCAAATAAATAAATATATTTTTCTTTATTGACATTTGTTGACGGTATGCTTATCCTGGTGACATACATGTAAGAGAAATAAGATCAATGTTTGTATTTACGTCATTAATCATGAAAAATAAATGTATTATTTTAAGAAATGATTTCCCAGTTTATTAAGCAATTTTTCTTTTATTTCTTTTTTTTTCCAGTCCTAGAGCTGAACTCAGGGCCTGGTCACTGTCCCTGAGACTCTTCTGCTCAAGTTAGCACTCTACTATTTGAGTCACAGTGTCACTTCTGGCTTATTCTGCTTATGTGGTACTGAAGAATCAAATCCAGGGCTTCATGCATGCTAGCCAAGTACTCTTACCACTAAGCTACATTCCCAGCCCCCAATTTTGTTCTTTAAATTAAATATTATATCCTTCATGTATGTCAGGTTTTATGTGATATAAAGGCTAAGAATTCAATTCACTTATAATAGATGGCTGTGTCATTTCTTTCCTTAAATGGAAAAATATGTGGGAATTTGAAAACCTAATATGAGGTAAAATTCTCAGAAATCACCTTTTTCACATGTAAAGGTAATTTATTCACTATTCATTTCTACAACTACTCTGGGATGGATATACAGTAGGACCGGTTCATGGGTTATAAGTAAATTTGAAGGCATCACTTAATTAGGTTTTTCAAATATGGACAACTATGTATTTTGGTTGTTTGAGGCAAATTTGGACTCAATGAGAAAGGTTAAATAGAAAACAAACAATTTAATTGATAGCTCCTTGTAAAACTAACTTGCTTTAAGTACCTTTATTGTTAATCCAATGTGAAGGGAGCTGGAAGAGCTTTGATGCACAGATAGGCAGAAGGAAGTGGACAAGTCTCCCGAATATCTCAGGAGGTTATGAGAATAGAAAGATTTCTTCTTCTCTACCGCAACAGGGTACTAGATAGTTTTCAGGACTTAGAAGAGTAGTTCAAAATTCATGGCTCACTTGGTAAGAAAAGTAAAGAATCATCCCAGCCTTAGGTACAGCCTTTCTTCATTTAACATTTATATTCTGGGAGACACTGGCATTTATGGAGATCATTGGCTGGGAGGAAAGGCAGCCAGAGTAAATTATTAATTTCAATTATAATGTTTATGATTATTAGAAAGTATTGGATAAAACCTAAATATCAGGGGAGGGGGAATAAACATCAATTAGAGCCTTTGCTAGTTAGAATATAGACAAATATTTTTGTTCTTGTTTTTTGTTCATATATATCCTGAAGGCAGATACATTTGCAGAAGGATATTTATTATTTAAATATTTATATCTTCCTCTCTACAAAGAACATTCCATATAATTCCTAACCAATGATGGTTTATCTCCTCTACAACTTCTCTTCTTGTGACTCAGACCTGAAAATTTTTTTGCCTTTTCCTTGCTTAATCCTTTCATCCAGTAGTCAAGCACTATATGGCTTTCCTATTTATTTTTTTTCTCCCCTACAATGTCTACTTGAACATGTTTGATGCTGGTAAGGAACCTTATTAAGAGACTACAGCAAAGTGATTGGGGCTGCTCCAATGGAATTTCACAGTAGAGGGAAGCGATTGAGCAGTACAAATACAAGACAAATGGGAATTCTTAACAAGAAGTGAAGTGGGGAACATCACAGTGAGGAGACATTTACTAAGAGCAAAGAGCAGAAAGGGATCCCTGGCTCAATTGACTTAACGGGATTCTTGTTCTAGGTAGGTAAGAAGGGGCAGACAGCATCATGGTGGGGAGTGTGGGGTATGAGAGATGTGCTCAGACATGAGAAATGATCACGTACTAGAGTAGGGTATTCTGGCCAACCCAACCTGATGTCAAGAAAATGAATGCAAAGATCCAAAAGTCAAGGCTCAGTAAAAAGGAGAATTCAGAGGAGCCAGACGAAAGTTTAATTGGGGATCAATTCTTCATTAGATCTTCTTGTTCAATGAGAGAAAATATATTTGCTTTTGTTTGAGTAATGTTAACACATTCTTTATTGGGTTTTTTGGTGTGTGTTTGTTTATTAAGAGCCAGCTGAATGTCTTTGGAGCTCTTTGCTATGAGAGGCAAGCAGTCAATAATTTAATGAGGAAAATTTCTATGAAGAAAAAGAAAGACTCATAATTGTAAATTTAGTTTCCAAGTTCGAGAAGCAGCCCATTAGGAGGATTTCTTGATGTAGGGATCAATGTTGGCAATAGTACTTCAAAAATGTCCTAGTTTTCATGGTTAATGTCTTTGGCAATGACTTTGAGTTATCTCTGTAAACTTTATTACAGCTCACACTGCAGCAGGTACACAGTTGTTCATACTAGATTTGTTGTCATATCTTTGAAGTTTGTACCAAGGCAGTCAGTTTGGGCTTGTAGGCCTTGAGGACAGGGCAGATTTTGTTCTCAGTGGTGAAAAGTCAGGGTATTAGAATTAAAGAGTGGAATGCATAGTTTGGAAAGTTGTACTTGAGTATTGGTAAAAACTTGAATCACCCTCAGTCCAGATTACAAGTGATAGCTCAGGGGGTGAGCCGTCAGTATACATGGAAACAAAATTTCTCTCTACAGTCACACTTCTACTTTTGATTCCTGTTAACAGAATAATTCTGGACTTGCCACATTTTGCCCATTATTTGCATAAGTAGATGGAGAATGTCATTTTTTAAAAATTTTCTTTGCTAAAATTTTTCATAGTCACAGATGGGACTTCTGAAAGGTAGAAAGGACAAAATCTCACACGATTGTATTTTCAGTTCCTCTAAGATTGATTCCAAGAAAAAATACATATATCATATGTATTCTAATTCAACAGCAATATATTACTGAGAGCAAAGCAAATTATACTTAGGAAATTGTACATTGCTACTAATTCTGTATAAAATATGTCCAACCCTTATTTTTTACAGTAGCCCTCCAGCAGAAACTTTAAATAAGTGATTAGATTACCCTCCCTGTGATCTTGACTTGAGAATGTCTAAACAGCAGTAATACAATAATCATAGATTTGGACCTCCATCCATTCATTCTATTTAACCATAATAATGTACCAAGGAAGTTCATTTTGTGTATTGACTGAAGGTTGTGCTAAGAAGTAGAGTTAAACCTGTGTTTATTGGAACAGAACATGAAAGAATCAGCTGGTCTTCGGAAAAGTGGAGTTTAAGTGGAAATCAAAATAGCAGTGCTGAAGGCATGCCCAGAATGGAGCAGAAAATTAGCACTTACTTAGAAACATTATAACCTGAGATTCAGCATTGGCTAATCAGGTTTTAACTGCCATAGTTCTTTCTAATTTGTTCTTAATACACATTTTCCTTATGTTCAAGACTGAAGCCAAAAGCATTGTACCTTGAAGATTTTAAACAAAAGTTTTAGAGTATAAATAGTATCTTAAGACACATGTGGCTCATATTTATAACCCTGGCTACTTAGGAGGCTGAGCTCTGGAAACTGTGGTTGCAAGCCAGCTGGGGCAGACAGATCCAAGAGACTCTAATCTCCTATAAACCAGCAAAAAGCTAGAACTGGAGGGATTGCTCAAGTGGTAAAATGACAGCCCTGGAAGAAAAAGTTCAACGAGAGTGAAGGAGTCTGGGAGCAAGCCTCAGTACCAGTGTAGCGCACATGTATGGATGCATGTGCATGCACACACATACACACACACACACACACACACACACACACACACACACACAGATATCGCCTTGAATTTGAGGCTCTCTTTCCCATTTAGCCTGGTTTTCTAGATTCTAGAACTCCATGGAGGCTGAGACTGACAAGGTTGTTTGTAAAGTGCTTTGGAATATCCATGGGTATGTGTTTGGATTAAGCTTTTGTTTACTTTTGCTTGTTTTTGTTTGGTGTTTTATCTTACTGGGTAGCCCAGTCTATCCTCCAACTTCAAGTCATTTTATGACAGCCAACCCAATGTTAAGATTAAAAGTGTTTGCCAGCTCATCCAGCCATTTGGTTTGGAGTGAAATGAACTTTTCTTATGAAAATAAGTATCTCTTAAGGCTTCTGAGTTACAGTTTTTGTTTTCATAATTTGGCAATATGTCATCCTTTAGCGAAGAAGACATTTATTTTTCATTAAATTGGCTGAAGAAGTCTAAATATGTAAGTTACAAAAATAGACTGGCTTCAAAACTGTTTTAATATAACAAAATTATGGGACACATAATTTTTTCCCTTACTCTTGCTTCACATAAGCCTTCTGAATATTTCTCTTGGGAAAAAACCTACCCGGCAAATTTTGGGAAGCTATTTAAATCATCTAGGCAACTTAAACTTAAAAGCTACAATGTAACATTTCAAATAATGATGTAGCCTTTTCATTATTTTTAATAGTTTATTGGATTTACTGTCTTCTATATATTAAAAATTGTTTTGCAAAAATTACATAATCCTGATTGTCTAAAAGAATTTTCAGAAATAATTTATATTCCACCCTAAATAAAGCATAAATAATAAGACTACTTGAAATCTGAACAGACCATTCCACTGCAGATGTTTTCTAACATACTTGAAATCTACTTCACTTAAGTAAAATCCTCTTTATTTATTATAATTAAAAATTCAGTATCACAGTCTTAACTGTGAGGTCTCCATTAAGCTACTCTTCACTTTTGCTCCCTGAGCCCTTCATATTAAGATACAAAATCATCATATCATTTTTCCTTTGGCTACAGAAAATTGTTTATTGTTCTGTTTTGTATCAAACAGGTATGTTCTCACCCATTTTCCCATTCTTGCTGCTTAGAAAGCTCCATACTCCATAACTTAATATTACTGTTCTCTTTCTTTTACTCTTCTTTTTAAAATTAGCATATAATAATTGCACAAAGGGACTTCATTGAGATATTTTCATACATGCAAATTCAGTTCATTACATTTCCCTTCCTACATTCTTTTGTTATAATTTTTAATGGGCTACATTATTCTATTTTCACTGACATATCTAAAGTACTTTGATCATACTCAATCTCCATCACTCCTTTTTCTTTCTCCTTCCCTCCTCTCTAAGGTTCCCATCCTCCTCCCAACAGTCTCTTTTGATGTTCAGGTCTCTAAAAAACAGGTTTACAGGTTTCTTTTGCTTTTAAGCCTCTGCTCAAATTATACCTTACTAAGAAAGTCACCTCTAAATCTATAAACTAGAATAACCTTAGAGATCTTTGAAATGTTACTCAACTCCCAAGTTACTCTTAGTCATGATTTGAAGTAATCCCTGTTTGTTATTTATATAGTTACTAGTTTATTCTCTCATTTTTCCAGTTCCCCATCAGCCCCTGCCACATGTACAAGCTAGGGTACCCATAGGGGTAAAGCTATGTTGAGATCTTTACCAGCTACATTACTGATATTTTGAATAGTGCTTGATAATTAAAATGTGTCCAATATGTATATTTATCAATGAATACAGAGTGAACAAGATGTGGCAAAGAGATCATTGAATGCCTAACGTCTTTTAAACAATGTTAATATCTTCAGCATATATTCCACAAGTAATCAGCTACCATCAGGCCCCATGTAGATAAGAATCTAAGCATATTATTACCATTGAGTGACATACAATTCCAGTCTTTGTGAGTTTATGTGAGCAAATTTTCTTTAGTCCTGTTTTATGTTTGCCATTCTTCTCTCCTAGTTGATTGTGACATGTAATTCATTGTTCACACTTGTCAACACTTCTGAGGATTTGATTTACCCTTTACCCATTCAATATGTATTTATTGGATGTGTATATTTCTTTTGGAAAACACACATGCTGAATGAGATTGAAGGTAGATACTAATGACTCTAGCCACTAATTGTAACTTAAAAAGATTACAGAGAAGATTTACAAAAATTACTCAAGAATGAAATGATAGGGCTTTAATGAACAAAAACTTATATAATTTAAATAAAAACAATTATTTCTATGAGTTCATGTCTTTTGGGTCAGACAAATCATTTTTAGAAATATATTCTTTCTGGAAAAAATCTGAGTGATAATATTCAGGTTGAAAGGTCTGGAAATAATTAAGTTATAACAACACTATAAAGACATTTTTCTCAATTATAAACTCACTTGTACTAGCCTTAAATTTTTATTTTTATAATCTGAATACTTCACAATTTTCTGCTTTTCAAAAGGACCCAGTCTAAATATCTATCTATATGGGAAGACTAACATACAACAGCAGAGATAGGAGCAATATACCCACAAGATGATGTTGATTACAACACACTATTTTAATGTTACTTAACATACCATTTAATACTGCTACCTCCTATTTTAATATTATTTAATATTTTATTGCCACATACTATCTTACTGTTTGCACAGATGTTGTAAGCCTATTTGTTTTTAAAATAAGATGTCTACACTTGATCCCATCAAGAGCATTTTTTGTTGTTGTTGTTGTTTGTAGGGCTGGAACTCTGGGCTTGGGTGCTGTCCTTCAGCTCTTCAGCTCAAGGCAAGTGCTCTACCGCTTGAATCCCAGTGCCACTTCAGGTTTTCTAGTGGTTTATTGGAGAAAAGAGTCTCTTCGACTTTTCCTGCATGGGCTGGCTTTGAACAGTTATCCTCAGATCTGGGCCTCCTGAGTAGCTAGGATTACAGGTGTGAGCCACCGGTGCCCGGTAAGAGCATTCTTTAATTCTTTAATTGGCATTTCCTTCTTTTCTTTTTTTCTTTTTAGAATTTCCATATCTTAGCTTACATTTCTTACTCTTCTTGAATTTTTCCATTTTTTTTCTTTACCAAGCTTTCATTATCCTTTATGATGTTAAATTGCTAATCTGATCATCACAAAATTTTTGGTGGGCTTGAGTCTGGTTACAATGCTTACTTTGTCTTTTCATAATGTGGGGCAGTTGGTTGTGAATTTCCCCTTTGCCTTTTTTTAAAAAAAATTATTTTTATTGTAAAGGTGATGTACAGGGCGATTACAGTTACATAAGTCAAGTAATGAATACATTTCTTTTTGAACAGTGTCACCTCTTCCCTTGTTTTCTCCCAGTTTTATTTCTCCTCCTAGTCCCTCTTCCTCACATGTCAGTTCATTTACAACACAGTGTCTAGTGAGTATCACTGCTACATTTTTTCACCCATTGTTCCATGACTTGTGCTCCCTCTTACCCTCCTCAAAACAGAGAAACTTACATTTGAGATATAAAATACAGAAATATAAAACAGTGACAATGGGGAAAAAAGTAAAATAACAAACAAAACCCTTCCTGTTTTTATTTCTTGGCATTCATGTAAAGAGGTTTATAAGTTTTGCTGTAAATGAGACATGGTAGATTGAGTAAAAGTAGCCTACAAATAAACACTAGGGTATGATTTTAGAGTTAACATGTAGAATTTACTCTTTGCTTAATATTTCCTAAAATTGTACTATCAGGCTTCAGTTTCTAAAATCTTGTTTTGGTCTACCTAGTTTTCTTTGTGATTCGCAAGAAATTTCTTTTCTCTTAATATATATTTTTTATTGTAAAGATATTGTACAGAAGGGTTACAGTTATATGAGCAAGGTAATGAGTCCATTTACAATTGAGCATTATTACACTCTCCTTTGTTTTTCCCCTACCATCCCTTCCCTCCCCACCTCCCCACCTGTTTCCCCTCCTGCCCCTCCCCCAGCAAAGTTGTAAAGTTCGTTTTCAACATACTGTCTTGTACATCTCATTATTACAATGGGTCATCCTGAATCCTTATTTCAACATTTTGTTATTTCCCTTCCCCTCTCCAAACTAGAAAAAAGGTTTATACAAGATGCAGGACATCAGAATCAAATACAGTTACAACAGGGATTGTGCCATGGGGGAAGAACATACAAAGAAACAAAAAAATTACATAGTACAATATAAGTACATTAAAAAGAACAGCAACAAAGGTAAAACCTCTTGTGTCCTTATCTTGGGGTTCAGTAGTGTTGGTACATTATAGTGCTCGAAGTTGTAGTTCACTGTAATTATTACAGTGGCGAGAAGCAGCATTTTTGAATCTTATGATTAAATCTTCCTGGTTTTTTCTAGGCAGATTCTCTAGTTCATGAATTTTAGAATAATTTAGCCCTTCTTTCTTCTTCTATGTGAGAGAAGAAAGACACATGGGTCTACAGTTGTCCAAATGCTATTCTCCTGTCGCTAAAAGTTCTGGCAACATAGTATCCTTGCCTCAGAACACACTGAGGATAGATTGAAATCCCCTGTTCTCTTTATGCTTTTCTTTAATGTTTTTTACTGTAAAAATAGGCTTCAGTTTCTAAAATCTTGTTTTTGTCTACCTAGTTTTCTTTGTGATTCCCAAGAAATTTCTTTTCCTTAATATATATTTTTTATTGTAAAGATATTGTGCAGAGGGGTAACAGTTATATGAGTAAGGTAATGAGTACATTTCCTATCAAGCATTGTTACCTCCTTCTTTGTTTTGGCTCAACTATCCCTTCCCACCCCACCTCCCCAACTCCCCTCTCCCCCAAGTTGTACAGTTTGTTTTCAACATAGTATCTTGTACATCTCATTGTTACAATGGGTTAACCTGTATCCTTGTTTCAGCATTTCATGATTTCCCTTCCCCTCCCCAAATTAGAAAAATGTATATACAAGATTCAGGGTACCAACATAAAATACAATGAAAACAGGCTTTACACTATCGGGGAAGAACATACAGGAGAAACAAAAAAATCACATAGTATATTTGAGATACATTAAAAACAATAGAGAGAAAGAAACACAAGTTGTGTCCTTATCTTGGGGTTCATTTTACTTAACATCATCTTATATGGTCATATGTACATAGCTTTTGACCTTTTCTGCTTGTCCTTGACTTATACTATTTATTGCAAATAAGGGAAACCATGGGATCTATGTTTCTTTGGGGCTGGCTTACTTCACTTAATATATATTTTTCCAAGCCTTTCTATTTCCTAACAAATGGGGTAATGCCATTCTTTCTGACTGAGGCATAGAATTCCATTGTG
>NW_012267253.1:11097065-11116320 GCF_000151885.1 Dipodomys ordii | reverse complement strand
AGGAACTTCCATACTGCTTTCCAAAGTGGTTGAACAAGTTTACACTCCCACCAACAATGCAGTAGGGTTCCCTTCTGTCCACATCCCCTCCAGCAAAGCCTCCCATGCTCCTGGATTGGGAGGATTAACATCCTCCCATGTAAATGACAATACTACCAAAGGCTATCTTACAAATTCAGTGTAATACCCATCATTATTCCAACCTCTTTCTTCAATGAAATAGAAGAAGTAACTGAAAAATTCATATGGAACAATAAAAAGACCCAAGTAGTGAAAACAATCCTTAGCAGAAAGAAAAGTGCTGGAGGAAGAGCAACACCAAATTTCAAACTCTACTACAAAGCCATAGTAATCAAAACAGCTTTGTACTGGCACAAGAACAGACCTGAAGACCAGTGGAATAGAACTGAAGACCCAGAAATGAACCCAAAGAACCGATAGCCACCAAATCTTCTATAAGGGAGCTAAAAAAAATAGAATGGAAGAAAGACAGCCTCTTCAGTAAATGGCGCTGGCAAAACTGGTTAATGCCTTGTAGAAAACTAAGGCTAGATCCTTATATATCACCCTGCACCAGAATCAACTCCAAATGGATCAAAGACCTTGGAGTCAAAGCAGACACTCTGAAAACATTACAGAATAGAATAGGAGAAACCCTAGGTCTCCTTGGCACAGGCTGACATTTTCTTAATAGAGACCCAGAAACACAACAAATCCAAGAAAGGTTGGACAAATGGGATTGCATGAAATTGCAGAGCTTCTGCATGGCAAAGGACATAGCTAGCAAGATCAATAGAAAGCCCACGGATTTGGAGAAGATCTTTACTAGCCATACAACGGACAACGGTCTCATATCTAAAATATACCTGGAACTCAAAAATTAAATCCCCCAACAACAAATTCTCAAAGAAACAACTGCCCAATAAATAACTAGGCTAAAGACTTAAAGAGAAACTTCTCTGAAGAAGAAAGAAGGATGGCCAATAGACACATGAAGAAATGTTCAACCTCTCTAGCCATAAAAGAAACCACCTCACCCCAGTTAGAATGGAGATAATCAAGAAGTCCCCACTGTTCTTATGGACATATTTATACACAGTCTTTTCCCTCCTAAGGCTGAATCTCTGACAGTGTATACTATAATCCTGATAATAAATAATGGTAAGGATCATAGAGATAAACCAACCATGATGCAAATTCTCTGTACCACATCCATATGAGATAGTAGTTAAATTATAAATCTAGTTTACGATTAGCCTCATTAACAATTTCATCAACAACAAACTTCTCATCAATTAATATTTTAGTTGCCTAGCAGTTATTGATTCCAAAGGCTCCTGTGCCCAATAAATTGTCAATGGAGAGAAACAGAAATTTGCCTCCCATTTCTCTAGTTTTGAGCGTGTAAGTTTTCCCTTAAACTTCAATTGTATAGTGATCAAAAGAAAAGTTTTTGACTTTCTGGTTAACATTTTTTCTATTTTAATGATGGGAATTGACACTATTAAAAGAGAAATGTATTCATTACTTGCTAATGTAATTGTAACTTTACTGTAATTTACAGTAAATTTTAAGAGAGAGACTTCCACACATTTCATTAATATGAAAGTTTGCTAGTTAATTAATGTTTATTTTTATATTTTTAACATATAGAAAATATCTTCATACTGTTTCATTGATATTTTCTGTACATCTTTTGTACTTTAAAGATAAGACTGAAAAAAATAATTTGTTTCCCCCTTTCTCCTGACACTTTTCCTTCCTATGAAAGTATTCTACAGTGCATATTTTTGCTGAGGGCAGCAAGATAAAGTATGGGTGATAGAGAGCTCTTTGTCATTTCTTGAAAATAGGAATGAGCAGATGGCACTTCCTCTCTTCTACACTTCATCATTCATCAGATAACAATTAAAAGCAAATGAGTCTTAACAAAAAGTTGGCATGCTCATTTCAGTGATGGTTATTTTGATAAGAATGAAAGCTTGGTATAATGTATTAGAAGTGCCATGTAATGCTCATTCTGCACATTAGTTAAATGTGGTGTTTTCACAGAGTTATGAAAATGCTGCCTACTAATCTTTAGAAGCTTCATTTATTTTTCAAAATGTGGATGTGTTTTATTTTGCCAGGTATAAAACACTTTCATGTAGGATAACTTTTTCTCCCACTTCTTTGGAAGACACCAGCAATCAATGTCTGCAATTGCAGAGTGCTCTTGTCTGTTTAAATGACTTTTTGTACCCAGAGATCCCTTAAGGTCAGCACTATCTTGAACAGAGTATAACAATCAATGAAGGAGGACATTGGTGGCTCACACCTGTAATCCTATATACTCAGGAGGCTAAGATCTGAGGGTTATGGTTCAAAGCCAGCCCAGACAGAAAAGACCATGACAACACCAGAAAACCAGAAATGGTGCTGTGGCTCAAAGTGGTATAGTGCTGATCGCACCCAGGCCCTGAGTTCAAACTTCATAACTGACCGCCCCCCAACAAAACCCAAAATACATAGAAACAAACAATGATAATAATTAAAAACTTAGCCAATAAATTAAAAAATATATATTAGAGAAAAGTGGAGAAAGTGGATATTCTTATCTTGTTCTAGATTTTAATAAATGGGCTAATGATGTAAATGGAGACTTCTCAGAAGAAGAAGTAAAAATGGCCAACTGTCAGAAGAAGCAATATTCAACATCTCTGTCCATAAAAGAAATACAAACCAACAATACTGAGATTTCATTTCACTCCCGTTAGAATGGCTATGCTCAAGAATACAAAAAAGAGAAAGAAAAGAAATGATAGAAAACACATACTGGCAGGTATTTGGGCATAAATAACCTTAGTATGTTGTTGACAGGAATGTAAACTTGTTCAGCCTTTCTGGAAGCAATATGGAGGTTCTTCAAAAATCTAAGCATAAAACTACCCTAATGATGCAGCAATTCCACTCCTGAGCATTTATCCAAAAGATTACAAGCCAGGACACAGTAAAGTCAACAGCAAAACTATGTTCATTGTGGCACTGTTCACCATAGCCAAGGTATGACAGCCCAGATGCCCCTCAGTGGATGAAGGGATCAAGAAAATGTCACACACACACACACACACACACACACACACACACACACACATAGGAGACCTGAGAAAAGCATGTTTAATGAAGTATGTCAGGCCCACAGAGATAAAGGATTCATGTTTTCTTTCATATATTGAAGCTAGATTTAATTTATAAATCTATAGCTAAACACAAATTTCAAAATGGGGTATTTAAGTATATGGAAATATATACAAAATATGATAGATTCAGAGAAAAAGTCAAATGGTATAATTACTTAGAAAGGCCAACTCACAGTCCAAGAAAATAACATCAAGAAAGGGACACTCAAAAGGAGGGATAGGGATCTAATGAGAAGAAGAGTGAAAGAATGCAGTCATAAAATTCAATACATATCCATACATATCCTACAAAATAAAAAAAAGTTGAAGAAAGTGTTTGGGAGGATAGAAGAGAATGTTGAAAAAGGTGACATTTAGGAAGATCCATTGCGTTCATAAACTGTTTTGTTAAATGGCAACAAAGAGTTAATGGCGATAGATAGATAGGTAGATAGCGAGATAGAGAGAGAGAGAGAGATCTATGTACAAATATACTTTATCATTTGAGCCACAGCATCACTTCTGGTTTTCTGGTGGTTTATTGGAGATAAGAGTCTCATGGACTTTCCAGCTGGGCTCACTTTGAACCGTAATCCTCAGATCTCAGCCTCTTGAGTAGCTAGGATTACAGGCATCTGCCACCAGCGCCTGGCCACAAAATATATTTAAAAACATAAACACAGTCTGTGGAAGACCAACAACCAGATTTAAACAAATTGAAAGTTACATTAAATTGTCATTAGAAGCAGAAAAGTGAAAGTTCTTTTAGACCAGTAATGTCTTCAGAATGTTAACTATGTTTTGCTATAAAATCATTTGACCAAATCTGACTTGTATAAAATAACAAGTACTAATATTACAGACTCTATGGAGTCTGGTGATGAGAAATAGTTTCATTATTTATTCTGGCTCCAATTGCCAATGAATTTCCCGTAAAAATTTGACTGGAGCTGGAAGACATACTTCCAAAATGGCTCAAGCACACAGCTATTGGCAGAAGGCATTGGATTTTCATTACATGGAACTCTTCAGAGTATTGCCTGAGTGTGTCCTTATGGGCCAGCAGCTCAGAAAGTAATCTGAAACAGCACAGGACATCACTGTGTCTTTTAAAAGACACTCTGGAAAGATATTCCTGGCATTTCCCTTTGTTTTAACAATTAAAATGGAGTCACTAAATCAGGCCCATACTGTAAATTAGATGGATGAAAAAAAATCAAGTTCCATATCTTGACTAGGAAAACTACCAAAGAATTAGTAGACATATTAAAAAAACAATTACATTTAATAATAATAATAACTACTACAAATGGGATTCTTAAGCAAGACTTTCTTTTCTCCCAGTTCTAGAAATTAGACATCTAACAAAGACCCATGAAGGCTCTGAAGGGTACAAGGAAGAAGCCTTCCTTGCTTCTTCCTAACCAGCTAGCTCAAGGCAATCCTTGACATTTCCTTGATTACATACATCTCTGCAATCTCTTTCTTCATGATTTTTTTTTCTATTTTCCTGTCCTCTGTGTCTCTCTCTGTCCAAATCCCTTTTTCCTTTTACGAAGTCGCTGGTTGTGTCAATCAGTAGTTTGTTAAGGACAAATACCTAAGGAAGAAGAAAGAAAGGGCTTATTTTGACTCTTTGTTTCAGAGATTTCAGTCTATGATCAGTTGACGTTACTTATTTCAGGTCTGTAGCCATAGCAGGTGGATATGTTGGAACAAAACCAATTATCACCAAGTATCAAGAAGGAAAGAAAGTGACTGAAACTTAACATTCCCTTTGAGAGAATGTTCCTAATGCCCTAAATAGCTTTTACTAAGCCTCCTCTCAAAGTTCTCCATAGTATCAAGCAAGCGTCTAACAAGAGTAAATAGACATTCAAAGGGACAGAGCACTCAGTGCCTGAAGCACAGAAGGAGATATTGAATTGGGGGTCTTCTCTAATCCAGTATGGCCTTAGTCTTATTGGATTATATTTTCTTCCATTTATGTCTGCAAAAATTCATACTCACTGATACCAGGGATTAGGACTTGGACAAATATTTTAGGAAAATAATAATTCAAGCTATTATCAATGTCTTATGTAATATCAATATCAATATCACACATGATAGTATTTATTGGAATTCAGTTAAGACATAAATCTGTAGCTATTTCAGAGTATTTGTGTGACTAGCAGTTTATATTAAAAACAAAGTTCATAACTATGTGCAAATCTAACAAGGTTCTTCCAAGTTTATGTGACTTACCATAATGTGTTATGAAATATGAAGACATTCTTCCAAATGACAAAGCACTGATAAGTAGTTTCAGAGGAAAAGAACATTTCTCTTCTAATTATCACTCAGAAAGAAGATGAAATAAAAAATATTTTTAGAAAGGACTGTAGATAGGTACAAAGACAATTCATATGAAATTTTTGTTGTGAACTTTTCTATTTTGTTTTATAATTTTTTGATATTATAGCCCTCATAGCATTTTATAATATTTAACTTCAAATCTTTAGTAGTAATTTTTTAAATATTTGCATCTAATTTTGTATTTTTAAAAATGGTCAATTGTTATCATACAATTGTCTAGAGGAGAAGCTGAGGGCTAAACAAGCCTTTGTATAGAAACCAGTTTTAGTGTTTCAGTGAATAGTTCAAGGCTAGAGAGTCACCAAGTATGCCATTATAGCACAGAGAGTTTGACCAGAGAGGAGAAATTCAGGCAGCTTGGTTAAGGAGACAGATTCAAGCACTGGCCCATGTCCACACTGGCAATGGCTGCTGCTGCCACTGCTGCCATATCAACAGACAGAACACAGGACAAAGGCACCAGAGGCAGTGTGTGAGCTGATTGTACTCACTCCCAGCAAAAACTGACAAGGAGTAGAAATCTTCATCTTGCTCACCACAGAAAGTCACAGACCATGGATGGCCTGGATATCAAAGGAAAGGCGTGAGTACCCTACAAGACATCTTCACTCCTTCTCAAGGAGGAGAGGTAAGAAGGTAGCCCTTCCCCCACCACTGGAGAAGAGCTCCATCTTTTATTCTTATGAAGACAGAGTATCTAGCGCTTAACTCAAGCCTTGGAAGAAGACAATAGGATCCATTCAACAGGTCAAAGGAAACTGACTGCAGCCCTCAGCTCCACCCCGGGGAAAGTTACCCTTCCCAGTTAAAGGTAGCTTCGCCTATGGAGGAGTGACTTTTTTCATTGGGTAAACAGCCAGAGGCTCTGCAGACCTAGCTGCAGGATGGGTAAAAGAAAAACAATTGGAAACTCAGTACACATAAATCCTGAGAATGGCTCCAGCATGGGCTGTGTGAGTGTCTCACCAGCTAGCCCCTCAGGGAAAAGCTAGTAATTGCTGACAGGCCTCAACCCTATCCACAACTTAGCCTCATCAAAGCATCTCCAATCTAAAGGAAACAGCCATGTCTCACTTTTGTGACACTCAAAGCAGATCGCCTTCCTAATGAACTAGTCTGGGAGGAGGGTCATAAAGTCTACAGTAAGGCAGAGCTTCATTCTGCCTGCTCAAACTGATTTTAGAAATCTGTCAAGCAACAGGCAAACCAAGCACCAGAAGCAAATCAGAGACTCTATCAAGAGACTGGTTATGGACATGGGGGAGACACAAGATTTCTTTCCCCCCAAAAATTAAAGAACTCTTTTTTCTACCTAAGTTTTTAAATTATTTTAAAAAATGCTTTCTATTTTTTCATCATTTTTATTTTAGGCTCTTAAAACAATTCTCTTTTTCACTCTTTTACCTTTTGGCCCATTTAGTTTTTTTTGCTTTACTTAATTGCTGTTCTGTTCATCCCCAGATATATACCCATCTTCAATTAATAGACCTTATCCTTTATTGTGTGCATACTTAATTCAGATATAGATTACTAAATTCACAAACTCTCTGCCTTAACATCTATAATTTTAGTATTATTTCTTTATATTTATATAATTTTAAGTGTTTCATTTTTAGTTTGTTTTCATTTTTCCTTTTCTTTTATCTCTCATCTCCTTTCCTTCTATTTCCTTTCTCTGAATTTAGACCTTCTCTCTTTCTCCCTTTCCCTTCCTTCATTCTTCTAATCTTATTTTCTCCTCACAATTCTCCTTAAGCCTATTAATTGCTGATCTGCTGACTTCTTTGATTTTCTTAGTCCATTGAGCCCTAGTTGTTTGTTGTTGAACTAGACTCTATGTGTTGAACTAGATTGTATCTGTATTCATTTTGACTGTGTTGAAGAGTCAGTACAACTACAGGTCTCTGGTTGATGCTTGCCTTAAAATAGTGTTCTAGCATGGAATTGGTATTGCTTTCATACCCAAATATGCAGAACAAGCCAAAGAAACACATAAAAATGGCAAGTCCAGGTATTTCAACTCCTGCTCATGATAATCTGGGAACAGAGTAGTTAATGAATAGTCCAGAGGAGAGTTCCCAAAATGCTCTGCAAGCACCACTGGTAAACATGCTGAATGAGAAGATTGAAAGCCTGTAAAGGACTCTGTGTAAGTATGATAATAAAATGTTTGAGTATGGTGAGGTTAACCAGATATTAGCTCAGGAATTCCATTAGCATGATGAGGCTAATCAAAGATTAATAGAGGAATTATGTGAGCATTCATAGAATTCACAAATAGAAAGCTGGAGGAATCCATGGAGGCCACCAAGGGAATGTTGAATTAATCCCAACAGAAGGAAAGGGAATCTGATAAAACTATTACATTTCAATAGGGATTTGAGAATGAACACTGAAAATCAAATTAAGAAGGTAAAAAAAGCCCATACAAGATCTAGAACAAAGCTCCAACAAGGAATTTGAAGCCATCAAATCTGACCAATTAGAAGGAAAGAAAATAAAAAAAGAAAGTAATAAGTCTTAACACTAGATTAGACCATGCAGAAGATCGAATCTCTGAGATTTATAACAGCCTTGACTTTATAGAGAAAGAACAGATATGTGTTCAAGAAAAATCCAAGAAATATGATAGATATATTAAACATTTAGAAGACACCATATGAAGCCCTAATATAAGGCTAATGGGTGTAGAGGAGGGCCTAGAGACAGAAGTGAATGGTTTAGGAAATTTATTTAACAGGATCCTAGCAAAGAATTTCCCAAACATGCAAAAAGATAGGACTATTCAGATAGAAGAAGCCTTTAGAACCCCAAATAGACCAGACCAAAACAGAACATTCCACAGTCACACTGTAATCCACACAGGTTCAATATAGACCAAGGAAAGGATCCTTAAAGGTGTCAGGGAGAAAAAATCAATCACCTATAAAGGGAAGCCAATCAGAATACCTTCAGATTTCTCAGCAGAAAACAAGAAGAGTCTGGAATAAAGTATGGCACACTCTACCTTCTGTAAATAACTTTTTTTGAGAAAAAAAAATAAAATCAGCTGGAACTGAAACCCTCACCCCCAACAACAAAAAAAGACAAACAACTATCAAACAAGAATACTGTACCCAGCAAAACTCTCCTTCATAATGAAGGGACAAATAAAAACCTTCCACAGCAAGGAAAAATTGAAACACTATATCTCCACCCTAAAAAAAGACACTTAATGATGTCCTAAACATACAAAACCAACAAGAGCACCATAAAGCCCAAGAAATGGCTTCCAAACACAGAAACACAGGAAGAACCAAGTTGGGACAACCCTCAAGAAGGTGGATAACATGGCAAGAACTACCAAACCCCTCTCAGTCTTAACTCTCAATATTAATGACTTAACTCTCCAATTAAGTGGCATAGACTGTCTGTCTAGTTGGATCAAAAAGCAAGATCCTTCTATCTGTTGCCTTCAAGAGACACACTTTGCCCACAAAAGCAAACATATTCTGAAAGAGAAAGGATGGAATAAAATTTATCAAACAAATGGTCCCCATAAACAGGTGGTAGTTGCAATCCTAATATCAAATAAAATAAACTTCAAATTAAAATTAGCAAGAAGAGATAAAAATGGTCATTACATAATAATTAAGGGATCTATCTTTCAGGAGGACATTACAATTCTAAATATCTATTCACCAAATAATGAAGCACCCACATTTATCCAAGAAACACTACATTCCCTCAAATCTCACATAGGTCCAAAGACATTAATTGTCTGGATAAATCAACCCAGCAAAACTTCAACAGAAAAACATCAAATCTAAACAACTGCATAGATCAACTAGACTTAGTAGAAATCTACAGAATATTTCACTCAACAATATCAGAACACATGTTCTTAGCAGCACATGGAACAGTCTCCAAAATAGGCCATATTTTTAGATCACAAAGCAAATTTGTCCAAATATAGAAACATTGAAATTATGCCCTGCATTCTCTCAGACAACAAGGGAATAAAATTAGAATTCAACACCAAAAGCCACCAATAAATAAATGTTTATAGAGACTATTGATAGATTTGAAGAATTTTAAGAAATTAGAACTCAAGAATTATTTTCCAAAAATGTAACCACTTAGATTTCAATGGGCATAATATTGTATAATGCTATCTATGTGCTAAATATATATACAACACAATAACAACATCTCATATATTACAACATCATTAAGTTTAAGCAGTACATCTAAATGAAATATATTCTAGGTGGTGTGCCTTCTCATAGTGTTGAATGCATTTAAAATTTTATATATAAATTCTCATTATTTAGTGTATTGTTGAAATCTTATTTTTTATGTATATAAAATGCCAAGTTGAGATCCAGCTTATTAGCAAAGTTAATGTACTGGACTAAACACCTAGCTAGAAGAGTGGATTAAATATGAGAAATGACTTACTGATGACCTTACCAGGTAAAATAATAGTCCCTTAATTCAGTTCAATTCCCACTAATGCTTCCTATCTCAGTCTATAAAGCCTGGGCATAATTTATCCATTCTTCAAATTATATTTTTATAATTTGATTATCTCTAGTTGTATAAAAGGTTTCAGTTCAACATGCCAATTTATGAGTACAACATACCTTGTTTAACATCATTATTTTCTTCATTCTCTCTCATATCTCCCAACCCCACTCATCCTCAATTTTCCTAGTTCAATTTCACATATATACATTTAATGTTATGATATCATATTTTTATCTTTATGCTCTCCATTTGTCTATACTTTCTCCTTGCCCTTCCCCTCATATCTCAAATATGAACTTTCTGGTATTCATTTTGTTATACTGTAAGTTAGTTGTTCAAAGGATCAACAGCATTGCAATTTTTCTCCTGCATATACTGTATTTCAGTTTATATACCTGTGTACAAATGCATATGATCTTATAAAAATTTACATACATATTTATAAATTAGATCTACCTCCCATATATGAGAGAAAACATACATTTTTTTGTCTCTCTGGGCTTGACATATTATTTAATGTAATTTTTCCAGGTCCATCCATTTCTTTTTTTTTTTTTTGGGTCCAGTCGTGGGGCCTGAACTCTGGGCCTGGGCACTGTCCCTCAGCTCTTCAGCTCAAGGCTAGGGCTCTACCACTTGAACCACAGCACCACTTCCGGCTTTTTTCTTTTTGCTTATGTGGTGCTGAGGAATAGAACCCAGGGCCTCAGGCATGCAAGGCAAGCGCTCTACCACTGAGCCACCTTCCCAGCCCCAGGTCCATCCATTTCTTTGCAAATGATGTAATATCATTTTTCCTGATGGATGTGTAAAATTTCCATGTATATAGACATATATGAGATATAGAAATAAATATAAATCAAAGAAATATGAGATATAAAAGTATATAAAATGTATCTCATGTTTCCTTGAACCATTTGTTCATTGAAGGCATCTATATTTTTATTAATAGAAAAATGAAATAGAAATGAAATATACAAGTTTGGAAGAGAGATGAATATAAGAATCCTGGAAAATATATTGCCACATATATTGGAATCTCAGCAAATGCTAATCTAGTGGCTATCACTACGTCTTAGTCAACAGCTTCTCTTCAAGATGTATTTATAAATAGTAAGCTTTGAAGAAACTGGAGCTACTGTAACTTTAAATAACATTAACCTAAAAGCAGATTCCAAGGGTTAATGTTGAAGGATGAGGATGATGTTAAATACCTGAAAGAAAAGACAAGAATGGTCATCAGATGTTAAATGGGGGGAAAAACTAAATATACAGCTCATTCCACAGATATACTATTAATAGGATACAACATGGAGAATTACTTTTATTGGAAGCAGTTAATTTTTCTTCTCATGTTTCACATTTATTAAAGAAGTGAATAGTGAACAAACATCTCTGGAAAAAATAATATCAAAGAGTACTTTCTTTTTAAAAGTTATATTAGGCCTCTGAATGAGAAGGTGGGTTACAGAAATTGAAATCTGTTAATTTTCACTAAATCTCTGAAATATTAATGGCAAATTAAAAAAATCAAGAAACAAAACTATCTTCATGTGACTATAGATCATAGAGCTTTGAAATGCAGAAGGGGCATTAGGTTACCTTGTTCATATCCTTGGCAACTCAGAATCACACATCCTACTGTATAGACTAAAATGTTTTATATTATTTTTAATGACCCTAGAGAGGAAACACCCTTGGCATGGCCTTTGGGAGTCAATTCTGATATCTGAACTCTTGCTTTGAAAGTTTATTTAAAAATACTTTTATCCTCAAGTTTGATATGAGTACTAAATTTAAAATTTACTGAAGTACATTTTATTTTACTCATAAAGAACAATGTCAGCCAGCTGTGATAGTTCATGCCCATAATGCCAGTTACTCTGGAGACAGAGATCAGAATGAATCGACAGCTAGGGCAAAAGTTATTAAGACCACAGTTCAATCAGCTAAGTGTGGTAATGTTTTTTTTTCTGGTCCCAGCTGTGTAGGAGGCCGTAAGTAAGAACATTGCAATCCTAAGCAAAAATCCAAGCCTCTATATGAAAAATAAGAGTGGGGAAAGAGGTAAATAAGGGAGAGATGGGTAAGAATATTGTAAGGGATGACGTTGAACAAAGATGTTTTGTATATGTAGACTGCTTTGTTATATGGCAATGCCTTTGAATAACTACTTTAAGATAATAAAAATTAATAAATAAATGAGTACAAGTAAATTAAAAGGAAATGATTATAATTCAAGGGATAAAAGGAAGAATTGAGGATTTGACTCAAGTGACAGAGATTGTCTAGAAAATGTGAAGCTCTGAGTTCAAACCCCAATATCTCAACAAAGAATTAAAAAATTATAAAATGTAGCTATAATAAGTAAGGGCCAATGTATGTATTTATATATTCTGGGAAAAGAAACATGTTAGTACTCTTATGTGTCCTGAACTTCTAATAAATGTGGAGGAAAGAGAAAGGCATGCTTATTACCCACGTTTTATGGGTAACATTAAAAAGGAAGCTCAGTAGGATAAGAGATACTTATCTCCATGAAAGAGATTAGCAAGCAATAGTATTGTTATTCAAACTCATGTTGGCCTGGTTTTGGGGTAATTTTCACAAAATGACATAAAAATGAAAAATTTTGTGACAGCATCTTTATCAGTGATTACTTTCAGCTGTCTTCGCATTTCTGCCACAGAATGATGCCACATATTGTGACAGATATGCAAATAAGACTTGAATAGGACAGAAAAATTAAAATGAAACACAGTAATAAAGGCTCAATGAAACATGTTTGATGAATAGCTCCTTTAGAGAAACTGCAAAACAATTTGTCAGACACTTGAGAGAAATGTTGTTTTGGAACTTTTTGTGCTTAGGTAAACATAAAGGTAATTTCTATAAACTTCTGACAGAATCTGTATACTTCAGTATTGATTAAAGTATTCAATACATGTACATTAGGTCATGTTTGTTGATTTTATTTATACCTTGATCTCAAAAATTATTTATTATCAAGGGATTTGAGATACATGTTAAGATATCGATTATAGTTGGAGATTTGTCTTCTTTTTCTTTTTACCATCAGCTCCCACTTTAACATTTTAAGTCTAAACTATTCTGGTAGCAGGGAGTAAGATTGATTTGGGATAGCCATATCTAACTGTGGTAGTTCATGCCCATAACAGTACAGAAAAGAAATGAAGTGGCAAGTTCATAGCACTTTTGGCAAGGCTGGTGGGTTTGACCCAACAGCATGATGTCGTGGGCCATATGTGTGAAGCCATTCTCACAGTCCCCATTTTGCTTAGGTCTTATGTTTGTTTACACACACCTGGGCAAAGTATGATGTATCTACAGACATATACTCAAGATGACATTGTAATAATTGTATAACTAACATGGCATCTACTAATAGAGAAGCCTAGAAAAGATTCTAACACAGAGTCTTTCAATTGGAAAGGGGTAACTTGATTGAAGAAAATTGAATTATTGAGAAACCAGTTAACCTTTGAAAGATATCGGAGAGGTTTGTATGGCATTTATAATCATACTAAACATTAACTGAGATATTTGTAAGTGGGAAGTATTGTGTAAATACATTTACATTTTAAGATAATATAATCTTTGAAAAAGTTATTATCAAATCAGTCTACTTATAAAGATATCAATTGAGACTAAAGGATATTTAATAATAATACCTAAATATATAGCTGCAGAAATAAATTTCAACTTTTATACTCTAGAACATTTATAGACAGAAATCAAGTACACCTGTATTTGATGTCTATCAAACCCCATAGCAACTTTACTAATTGAGTATTCCATTTCACATTTCTAATTATAAGTGTCATTTTTTCCCCAGATCCTGGGGCTTGAATTCAGGGCTGGGTGCTGTCCCTGAGCCTCTTTGTGCTCAAGGCTAGCACTCTACCACTGGAGCCACAGCACCACTTCCTTTTTTTTCTGAGTAGTTTTTTGGAGATAAGAATCTTAAGGATTTTCCTGCCCTTAATGGTTTTAAACCCTGATTCTCAGTTTTCAGCCTCTTGAGTAGCTAGGATTATAAGCATGAGCCATTTGCACTCAACAAGTGACCTAATTTTTACAACAGTGGTAATAATATAAAAATATTGAGATTGTATAATGAGTCAAGATCTAATTGTATTATTTCATTTAACAACAAACACCCAGGCAGGAAGTTGTGCAATGAGGTCAAACTCAAATCATCAGGCTCTGAAAATGCATCATGGCTATCTTGCTGCCATTTTGAAAATCTGTGAAGATGTAACAGGCCCTATCCATTTTATCAAGTATGTACAATGCTGTATCATTATGGTATTAGTGATAACATCATCTTTCTTATCATTGCCATTTTAATTCACATCTGTCTTTCTGGGAGTTTTTGATTTTTCTAGAAACCAATGTATAGACCAATAAAGGTAGTCATTCTACAAATAGCATCCTACTGAAAATAGCTAGTTAAAATGTCCTTTTGTATTAAGTTTGAAGAGAAGCCATTTTACTTTCCTCTATTTCCATCCATCCTCATTTCAACTTAAAAACAAGGATGCTTCTAAATCCCTAAGCTGTTTTTATCTTTTAATCATCTGATGAAGTTTAGATGATTTGACACTTGAGATGGCTATTCTAGTGGAATACATAAATAGAACTGAAGTTTTAAACAAGTGCTAGTAAATATGTCTTCTTTCTTCAATAATATCCATCATGAAACAAATTTAATTCTAAACAAATGTGATACATGCATCTTGAAAACACTAAAAATGACACTTAACAAATGTCATAGACAAGTGGTAAGAGTAGCTCAGATTTAGGTCAGGTGGAGGAGAAAACATGAAATGGAAAGTGTTCATGGCTGAAATTCTGCCATGGACAGGCACCTTGCATACAATTGACCGAGGCAGTCACAGAATCAATTGGAACGGGAGTGCAGTGAAGCCTGTGACATGGAAGAAGGTGATGCTCATGCATCCAAAAATAGTGTGGCTATAGCAGTTAAAGAATAATTTTTTCCTATGGTTGAAATTGTACATTATTGACAATTGAGGGGTGGGGCACAGCTGTGCACAGTCAGTAATTGCTTCTGAAATGGAAAGTGAATGTTTCAGCAAGATAAAGTATTTGCATTTAAATAAGAAAAAATCAAGTCAGCACTATCTTTGGATTAGGCTACAACAGTTTCTTTCTTTTTCTTGTTTAAAGGTTGGTTTTCTTAAAGCTACTTTCAATGATAAACAAAAAACAAACTCAATGATGTGATTCATATTATGTTAATATTTTGATATAGTGAGCACAGGAAGTGGACAGGCTTACTACAGGAAGAAAAGTAAAGAGTAATTTACCATCACTCAAATGACAAAGAAACATTCTAAAATGATTACAGTACTCCAAGAAAAATAGATGAAAACCATGATCAATAGAGCACATTAGCTGTGTGATATTTTTATTCCCATTAAAATACTTCATGTGACATTTACTATACCTAAGAGATATTTTCATATATGCAAAACATGGTTTCATTTACATTCTTAATAAAGGAATAAATTTACATTAAGTGATGGAAATTCAAGGTGCAAACAATTGAAGAATGCCATTAGCATTCAAGGCTCCACTTTATCTAGTGCTAAATGCATAGATAGATGATAGGACAGCCATTAATCCAATTTAAAAATTCTGAATATTCAAAATGAACTAGATAAGGTTAATTTGAGACCTTACAGCATTCAGAATGATATTTAAATAATTCTTGTTTAGGTTAACTATTTTTGAGGTTTAATATCTACTTGATATCACTGTAAATTAAAAATGTGCATCTCTTCATGCTACTACATAGGCTATTTGAAAATGCAGAAATTAAAAAAAATTCAGTTTATGTCAAAAATTAGATAACAGTCCTATTCCAGTTTTAAAAGAAATAAGACAAATAGAATAAAAATTATTACATGGTAAATCACTTCAAAAATGTCTTCATTCCCCTGAAAGGACAGAAAATGTTGCTATTTTTATATTTGCATATTTCAAGCAAATATTGTACAGTATTTTTGGAAATTAAGGAGGACTGTAAGGAAAAGAGATGGCAATACATTTGCAACTGTTACAAAGGATTAAGTAAGCCTGAGATGCTGGTTTCTCCCTTGGGAAACATAGCAAGAAACTGAACCCAGTGTAGAACACAGTTGTGTTTTGGTGCATTTTAAAATTTTAGAGGATACCTTTTAGAGTTACTCAATTCTGTTACTGTAACCAGTACTGTAGGACTTCAAATACTACATAATGGATAACAATGCAAAATAACTGTTGTTTGAAAACGGATAGATCCTCTCTTATCATCAGAGTTTGCTTTGGTTTTCCTTCCACATGGAATAGACAGCTTTGATGTCTTTGTATATTAATATGAGATTCCTAATAAAAATGTTTCTGCTCATCAAATTAATTGGAACCACTGCCTAGCTTCCATATTGATCATTCAGGAGTCTTAAAAATAATTTAAAAAAATAAAAATAAAAATAATTTAAAAAGTATTCCTTTTTTGTATCTGCGTGAAGATACAAGTTTTACTATTTATAAGTATTCCCTTGTAGCCTGAGGTAAAGAAGTGACAAGAACTATAACACAGGCCTCGTGAGAAAGAAGACTCTGGTGAACTACCTGGGAGTGGGCAGGATGTAAGTAGGTCTGGTGGCAACCAGGTTCAGAGAATTATGGAAGGACAGCTTTGGGAAAGAAATTACAAAAGTTATATTAGCATCTACTTGTGTTCTCTAATTTCCCATTACTTTGCCCATACTGCTTACCAGAGTGGTTGAACAAGAAATAATTAATATAATTAAATTACAATATAGTTTACCATTTCTACTCAATAGTATATCGAAAATGCTCACCAGAGCCTAAAACATTCCAGATCTTTCATATTGGCACTTGCTATTTTTACTTTTACTGCTGAAAATTATGACAGTTTTGAAGCATTTGAACCATTTGCTATGACCCTTTAGCTATACATCATCAGTATAATCTCAGTATATCAAAAAGTTTCACCTTAGCTTGGATCATCAGTAGGCTAAGCACTATGTACTGTGCATCTGGTCTTCCATTTGCATTACAAGTAATTCTTTTGTATCATCAAATAGGTTAACTTATTCCTTATGATAACAATGTATTTAACAAATATCTACCTTTTTCACTGCATCACTTATTCACTTCTTATACCTTAAAATTGTCATAATGTGGATGAAAAATTTAAGTTCACATACAATCATCATTACTGAGTTGCTGCATTCGGCCTGTGCAATTATCTTGAGTTCCATTTTAATAGTAACAACCTTCTCACAGCAAAAGAAAAGTGAATTTATATATACAGTGATAACAAGGCCCATATTTTGAGTTTGTGCTTAACAATAACACTTTTAGGTGTTTTTAAAAGTTATATTAGTAATATTATATGGTACTAAGCTTCTAGTTTATGACTCTTAAGTCAGGATTTTAGAAGCTTCTCTTCCATGTTTTTAATAAGCCTGTGTGATGGGGCACACCTGTGATTCCATCACTTGTTGAAGCAAAACATCTTGAGTTCAGAGCTAGGCTGGGTTCCTAAGTGAGACCCTATCAATGCAAAAAAAAAAGTAAGTAGAATGAAAATCAGCAATCCTTGGATCTGCAAGAGAAAGAAAGTCGCAGAGCAAAGCTCTTAAGTAGGCAAATATAAGAAACTGTGGCTTACCAGATCTCATGGAAAACCTACTATGGGAACCAATGCCAGACTAGGAAAACCTGAGACATCATTTCTAAATTTCTGGAAGTTCAATATGAACAACTGAGAGCAAAAATATCCAGGGGAACCTCTGACTACAGTCAGCAAATCATGGGAATTTTTTCTTCAAAATTGCATGAGCCAATCCTCACAATAAAACTTCTATGTATGTGTGTTGGGGAAGGTGTGTGTGTGTGTGTGTGTGTGTGTGTGTGTGTCCATCTCCTGTTTTTCTATTTCTCTGGAAAACCCTAACTCACTATCACATTCTTGGTCTTCCATTCTCATCTCCTAAAAAAATCTAATTCTCTATATCTGCAACCAAACAGATCCTTCAAAAGTGTCAGGTGTGATAGATAGTACCATCTCTAATTCCATGACAGGGAAATTTCCTTGAGATTCTCTCAAAGAAAATAGAGAAGCATACCAGTCAGATTTGTCATACTTGGAGCAATTCTGCAATACAGTACCCTGGGCTGATAGAGCTCAGTTTAAATTAGTGCTAACAACCTCTACTTTTCCTTCACAAGCTTCAGCCCTTGGCCCCTTATTGTGTGCATGCTCCCCATCTCTACCCCTTTCTGTTTGACATTTCTTCTCTCCACAATATCCTTACCAACTTGAAACCTAAATGCGCACTTCCTCTTTTTTATGTTTCCAGTTAAATGTCATTTCCATGCACAGAACTCTGTGCATGAAATAGAACTTTTTCTCCACTCCTCTCTGCCAATGCTCTAATTTTCCCTCATTTAGAGTTTATATCATATAATGTTGGTATCTATCTGTCTACCATCTATCTGTCTAATGATTCATATGCAAGTGAAAATAATTTATATTGCTGTGAGACAGGAATTCCACAAGACCAAGACCGCTTTCTGTCTTTTTCCCAGCAGTGACACTCATCTCTTCATTTCATAATTTATAACCAGGAACAACTACATGGTATCAATGACCAGATACATGGACCCATGTATATACATATTTCTTATGAGGTAGGTTATGAAATTCCATATCAATGGTGGAAAAGACAAAATAAGAACTTGCCTTGCATTGGGATAATGTAAATTACATATATGTAACCAGTTTTATTACAAATGCATTTCAAATTTAATATAAATGCTGTGCACACAAATTAAATTTGTTAATTTTTTTTGGTCACCAGTGGCTCATGTCTGTAATCCTAGCTACTTAGGAGGCTGAAATCTGAGGATTATAGTTTGAAACTAGCCAAGGCAGGAACACCCATGAGCCTCTTATGTCCAATTAACTACCCCAAAGCTAGAAATATAGCTGTGACTTAAGTGATAGGGTAAAAACTTTGAACAGAAGCAGCTCAAGTAATTTGGGAGTGGAGTCTATGGGATTCTTTACATATAAGATCATGTCATCTGCAAAGAGGGAGAGTTTTATTTCTTCTTTCCCTATTTGGATCCCCTTTATGTCTGCATCTTGTCTTATTGCTGTAGCTAGG
>NW_012267253.1:11086282-11094500 GCF_000151885.1 Dipodomys ordii | reverse complement strand
GGGGGAGGGGGGAGGCTGGGAAGGAATGGGAAGGTTAACAAAGGAGGAGGCTGCAATGCTTGGTAAGAAATGTACTCATTATCCTGCCCATGCAATTGTAACCCCTCTGTACAATATGTTCACAAATAAAATAAAATAAAATTAAGAAAAATAAATAAATAAAAAATAAAAAGAAGCAGCTCAAGGACAGCAATCAGATCCTGAGTTCAAGCCCCAGAACTGACACACATACACACAGAAAAATTTTATACCCAAATCCCAAAGTTATCCTTGATGAAAATACAGGTCAGGCCATATAAACTTTTATGCTATTTCTAAAAATATTTCTTATATACAATACTATATATATATGTATATATATGGAAATGTAACTAATTTTTTATTCTTTTTAAAGATACTAAAGAACATGTGCCTGCATTTTTCATAAACAACTCTGACAAAGTAACAAACAGACTTGCTAATAATCTAGAATATAAAATTGAAATGACATGCAAAATATCTCCTGACTGACCAAAATTAGAAGATTATTACCAATTCTATATTGAGAAATGTGTGATCATGTTCTATTAGAAGAGTTGTCAGAATCCAGCTCTTTTGAGTTTAATTTCTTAAGTTCAGTATGATATACTTATTTTGTGAAAAATTCGTATATTTTTAAATCTAAAAATACTACTCTTGCATATATTCTTGAGGAGTTACTTTTTAAACCTATATGGCATACTATGGATTTTATAAATAGGTACTTTGTAACCTGAAGTTTTTTCCATTCTTTCTTTTTTACATTTTTCTCTTGAGATATATGTTCTTTTCATTTTTTTCTATTTTTCTTGTAAATTTTTTATTGTGATTAAGTGATTACATAATTTCAACATTTTCACAGTACTGTGGGATAGTGATGCTTAGTTAAAGTCACAAACACATTCTAACTTTCATAGGGCAAATTGTCTATTGTGGTCTTATAAAGTTTATGAGTCCTATGAGCTTTGACAACACAGATATTTCTTGCACATTGGGTGATATGTAAATTCTTTTCCTTTTGCTATATTTTCTATCTAAATTTAAAAATTCAGTTTAATATGATATCAAAAGATTGTCAGTGATTCTTCCTTCACAAATGAGAGAATCTATTTAAATTATATATTCAGTCCACAATATATTCCAAACCCAGGAAGGTAAGCCAAGGTGATGGAGAAAATATTCAGCCATTTTGATATTTGCAAAGCTTCAGTAGTGCTTCTACCTATCCATTCAAATGCCAGCCCTCAAATGTGTCATAATGCTTTGACAGGTCTCATCTCTGAGTGTAAAAAGACTTCAGAGTCCCTTGACATTTTAATGCCTAGATTTACATAAACAGACAGCTTTTACAAAAGGGATAGAAAAGAGAAGCAGAGTTAAGAGTTCTTTCCATTTTTGCCTAATGTGGGATATGAAGTGTGGGTGAGATTATTAGTCTGATTTTTGAATACCTGGAAAACTAGAGAAAGGCTGATGACTTCAATTCCTTTAACTATTTCCAGAAATTATTTGTACAATGAAGAGTAAACACTGATCTGGGAACAAACTTTCATGTATATATTATTGCTGTACTAGAAACTGAATATCTAGATAGTTATAAAATTCACAGATCCATATTTAAATATAAACCTAGAGAGACATTTTATAATAAGACTTGGATTCATATTCACAAAAGCCAATAAAACAAAATCTATCTTTCAACTACTTATGCCTTTAATTCTCAGAATAGGTCAAAATCTTATTCAACCAATAAAACTTCCGTACTACATTTCTAGATATAAATACTGTTTTTCTCAAATCTGTTATGGAAAAGTAGCCTTACAATATGTTTTAATCTTTACGGAGAAAATAAGGAAACATATGAGCAGTTTTGTGCATATAATTAAATGCTTTGGTCTATATTACTGTCTCATTAATTATCTACCAAAGGAGGGTGAGATTAATTAAAACTATTATGTGAAATCCAAGAGTGATGTTTTTCCTTTGATATTGAATAAACATAGCTTCACTGGGCACAAATCATTATAGCCTACAGAATAATCAATTCATCTAAGTCAAAAGAATAAAATTCAGGGGCTGTGAAGGTGGCTCAGAGGTAGAGCGCTTGCCTTGCATGCATGAGACCTTGGGTTCGATTCTTCAGCACCACATAAGCAAAAAGAAAAAAGCCAGAAGTGGTGCTGTGGCTCAAGTGGTAGAGTGCTAGCCTTGAGCTGAAGAGCTGAGGGACAGCGCACTGGCCCAGAGTGCAGGCCCCACGACCGGACCCCCCTCCCCAAAAGAATAAAATTCAACTCAGGCTATGCATACATTCTAAGGATTTATACTCATACTAGCTTTAGAAACATAAATACCATTAGGAAATTGTTTATATTTGCCCTATGTGCTTTATAATATGGTCAATTCAAGGGATTAAGTCATCATAGTTGAGCCAGATGCTAAGACCATGATTTTGAAAAATATGTATTTGGGTTCATTGGAGTTTAACCCAAATTCTTTTATTTCCAAGATTCATTAAAAGGCTCTTGTTATTGCTTGCTTGTTTCCTTTATTTCTTTTGAATTAGCACAGTTTTTGTACTGAGACACATTTCAGAGTTTGAAGTTCAAGTTAGCTTGACACTTATTTTCATTTTTCATTATTAATTGACTATATATCACACATATTGTTTGTTAAAAATTAAAAATATAAGACAGTGCCTTTTATTAAAATTTCCTGCAGGAAAGGTACCTAATCATTGATATGTAACACATTACCATGGCTTTTTATTGCTAGTATTGATATTTGGCCTTAGCAGGATGCTTTGCCTAAGGAAACTGATCTTTGGCCCAAGCTCAGATCTGTTCCTTCAAAGATAGGTTGTTTCTCTTTAAGTCTTTAGCCCACTTATTTATTGGGCAGTTGTTTCTTTGAGGATTTGTTGTTGGGGGATTTAATTTTTTGAGTTCCACGTATATTTTAGATATGAGACCCTTGTTCGTTGTATGGCTAGTGAAGATCTTCTCCCAATCTGTGGGCTTTCTGTTGATCTTGCTAGCTATGTCCTTTGCCATGCAGAAGCTCTGCAATTTCATGCAATCCCATTTGTCCAACGTTTCTTGGATTTGTTGTGTTTCCAGGTCTCTATTAAGAAAATTTCTGCCTGTGCCACGGTGACCTAAGGTTTTTCCTATTCCTTCCTGTAATGTTTTCAGAGTGTCTGCTTTGACTCCGAGGTCTTTGATCCATTTGGAGTTGATTCTGGTTCAGGGTGATATATAAGGATCTAGCTTTAGTTTTCTACAAGTCATTAACCAATTTTGCCAGCACCATTTACTAAAGAAGCTGTCTTTTTTCCATTCTATTTTTTTTAGCTCCCATAATAAAGATTAGATGGCTATAGGTCTGTGGGTTCATTTCTGGAATTTCAATCTATTCCATTGGTCCTGAGCTCTGTTCTTGTGCCAGTACCAAGCTGTTTTGATTACTAAGAGGAAAGAAGGATGGCCAGTAGATGCATGAAGAAACGCTCAACCTCCCTAGCCATAAAAGAAATGCAAATCAAAACAACATTGAGATATCACCTCACCGCAGTTAGAATGGCTATAATAAAAAACTCTAATAACAACAGATACTGGAGGGGATGTGGACAGAAGGGAACCTTACTTCATTGTTGGTGGGAGTGCAAACTTGTTCAACCACTTTGGAAAGCAATATGGAGGTTTCTGAAAAAACTCCACATAGAGCTCCCCTATGACCCAGCAATCCTACTTTTGGGCATTTACCCAAATGTTTACAAACAAGACCATACTAAAGCTACCGCACGACTATGTTTATTGCAGTATTATTTACTATAGCTAAGATATGGAACCAACCCAGATGCCCCTCAGTAGATGAATGGATCAAGAAAATGTGTATATATACACAAGGGAATTCTATGCCTCCATCAGAAAGAATGGCATTGCCTCATTTGTTAGGAAATGGAAAGGCCTGGAAAAAATTATATTAAGTGAAGTAAGCCAGGCCTAAAGAAACATAGGTCCCATGGTTTCCCTTATTTGCAATAACTAGTATATGTATGAGACAAGCAGAAAAAGTCAGATAAGTTGATGTTAGGCAAAACAAAACCCAAGATAAGGACTCAAATGTTTTTTATCTTTCTTGCTATTGTTTCTAACATATTTATAAGATGATTTCTTTGTTGCTTTGTATGTTGCTCCGCCATGGTATAACCCCTGTTTTCACTGCATTTGATATTAATATAATTTGTGAGGGGAAGGAAAAAACAAATTGTTTAAATAGAGATACTGTTGGACCCATTGCAAAAATGAGATGAACAATACGTTATGTTGAAAAATGAACTTTACAACTTTGGCCGGGGAGGAGGGGCGAGGGAGAAAGATGGGAAGGGGAAACAAAGAAGGAGGCAACAATGCTTGATAAGAAACGTACTCTTAGAAAAAGAAATGTACTCATTACCTTGCTCATGTAATTGTAACCCCTTTGTTCGGTACTTTCCCAATTAAAAAAAACAAACATGGGTTGTGATGGGTCTCACCCACATAACCTCTAGAACAAATTTATTTTGAAGATGATGTAGCTGTCATGGCATTTCATGTAATTCAAATACTTCTCCAATCTGGTTCCAGCATACTTTATCAAAATCTGTGTTTTACTATAAATCCTTAACTGTACATATTAGTAAATTATGTTCTCTGTCCCAGCTGATGTTTTCTTTCTGTTTCTGACTCTGTTTCTGTCTTTATCTCTGTCTGTTTCTCTGTCTCTGTCTCTGACACACACAATCTATGGGAAAATATACCTTAAATCATAAATCTATAGAGTGTAGAAACAAGATTCTGATTGTACAGATAGAGCATTCTGACTAAAGTATCCTTCGAACTCTGGTTCTAGAAAGTCTTTCTGTTTAGGAATCTTACATGGAGTGCATTTTTATTAGCTTCATTTTAGTCTAAATTCATTCAGCACCGAAAAAGATGAACCAATCAACTCCCTCACTCACAGTCACTCAGCACATGATGTAGCAGAGATGCTAAGTTAATTCTAAAATTTAGAGGCACGCCAAGATAGCCAAGAACTACCTTTAAAACAGAAAATTGCCAAAAACATTTTCTGAAGGATTTTAGTGATGGTATCTCTCTTTGCAAGTTAGATGCGTATCATACAAAATTAAGAAAAGCAAGGGACAGCATAGATTGGGAGGCATAGACGAGAATTATAAAATGGTTGACATTGATAAAGATGTTGTATTTGTAAACTGCTTCGATGAATGGTAACTGCTTTATACAACTAATATAATAAAAATATTTTAGAAAATCAAGCATTTTAGTATTTTGGCAGTGTTGTTGAATATTATTAGTTTGTGTAGTGACAGAAATTAATATCACATCACAAATACTTCACTCACTAACACACAGTGTATCCTTTTAAAAGATGATTGAAATAATGCATATGTAAAGGCAAATAAAATATTCTCCACATGGGGAAAAAGAGGACAAGCACAACCAAAACTTAACTTTGATAGCATTTACCTCTTACTCTCTATTAAGCATCAACATAAAATTAGATAACAATTAATCATACATCCATCAGAGCAAAAAAACAGGGCCTCAAAATTCTGTTCCATTAAAAGCTCTACAAACTGCCATAAATATGAATTAGCCTGAAAATTGACCACTTTTGCAGATACTGACCAATAATTATTACTAAATCACAAGCAAGAGATCTTGAAAATGGACTGAATTTTGATGGGATAGTATTGCTAAAAAAAAGTAGATGTGGCTGGGAACCAGGAGCTCATGCCTGTAATATTAGCTACTCAGGAGGCTGAGATCAGAGTATCACAGCTCAAAGCCACCTGGGCAGGAACTTCAAATGAGACTTTTATCCCCAATAAACTACCCAGAAAAAGACAAAAGAAGCACGGTGGCTAAAATGATAGAAAGCTACCCTTGAGTACAAAGAAACCCAGGGACAGAGCCCAGGCCTGGAGTTCAAGCCCCCACACTGGTTTAAAAAAAAAGCAGATGTGATTTCGGACAATAATTGGAGACTTATTTGCTGGTGTGCCCTTCCTGTTCTGTCTGATCTGAACCAGCATTTGATTATTCTTCTAATGATTATCAGGCTTTAAATGAATCCATTCCTACTGATGTTCTGAAAAGGTCTGGAAGACAAAATTGGCCGTGTTCAGGGTAGCTATAGACTACAGCAATACACACAAGACACTGTTGGAAATGAACTTTACAACTTGACAGGAAGGGCATATGGGGGGAGGGAAAGTAGGTGAAAATGGGGGAGGGGGTAACAGCGTTCAACAAATATGTACTCGTTACCTTACCTGTGCAATTGTACATCACCCTTACAGTAAAAAGAAATTGAACTTAAAAAAGTGGAAGAAAATGTCATATTCCTTTCTGTTCTGTTCTTTTTTTAAGAAATGACTTTATGACTATTTTTGCTTTTAAATGGTGGCAGATGTTTCAAAATACTGATGAAAAACACACATAAATGTCCATATTTGTCCTATTTTCCTAATGTACACAAATAAGCAGTGACATTTAAGGAAATTATCTCAAAATATTATTTTTTTCCGTTCTGTTAATAGTCCATTTAATGTTTTCTTTTGCTTATTATCAAACTTTTGTTACTAGTCCTTTCCAATGTCAAACCCCATTTCCTCCTCCAGGCCTAAGATTGTACAGTTGTCCCAGTGTGAAACACCAATGTCTTCTATAGGGCTATGATACCAAAGAATTCTAGAACATTATCAAGAGTTCTTTTCTATATATAAAACCATTAATCTGTTTAAGTGTACAAAAGCAGCCTATTACACCATTATGCTCTTTTTTGTTACCAGACACGAACAAAGTAGAATATGAACAGATCACTCTTGCTTTACTAAATGATCTTAAATGTATGGTGGTGGAGATGGTGGTGGCATATGTGTGCTTTCTTTATATTTTTGTTGATTTTAGATAATGCTGATTTTAGAATGTCCTGAATATCCCTCCCTATTACTTTGTTATATAGGAGATCCTAGGCACTCTATTTTTTTATGCACAAGCAATTAGGCTGGCAGTAGATTCAAAATTTTTATCAAGAGAATGATCATAAGGTCGTTTAACTAGTAGAAGAATATAATAAATGACATATCCAGATATAATGTGTCTTAATGCTGTTATTTTTAATATTTGTTCATTATTGAGCTTATCTGAATAGCTGCAGACCTTGAGCTTTGAGATGATCGTTTCAAGGCAGTCAACATCCAAGAAAGTGAAGGATCAGGCTAGACTAAGCAGTTTATTCTGTAGTAGAAAGAAAAAAAAATAGAAGTCCTGGATGACAAAGAATGAACTATGACAAACAGTAGAGGAACGTATTCTCTTATATAGATAAATAAAATGACTGTTAATTAATGGTATTTTACCCCCCCTTTTTTTGGTCGGTCATGGGGACTGACCTCTGGGCCTGGGTGTTGTCCCTCAGCTCTTCTGCTCAAAGCTAGAGCCCTAACATTTGAGCCACAGCACCCACTTCCAGCTTTTTTCTGCTTATGTGGTGCTGAAGAATCAAACACAGGGCCTCATGCATGCAAGGTAAGCACTCTACCATTGAGCCACCTTCCCAGCCCTCCACTTACCCCTTTTAAATCACCCATCAGTAAAGAATATCTGTTCATTAAATAGAAGATGCTTATATACTTTAAAGTTAATACATAAAAATAAATACAAATGTCAAAAAATATTTTTACCAATAAATACCTCACATTTCAAATTTTTACACATTAAATAATCTATCCTCCAATTTCAATATACTTTCCATCTTACCAAGCAGAAGGTTCAACGAAAAGTAGTAAGAAAATTTAAGATTCTTTAAATTTGTTATTACAAATGTGAATTTTGAACAAGTAGTTTCTTAAACTTATACTAATTATTAGAAGAATCTATAACAAAATCTTGTGAAAGCTATATCATATTTACCCATAATTACACAATTGTATATTGTATTAAATAAAATCTATCTGTGATAGATCTTAAGCAGTCAAGACAACTAGCCCATTAAGTATTGGTATAGTATATAACTTCATAGTATATAATTTCTTTGGTAAAGCATAACTTCATAGGAATAAAAATATACATCCCCATTTTTTTTTAATTTAATTTAATTTTATTTGTGAACATACTGTACAGAGGGGTTA
>NW_012267253.1:11045324-11077953 GCF_000151885.1 Dipodomys ordii | reverse complement strand
GGACTCTCAGTGCTCAGGTATTGCCCGCTGCGGTCTCCACCGTGGCGCTGCCGCCGCCGATAGCCTGGCTGCGGTCTCCACCGCGACCCTGCCGCCGCCGCCTCTGCCTCCACCGCCGCCGGCGGCTGGCTGGTGCTCAGATGTGTATTCTTGCCTTGGCTTTCTCTCACTTGTCTAACTCTCTGTCCTGTGATGGCACACTTGGTGTGTTTCTCTGGCTTAGGACTGTTCACTGGAACTCTAAAACTGCTTTCTATGCGAGAGCTTGTTCAGCTTCCAGCTTCTCCTCCGCCATCTTGTCCTCTCTACATCCCCATTTTTTAACAAAAGACCTGAACGTCGGTGCATAATTGAAGCCAACTTTAGGATAAGGCTCATCTCCAGATCTGCTCAAACCAAAATCAAATGACAAACCCAACTAGTGCATTAATTATATCTTATGTTTTCATTAATTATTTTCCTAGTATAAAATACACGTGTTTGCTTTTTGCTTTTTTTGTAAATGTATTTAAACAATATGAAAAACAGTAATTGAAATTGGCTTACATTACCTTAAGAATATTTTGTGGCATTTATAAATCAATCATTTCATATGTGTTAGCTATTTGTTATAAGGTTCAGCAAAAGGAGACTACCCCATGGTTTAAGCAAAAAGAGTTTATTGTGGGGAGAGCATACTGCCAGCTTGCACAAGATGGAGGTTGTAGGAATTGCAAGAGATGCAGGGGAAGGGAAAGAGGGAATGGGAAAATTTGGAAAAGGGGCAGAGGAAAAGGCTGCAAGGAGGATAAAGGAGTAGAGCTGAAGATGGAGACTGATATATAGGGAAAGGGTAGGGAAGAAGTGTGGCTGCATTTTTCTGGTCCAATCTGCCTCTATTGAGCAACAGTCTATTATTCCAGTCTCTTATCAAGCAGATCTAACAAGAAACTCAATCTCAGTGTTCTCTGAGTGAGTTCTCCAGTTTTTCAGTATCAACCACCTGATCCACCTGATTGCTCTTAACACCTTCTTTTTCCAAACTCATATTACCCCTGAAATGACCAGGCGATGACTTCTAATTTTTTCCAAAGAGGAACATGACAGTATTTCTGGCAATGAAAATGCCTTGATTCCTGGAGTCTAGACTAACTGGGTTTACGCAAAAACAGTAGGACTTTGAACATATACTCCTTCATTGGAACCTTGGTAACTGTTTTTCTGCATATATACTAACTTATTTGCCTATTCAAGAATAATGCTTCTCTTTTTTATTTTCTGACTTAATCACTATTCAAACTCAACCATCATTTTTTTCTTTTCCTTTACTTTGAAATGTTTAACACTAAAATCTCTGTGATTTGAATGTTCCGTGTTTCACAAGATAATGGAAAAGAGGTCATCTGTGAGTAACTTTTGGTGTTACTCCTACAAAAGCTTCCATAGTATTAGGTTTGCCCAGGAAAAGGGCTGCTTTTCTTTGTTCCAGTCTGTATGTCGACTTCCCCTCCCACTTTGTTTTCTATGCAAGACTGCACATGTCCTCCCCTGGAAGTCTCAGCAAAGCACCTGAATTATCCAGGTGACTAAAGACCTGGGAGCAGCTACTCCCCTACCCCTTCTCTGAGGTCAAATCCTGGACTGCCTTCATGCAAGTCCCATCTGGATCATTGGAGCACCCTCAATGTGTGCACTGCCTTTCTCCTTGTCTATTTGCATGCTTGCTTAACTTTCCTTATTTTATAGGTGCCCAGTCTCTCTCTCTCTCTCTCATTGTCTCTGTGTGTGTCTCTCTCTCATTTGCTTGCTTTCTTACTTCATAAAACCCCATCAAGTCTTTTTAACATCCTGACTTGTTTTTTGCCATCTTGTCCATATGATGGGCTTTGATGAGACCCCCCACACTTCCAGGATGTGGTCAAAGGTCAATATGTTAACCCAAAAATTGGCCACCATGGCCATATGGTGGGGTTTTCAGCTACCCCCACCTGCCTAGCAAGTATTCAAAAGTCAATTTATACACCAATGTGTCTCTTTACCAAAACTGTTTTAAAGCTTTTCTGAAATTGACTCTGCAGGCCAAAGGAAAAGAAATGGGCAATTTTATAAATAGAGCTTATGAGTAAAATTGATATGTAATTAAATTGGCTGTGATTTAAGTAAGATCAAGATATACACTGATGTCAAACTGCCATCTCATTCTTTATATACACCTATAAAAATAAGTGTTTGTTTTTTTATTGCGAAAATACTGTACAGATGGGTTACAATTACATGGGCAAGATAATGAGTACATTTCTTATCAAGCATTGCAGCCTCCTCCTTTGTTTCCCCTTCCCATCCCTTCCCATCCTACCCCTATTCCTCCCCCCCACCGAATCCACCTCCCCCATTCCCTCCCCTCACCAAAGTTGTAAAGTTCGATTTTCAACATAATGACTTGTAAATCTCATTGTTGCAATGGGTTCACTTGTCTCCCTATTTAAATGATTTGTTTTTTCCCTTACCCTCCACCAATTATACCAACATCAATGTCAAGGCCCTTATATATCTGTTATCAAGAATGTGAACTGCCTTGGATACAGAGCCATTTTCCTGAATTCTTCATTGCAATCACAAATGTTTGACTTGGTAACAGTGGTCTTATTAGTGTCCTATATTTGGTTAAAAATTAAGATAATATGATTGTTTAATTGCTAGTAGGGTTTGCATTTATAGGTCTTCCGTTGCAATTACAAGGAAGTACACAGAGGGACTGAGGACTCTTAAAAGTTTGTCAGATGTAACTTTGGCTCTTAATAAGTTCCAGGTAAATCATGCTTAAAAATATTTCAATTTGGTCTCTTGTTGTTTTAATTGGAAATTTTAAAAAAAGGTTTTGTGGTAAAGGCTCACTTGATCTAAAACATTACAGTCTGAAGCCATCTTGGACAGAAAAATCCCTCTGAGACTCTTATCTCCAATGAACTACTCAAAAAAAGCTGGAAATGACACTGTGGCTCAAAGCAGTAGAGCACTAGCCATGAGCAAAAGAGCTCAGGGGCAGCACCCAGGCCAATGAGCCAAAGTATTAACTGGAACAAGCCATCCGAGCAATAAGCACATAGAAGCCCAGGACAAAGCTAGTCAGGGCAACGAGCCATGATGGAGAAAAGTATGAGGGAATGGTGTCACTTTGTGCCTGCCTTTCAAAACTAAGCAAAGCCAGGAGATGAAAATAGAATGGTTAATTAGCATGCCTAATGTTCATACCTGTCATCTAACTGGACAGGAAATTAAAGTGAGTCTTAGACTCAGGACAGTTAACCTTGGCAGCTTCCTGGGTCTCCTATGCATATTCTACAATATAGACATATACTAAGCCCTCCCTTCTGGCCATTAATCACTCCAATCTAGCCCTAGTATCTGACTGCCTATTCTTGACTAGTCTACCATGCCCTCCCCTACTCATTCAATTGATGTCAGAAGTAGCTAAAGACATTTCCCACCAAATCCAGGACTACCTGGAACACAGGAGATTTTTATGACATTTGTATGCCATTTTTTTCTAATTGTTCAGTCCCACCTTATAAGATTTCTTTCAGATTGTATCAAAGGACACATACACACATTCACCTCCAAGGAACAGTTGAGGCTTGCTGCCTTCTCCTGGACTGCCCCTTGTCAGCAGGAAGTAGACAAAGAGAATCAGCACCCCCTTCATAACTATCAAAAGCCTGGGATGTTAGGTTTGCTTGGGAAAACAGCTGTTTTCTCCGTGTCAGTCTGCGAATAGACATTTCCCTCACCTTATGTTTTCTATACAAGACCACACAAATCTTTTCCCAGAAGTCTCCACACAGCACCTGCTTTACACAGTTTGGAGCCAGTTACCTCCCTTTTCTCTGAAGTCACATCCTGGATGGCCCATCAGTCCTCCTTTCGACTGTGGGGGGTTCCCAGATTCTGAGGTCATACCCTCATTTCCTGTGTCCACTCTTCCTCCTCCTCCTCACCATCTCCCTATATTAACCCCAGTTCTTCCAGGTGTCAACCCCAGCTATGCACAACTCATCCCATGAGTTCTGGCATTCAGAATAAACTTCATTTTTCACCTGAAGACCACGTTGTAGTTTTTTTTATCAGCCAAACCTTACACATAGTAAAAGATGAATGATGGCAGTAACATTTACAATACACCAGATGTAATTCTGATTGTGCTACAAGAGCAAATGTAAAATAGAAACAGGTAGTATGCAAATACATAGCCCTCTGTAGCTGCAACTTACTGTCTCATTTTTGAAAATTTACAGAGACTGTACATTTGACAAAATCAAAGCTGTGTTGCTTTTGTAATCAGCGAGGGTCTAATAATTTTAATGTGGAGAGATACATTGCCCTTTATTTCTGAAAACTGATGTTTCATTTTAGTTTCTGTGTACAATGCTTGCCTATGGTCAGATGGCAATGGAGGTGAATCTTCACACCTGTCTCCCATAGGTGAGCACAAATTGAATTGCTACTTCTGTGCCATCAAATTGGACCTAGCAGAGTGGATTTAGAAAGGTAAAGTCAAAGGAGGAAAACAAAAAGAACAAAAAGACAAAAAGGATACAAAGACAAAAAAACAACACAAAAACAAAACCTGAGGCATTATCTGTAAACTATTAATTGACTTATTTACCAGGCTTTCTTCAGAGTAAATAGAAAGTAAGTATATTTGTTTTCTTTTGGCATTTTTATACTTAAACATTGACAGGTTACTTGGTTTCTTTTTATCAAGTTACTGTGAATAGATTGCAATGACTGATGAAATTCTTAGGTAGAGAGTTCTGTTTGTTTGAACAGTTAGAGCCACAGTCAATCTGTTTATTGACTAATATCAAAATTTTGAGAGAAAAATAAATACAAAGCAATAAAAACCCTTTTACATTAGTCTGTGAATAATATAGAACCATTTGTTGTTCTTCCTATTTTTATCATACAAGTTCATCCAAATGCTGACTCTATTACTGATACTAACAATGTTTTCAAAGATAAACAAAGGCAACATAATCACATGCCATTCCAGGAGACAAATTTTAATTCTTTAAAACTATACATGCTATAAAAGATTATTTCCTCTTCCCACTCACTCTCACTTTGATATCATTCCATAATGAGAAGAGACAGAAAGCACTCCCAGCAAATCACAGTCAAATATTTGTCATTAGTTTTTTGGCAGTAGGCATCTGACATGTACAAACAGAGAAAGTAAAGTTTGCAAAGCAACCTATTATCATATTGGTCCACACTAATAACCTAAAAGTCATCTTTATATGCTAACTATATTAGTTCACATCTCTGATTTCTAGAGGTGAATATTTGAGTTCTGTAGTTACATGATACTATTTCTCGATGAGCTGGTATTATACATGTTTCTACCCAGCTCCCATGTTCTTCTATGTATTTTTTTCACCATTTGCCTTAAGAGTCTCCTTTGGTTAATCTTAACTTCTTGGGTTTTTTCCCTTTTCCTTTTTCTCAGTGTGCTGCTGCCTTTTTTCTTTTTATGTCTAGAAACTCTGAAAATTAAAAATGTGAAAAAACTTTAATGAAGAGTCAACAAAAGGAGATATAAAACTTTGGACAGATTACCAAGTAAATCAATGAATACAAGAATACTTTTCTGAACTGCTAAGCTTTATTATAAAGATTTTCATTCTCATTTTTCCAAACCCATTTCTGGTAGCAGTCTAGAATGCTGAAAAGTCTAATGACCTAAACTTGTTCTTGCTGTATGATTGTACTGGAAGCAAAAGTTAATAAGACCTAAACAATGTAATTCAACAAAATGAAAAAAATATTGGAATAGAGTGTTCTGGATAAACAAGGTAGAGAAAACGAATGTAGATTTGATTCATATGTAATATAAAAATGCCCATGGTTTATAAATTTATATAGTAATATCTTTTTCAAAATTTTAAACTTATTTAGTATTTTTTGGCCATTGTGGGGCCTCAACTCTGGGCTTGGGTGCTGTTCCTCAGCTCTTCAGCTCAAGGATAGCACCACTTAAGCCACAGCGCCACTTCCAGCTTTTTCTGCTTACGTGGTGCTGAGAAATTGAAGCCAGGGCCTCATGCATGTAAGGCAAGAACTCTACCACTGAGCTATCTTCCCAGACCAGTTTATTTACTTTTATAGATTATATATAAAGGGGTTACAGTTTTATAAGTAAGGTAATGAGTACATTTCTCTTTGAACAGTGTCACTCTTTCCCTTGTTTTCTCTGTTTTTCCTTCCCAACCACCCTCCCTCACAAGTTGAATAGTTCATTTTCAGCATAGTGTTTAGTGAATATTATTGCTGCCTTTGTTTACCCTTTGTCCCATCATTTCTGAGCATTCCCTTACCCTTCCCCAAACAGATAAACTTACATACAAGACACAAGGCTCAGAATTCTAACCAGCTACTAAGGAGGGAAAAAATAAAGCAAAATAACAAAAAAATCTTGTTTCCATTTCTTGGAGGTCATTTTGATAAAGATCATTTTTTATGACCTTATGCACATAGCTATTAACGCTTTGTGATCCTCTCCTAAGAATATCATCCTTCAGTCTCACTGTGTGAATATTTAGAGTCTTGTTTAATTTATCATATCCAAATGTAATCTTTGTCTTCTACCATCCATTGTGTATATTTGTAGATTTATAGGCACATACTAGTTAGAACAAATGAGGGAAACCCAGCAACCTAAGTTTCTTTGGATCTAGCTTACTTCACTTAATATATTTTTTCCAGGTCTTTCCAAGTCCTTAAAAATGGTGCAATGACATTCTTTCTGATGGAAGCATACAATTCCATTGTGTATATACCATATTTCCTATTCCACTGAGGGGCATCTGAGTTGATTCCGTATCTTGGCTATAGTAAACAGTGGTGCCATGAACGTGGCTGTGCTGCTGGTCTGGTAGCTTCAGTGTGGTATTGTTTGTAAACATTTAGGTAAATGCCCAGAAGTGGGATTGCTGGGTCATAGGAAAACTCTATGTTTAGTCTTTAAGGAACTTCCACAGTGCTTTCAAAATGGGTAGGACAAGGTTACATTCCCATCAATAGTGCAGTAGTGTTCCCTTTTGGTCACATCCCTTCCAGCATCTGTTATTATTAGTTTTCTTGAAAATGGCCATTCTAATTTGGTGAGGTGGAATCTCAATGTTGTTTTGGTTTGCATTTCTTTTATGGCCAAAGATATTGAACATTTCTTCATGCATCTATTGGCCATTCTTACTTCTTCTGAGAAGTCTCTCCTTAAGTCTATAGTCCATTTATTAATTGGGTAGTTATTTCTTTGAGGGTTTGTTTTGGATCATTAAATATTTTGAGCCTTAAGTATATTTTAGGTATGAGGGCCTTGTTTGATGCATAGCTAGTAAAAATTTTCTCCCATTCTGTGGGCTTTCTACTTATCTTTATGTCTTTGGCATGCAAGTACAATCTCTCTTTTTTTTGACACTTATGTGATTTAGTGACTTATGTGTATAGACCCTAAATGGCATATGTATAGCATGTACATAACTATGAATTATAATTATAATCCAGGCATTATGAAAGAGACTTCAAAGGCCTGCTATTGTAAAAACAGTCTCACGTAATTAAATGAGCAAACTAATATTTCTAAGTGAGAACTGTAAGGTAAATTAAATAGGTAGGTTTTATGATGAAGAGAACACCACATGGTACTCAGGCAGGAAGAGAAGTTTTATTATTACAGAACTGCTTCCCCACTATGCATGGTGGAGGCATACAGGCCAAAAGGGGTCGACAGATGTCCCACCTGGGTTTAAGTAGGGATGGGGCATGGAGAAGGTGCTGCCTGGTGAGGGAAAGATGTGTGGCCACACTGGATGTAGATGTGACCTCAGGCCCTGGGACCTTCTTATGGTTAAATGGGAGTCTTGAACGGGTGGCCCAGGATGTGACCAAGGAGGAGAGAGAGGTAACTGCCTCCAAGTGTGCCAGTTACCCAGGTAACACAGGTGCTGGGCAGAGACTTATGCAGGAGATGAGGTGGCCAGAGCCTGCATGACTGGGGAAATAGTTCTCAAATTTAGTTAAGTTTCTTCTGATCAATTCAAAAGTAGGGTAGACTTCTTCAATATCATTAAAAGCCTTCAAGGAAGAGAAACCCTCAAAGAGAGTGAAATATTCCTTTTATCACCTCTGCTCTAGCTTCAACCTAACAAGTACTTTGGACAGGCAACTCTTAGTTCCTAGGCAGCATCTCAAGCTTTTGTAATCAATAATTACAGAGAAGCTGAAGAAAATTTTATCTTTTATATCCCATCACATATTTCAAGCACCATCAGTTATCGTGAATACTGAAATAAACCTTAAAACATATTTTATTAGTTTTGAACTTATTTATTTATTTTACTTGTTTTTCAATATCTGATTCTTATGAACTTTACATATTTTATGACATTCAGCTTTTATTTGAAATACATTCCTTGTAGAAAAATAAATGGTACATGTTTCCTGTGGAGGGGGAGGGGAGAATATTAACTTTTAATTTATCATAAAATATATACATGTAAATTTTGGATAGTAGTTTTTGGTCACATTTGTTTTATTTAATAGTCTTAATTTATATAACAATCACCAACGATATTTTATAACAATAATTTAGATTTATGGAATTTATATCTTACAGAGGACAGTTTATTTAAAAACTGCAGTACATACAACTCCTTCCCGATTTCAGAGAAAACACAAGAGGCTGGACTTTGGATCATTGCCTTCATTTGGATACATTTATTTAATATGCATTTTTGAATGTGAAAAATATAAAGTAACTTTTATTTTGGCCATCTGCCAAAGCTTCTTTATCTAAAACATATTTCACTTCAAATTTCCCATTTTTATTTCTTACCTAAATTACAACAAATATGTTCCATTTAAATGGAAACTAAAGTATCCTGTAAAATTCACTTCCAAAAATGATGCTGCATCTACTAGCCACCCCTCTCATGTAGCTAGGCAATGGAGTCGTACTAAAGGAGAAAGATGACTTGTTGGAGGATGAAGCTCCATCTTGTAAATTTAACACCTTCCTTAGACAATCATTGAATGTCTCAGATTTCAAAACTGGCATGAGAATACTCCTTAACAGTGTCTAAAGTGCTCTCCTTCACACATTTTATCTGAATAAAACCAACAGCTGAGATTTTCAGTCTTCCAAACATCATTTTTCTGATTTTTTTCAAGACACATATTCTTCCATTTTCCAATTTTCTGTTTTTATTGGTACAACTTGCTCCAATCATAACTCATATTGGCTATCCACTATGAAGGTGACTGCACACAATGACTAATTTTTATTGTTGTTTTTAAACAAACAGCATTCTCAAAATATCAATGATGTTATACACTGGCTAGATTTCTTAGAAGAACTGACAAATATTTGACTAATGTGCATAGTTATCTTTTGTTCATTAAGATAACATCATGCATCAGACAATTTTATCCTTAGATAATATTGGTGAGCCTTTTACTTTTAGGAGGATCTCAAGAACAATCATTACCCATAAGACTATCAAAAAATAATTTATTTGCCATCATAAACATAAACACAATAATTCTAATTATACTAAAAGTCTGAAACTATCTAAAATCAATTCACAATTCATTCTTCTCCTAAAATAAGTGTGATATAAACAGAAACTCAAACTTTTCAACTAGATTATAAGACTGGCTGTACCTCAGGCCTATGTTAGCATAGGTACTTTTAATTTTTTTTTTTCAGCTGTGGGGCCTGAATTTTGTACCTGGGCACTGTCCCTCAGCTCTTCAGCTCAAGGCTAGTGCTATACCACTTGAGACACAGTGCTACTTCCTGCTTTTCCTGTTTATGTGGTGCTAACGAATCAAACCCAGAGCCTCATGCATGCAAGGCAAGCACTATACCACTGAGCCACCTTCCCAGCCCCTACATTCATCTATTTTAAGGGTAATGAAAGTTTATAGGAATTAAACTTAGGGCCTTGCACCAACTAGGCAATTGCTCTACTCCTGAGCAAAGTCCTCAGTTCTCATCCTACTTTGGAAAATGACCAAGGCCTTTCTAACGCTACCAGCACAACTATGTTCATTGCAACATTATTTCGCATTGCTAAGATATGGAACCAATCTAGATGCTCTTAGTAGGTGAATGGATCAAGAAGACAGGGTATATATGCACAATGGAATTCCATGTTTCCATTAGAAAGAATGACATCGCTCCATTCAGAAGGAAATGGAGACTTGAAAAAAAATATTAAGCAAAGTAAGCCAGGCCCAAATAAAAGTAGGTTGCATGTTTTCCCAGATTTGTAATAACTAGAACATATCTATGATATTCTTAACAGGGGCTCTCAATTGCCCAATTTCTAAATTCACAGGTCCTTATATAATGAAGTATATCAATATAAACTCCACAAATTGGAACCAGAAGTTGTTGTTATGCTCTGTATGTGGTTCTCTTTTTTTTCTGTTTTAGTTTTCTGTGTCCTTTGTCTTATATATGTTTATGTGATTTGTGGAAGGGAAAAGGAATTACAGAAACAGTAGGACAAAGGATGATTTAATCCAACAATGATATTCACTTGACATTATGCTGGAAATGAACTATAAAACTAGAGGATGGGGGAGGGAGAAGGGAAAGGTAAGCAGGAGAAAACAAGGGAGTGGGTAGCAGTGTTTAAAAAGAAAGGTACTCATTACCTTATGTATGTTACTGTAACCACCTGTTCATGACTTTTACAGTAAAGATATTTAAAAAAAGAAAGACATTGTTTGACTCTGTCTTGGAGTCATAAAGATTTAGTGCTCAGATCTTCTATTTAAAGTTGTTTCTGTTGTTTTTTTTTAAGTTAATTTTAAAAGTTATCTACTCTCTTAACATTAGAGAATTAGGTATCTTCTAGGTATACTGAATAGATACAGGGTGTGCTTTTGGAAAAATAAATATGAGATTTAAAATCATAATTATCTCTGGGTAGAATACTCATTTTGGACTCATATGTCTCAACAGAAATGTAAACTTAATGGATAGAATCTGATGGCTTAAAAATATGAATACATGATGATTTTCTTTATCATAAAATACTTCTAACAAAAATGCAATCTAAAGCCTATTGCCTGTGGCTAATGCCTCTGGTTCTAAATACAGAAGAAGAAAGACTAGGAGAATAGGAAGAGGCCAGCCATGGCAAAAATTTCATGACAACTTAAATTATCAGGAAAGGTTGGACATAGTAGTTGTCTCCTGTAATCTTACTTATAACAGGAGCATAAAGCAGAAGAATGTAATTCACACCAGAGACAGACAGACAGAGTGATGGATAGATAGACACCCCGAGCAAACAAGAGCTGAAGATGTTGCCCAAGTTCCTTTAGCCATGATGAAGACCTTAGTACTGTAAAAAAAAAACAAAAACAAAAGAATCATCACACAGAGGCTGGTTTCTATATAGATGTTTATTCAGACATATTGAAGTAAAACAATAAATCTCACTTTGAATTGATACATTTTAATTCAAAATAATTACAAATATTTGTCTTCTTGGATAAAATGTTCTTCCATTTTATCATTTAAAAAATTTGGAAACAATATATACCTTATCAAATAGTAATATTTATTTTAGTTATTGTAAATAAGGAATTAAAATTAGCAAAATTCATTAATTATTTTTCATAAGATCTAGGTGAGCTGAAAGGAAGCTAAATTCTAAACAACCAACAATATTAATTTCACTTAGTTATTAACTCACAAAAATACAAACTTTAACTTAATCTTTGTTCCTTTTAAGGAACTCTGAAAACTTCATATATTGACATTGTGGGTGTGTATTCCCACGGAAGTTGTCGTTTGCCTCTAATTGATTATTTTCACTGAGAATGGAGCTGAAATCCCTCATTTGCCCAGCAAGGGGATTAGATTTCCAATGTTTTTTTCTTTAAGATCCACCTTAAAAAGTGAGAGAATTCCAAGGGAGATGCTGCAAGTGAGAATCAAGTGCTCTCCCATCTATAAGAAAAAGGAACCAGGATTCTGTGCCTCTCAGGATCTAGGTAGGAAGAGCTCCAGATTTTGTAGTCTCACTAAAATCCCATGGTTGAAATACAAAATAGTCTCTGCTCCCATTTACAGCATATTATAAAGGCTTTATTAAACAATGTGTAAAGTACTAGTGCATTTAACCTGCAATGAAAATAGCAGTGGGCATATAAAATATTATTCACAATTTCTTTCTGAAGATTACTCTGACTTACTACGAACTCATTCTTAGTACCTGCAGTGAACTTGAGCTTAAGATAGATCAGTTTTGAAACACTAGAGCTAGAACTACCCTGTATTAAGTATATCGATACATGTGAATGTGATATGAAACTTGACTGTTTATAAACATGTAATTTTATTGTTATATATGCTTGTGAATATTCTAAGTGAGAGATAAGTGAGACTTCACACAAGTGATTTTTTTTGAACATGTATCTTGGTGTGCATGTATTGGAGGTCAGTTACTGGGCTGCACAAACTGAATAGGAAAGATCAAGAGAAGCCTGGACTTTGAGCATAATACTTATCTCACATGCTGTATTTTACTAGCATGGCATCTAACAACCACACTAAAGCACATGTTTGATATGCTTACTCATCAATCTTCCAAAGAACACTTGAGCTACCACACTGAAGAACAATGTCTTCTAATGGCTTTATGATCTGACACAGGTTACTACTCACCACTGTAGCTTCTGGATGTCTCCAGTCCTTTCCCAGTCCTTTTGTAAAAGAGGACTTGGTTATACCCATTCCAAGGAAGTAAAAAAAGTAAAAAGAGGGCTCAATAAATTGTTCTTTCATAAAATTTTTATTAATATGCTTCTCACGTGTGATCTTTCTATTTTTGCTCTCAATTCTAGACCTTTTTTTTTCCTTGGACTTTGCTTAATTTCCTTCTGTGTTTACTTATTTTTAGTTTAAATGGTAAATAGAAATATTTAATTCTTATGTATCCTAAAAATTACTTAACCTTACCTTAGTTTTCATTCAAGGATCATAATTTTACCTTTAACTAGATACCATTTCCCCCCAAAATTGTAGTATTTCTTTGTTTTCTTTTTTTTGGGGGGAAGGAGGGTAGGTCGGTCCTGGGGCTTGAACTCTGGGCCTGGGTACTGTCCCTTAGCTCTTCAGCTCAAGGCCAGTGCTTTACCACTTGAACCACAGCACCACTTCTGGTTTTCTGAGTGGTTTATTGGAGATAAGAGGCTCATGGAGTTTCCTGTTTCCTGCCCAGGATAGCTTTGAATGGCGATCCTCAGATTTCAGCCTCCGGAGTATCAGTCAGGATTACAGGCGTGAGCCACTGAAGCCTGGCTAAATTGTGGTATTTCTGGTTCCTAATTTGTAACCTCTAGTTAGTTCCTTAAAATAGGGCAATTTTGTTAGGTTTTAATAATAGACTTTTAGGGCAGCTAATGACTTCTAAATTGCCCAAATCAAGTCAATCTCTTTTTTACCTATCATTCTTGTAAATCTGATACAATTGATCTGCTTTCTTCTCTGCCACTTTTGAACTCTTTTTCTCGATTTTCAAAAACCCTTTTGGTATTATAATACTTAGCCATCTCATTGTTGAGTGCTAGTAGGTCTGTTGGCTTCACATTCTCTGTCAGGTTGAAATTAAATACGCTTCAGGTAATATTTCACTAAAGTTTTACCATTGAATCTATTTTCTTATATACTCTCTTCCATTTTTATATCCATCCTTTTTTCTGTATAACTATAAAATTCAAATCACTCTTGTTAATTGTAGTATCTTCTTTTTTGTACGTTTTGATTGAAAATGCTGTACAGAGGGGTTACAGTTACATGAGCAAGGTAATGAATAAATTTCCTATTGAGCATTGTTGCTTTCTTTGTTTTCCTCCTACCATACCTTCCCTCCCACTTCCACAATTACCGCTCCCCCCCCCGCCCCCCGCCGAAGTTGTAAAGTTCATTTTCAACTTAGTGTTTTGTACATTTCATTATTACAATGGGTCAACCTGTATCCTTATTTAAGCATTTTGTTTTTTCCCTTCCCCTCCCCAAATTAGAGAAGTGTATATACAAGATGCAGGGCACTGACATCAAATAAAGTGAAAACAAGGGTTATCACATTGGGGAGGAACATACAAAGCAACAAAAAATCACATGTTACATTATAAATACAATAGAAACAAGAGCAAGAAAGAAAAAAAAATCATTTGTGTCCCTATCTTGGAGTTCATTTCGCTTAACTTCATATAATCTGGTGATATGTACATAGTTTTTGAACTTTTCTGCTTGTCCCACACATATACTAGTTATTGCAAATAAGGGATACCATGGGACCTATGTTTCTTTGGGCATGGATTACTTCACTTAATATAATTTTTTCCAAGTCTTTTTATTTCCTAACAAATGGACCAATGTCATTCTTTCTTATGGAGGCATAGAATTACCTTATGTACATACATATACATATATATATACATATATATATATATATTCTTGATCCATTCATCTACTGAGGGGCATCTGGTTTGGTTCCATATCTCAGCTGTGGTAAATGATGCTGCAATAAACACAGTTGTGCTGGTAGTTTTATTATGGTCTTATTTGTGATCATTTGGGTAAATACCCAAAAGTGGGATTGTTGGGTCATAGGGGAGCTCCATGTGGAGACTTTTGAGGAACGTACACACTGCTTTCCAAAGTGGTTGAACAAGTTTACACTCCCACCAAAAATGCAGTAGGGTTACCTTCTGAAAGTGAAAGGCTGAATAAAATCTACCAAGCAAACAGCCCACATAAACAGGCAGGAGTTGCAATCATAATATCAGATAAAATAGATTTCAAGGGGCTGGGAAGGTGGCTCAGTTGTAGAGCGCTTGCCTTGCATGCATGAGGCCCTGGGTTCAATTCCCCAGCACCATGTAAGCAAAAAGAAAAAAGCCAGAAGTGGTGCTGTGGCTCAAGTGATAGAGCGCTAGCCTTGAGCTGAAGAGCTGAGGGACAGCGCCCAGGCCCAGAGTTTGGGCCCCAGGACTGGACCCCCAAAAAATAGATTTCAAGTTAAAATTAGTGAGAAGAGATAAAAGGTGATCACTACATACTAATTAAGGGATCTCTTCTTCAGGAAGATATTACAATTTTAAGTATCTATTTGCCGAAAAATGGAGCACCAAAATTTATCCAAGAAACACTACTTTCCTTTAAAGCTCACATAGATCCAAAGACATTAATTGTTGGGGACATTAACACAGCATTCTCCCCACTAGATAGATCAACTCAGCAAAAACTCAACAGAGAAACTGCAGAAATAAACAACTGCATATATCAACTAGATGTAACAGACATCTACTGAATCTTTCACCCAGCAACATCAGAATACAGTTCTTCTAGCAGCACATAGAACATTTTCCAAAATAGACTACATTTTAGGTCACAAAGCAAACTTGTCCAAATTCAGAATCATTGAAGTTATTCCCTGCATTCTTTCAGACCACAGGGGAATAAAATTAGAACTCAACACTAAAAGCCACCAAAGAAAGTCCTGTAACATATGGAGGCTGAACAACACACTGTTGAATCACCAGTGGGTCATGGAAGAGATTAGAAAGGAAATTCAAATGTTCATGATATTCAACAAAAATAAACACACAAATTACCAGCTCCTCTGGAACACAGCAAAGGCAATACTCAGAGGCAAGTTTATAGCTCTGAGTTCCTACATCAACAAATTGGAGAGATCTGAAACCAATGATTTAAGGAGATATCTGAACCTCCTTGAAAAAGAGCAGCAAGATAAACCCCAATCCAGTAGATGGAAAGTAATAATTAAAATTAAATCAGAATTAAATGAATTAGAATCTAAAAAAAATCATAGAAAGAATCAACAAAACAAAGACTTGGTTCTTCAAAAAAATTAACAAAATTTACAGACCCTTAGCAAATCTTATCAGAAAGAGAACACACCACATAAACAAACTCAGAGATGAGAATAGAAACATCACCACAGAAACAACCAAGATTCAGAACATTATAAGGAAATATTTCTCAAACATTTATGCTAATAAGTTTGCAAACTTGGCAGAAATGGACCTTTTCCTAGCAAATATTGACATGCCAAAACTAAACCAAGTTGAGTTAAACCATCTTAACAGGCCCATATCAAGCATTGAAATAGAAACAGCAATAAGAGACCTCCCATCTAAGAAAAGCCCAGGACCAGATGGATTTACTGTGGAATTCTACAAGGCTTTCAAAGAAGAGCTCACACCAATACTCCTCCAAATCTTCAATGAAATTGATAGAGAAAGTTCACTACTGAACTCATTCTATGAAGTCATAATAACCCTCATGCCCAAACCAGGAAGGGACACATCAAAGAAAGATAACTATACACCCATTTATTTGATGAATATTGATGCAAAACTTCTCAATAAAATTTTGGCCAATCGATTCAACAATTAATAACCACAATCAAACACGATTCATTTCAGGGATGCAAAGCTTGTTCAATATATGCAAATCAATTAATATAATTCATCACATTAAGTAGAGCAAGGATAAGAACCACATGGTTATCTCAATAGATGCAGAAAACGCATTTGACAAGTTCCAACACCCCTTTATGATGCAGGTTCTGGAAAAATTAGGAATCCAGGGAACATTCCTCAATACAATAAAGGCTGGATATGACAAACCTACAGCTAGCATTATACTCAATGGTGAAAAACTAAAGCAATTTCCTCTAAATTCAGGAACGAGACAAGGATGTCCACTCTCTCCACTTCTCTTCAATCTAGTATTAGAATGCCTAGCAACAGCAATAAGACAAGATGAAAACATAAAGGGGATTAAATATGGAAAGATGACATGATCTTGTATTTAAAGAATCCCACAGACTCCACTTCCAAATTACTTGAGCTGAATCGAAACTTTAGCAAATTAGCAGGGTATAAAATTAGCCCTCAAAAACCAATGGATTTTCTTTATGCTAACAATAAGAGCACTGCTGAAATCAGGAAAGCAACTCCTTTTGGAATAGTCCCACAAAAACTAAAATACCTAGGAATTAACTAAAGAACTGAACGACTTCTATGATGAAACTTTAGAAACCTGAAAAAGGAAATCAAAGCAGAACTTAGAAATAGGAAAAAACTCCCATGCTCCTGGATTGGAAAGATCAACATCGTGAAAATGGCAATACTTCCCAAGGCTATTTACAAATTCAATGTGATATTCCAACCTCATTCTTCAAGGAAATAGAAGAGGCAATCCAAAAATTCATATGGAACAATATAAGACCCCGAATAGCAAAAATGACCCTTAAGAAAAAGAACAGTGCTGGAGGAATACCAATACCAAATTTCTAACTCTACTACATTTAGTCTTTTTCATGACATAAATATTCTCTCTCAAGGATGTCTTTAAAAACTGACAAAGATCAGCTCTTTTTCATGAATCATTTTGTGAACTTTTTCCTAAGTATTCTGTGACAGCAATCATATTTTTCTGCTCAGTCTTCAAGACTTTTATTAGCATTGTTTTCATTACAAAAGTTCTTCTCACTACTTAGCAATCACAAAAATAAGTAAATAAACATCTTGTTTTTTGTTTTGATATTCTAAAGGAATCCCACACTGTAGATTATAACTCCTAGTATGAATCATTAGAATTATTTCATTTGTCTTTAAGGTTATCTAAATTTTATCAAAGTGTCTGTCTGACTCTAATAGAATCTTTACTAAGGTTGTTGTTTGTTTTTGGTGCCAGTCCTGGCTTGAACTCAGGGCCTAGGTATTGTCTCTGAGTTTTTATGCCCAAGGCTTTACCACTTGAGACACAGCTCTACTTGCAGCATTTTATAGTCCTTTGGAGATAAGAGTCTCTTGGACCTTCCAGTCAGGGCTTACTTGGAACTAGGACTCTTTAGATCCCATGCTCCCAAAAAGCTAGAATTACAGAATTTGGGCCATTAGTACCCAGTCCCTTTCCAATTCTTAACACTTAGGTCAAAGGGCAAAATTTACTGACAGCATAGATCCCCACAGCCTACATAGCTTCTTGGCTCTTTAACTTTTCCTATGACTCAGATTCAATGCTTTTAAAACTTTATACTTCTCTATATTGATTGTATAGATTAGTTATCTATAAAACTTGGATGACATCTAGATGTCTTCTCTTCATCCCTTTTCTCTCCAGGTTTAGAAGACCCATAGTTTAGTTAGATGAACTGGATCTCAGATATGAACACTTATACATTTCAGATTGTATAATATTATAGAGTCCTATCTGTAGTCAACTGAAAGAGTTAATGCTACCCATCACTGACTTTTCTCATGTGCAAATTGTTTCTATCATCTCTTGAGAAAATTTCTTTCTAAAATTGCATTTTCAAGGACTGAAACTCTATTATGACACTCTTTGGACTGAATAATATCTTGAATTACAGTTGAGTGTTTCATGTGTGTATATGTGTGCATACATATATATGTATATATGTACATATATACATATATATGTATATCTGTTTGTGTATGTGTCCAAAGAAAATAAACAAGATTCTGAAGAACTGAATTATAGTTTTATAAGAAACAAGTAGAAAATATTTGTGTCAATCTACACTGACAGGTTTAGGGATTAAATGAAGTGTTGCATTTTCAATTCTAAGATGTATGCATTAGCTTCACCATTCACTTACATCACTAGTCTTAACTTCCACTTGCATATCAATAAAACATTTCTACTTTAGAGAGTTCTTGTGAAAAATGAGGAAGCTCATGTTCAGAACACATGCCTTTTGTAATATACAGCCAGCACTCAATAGAATGCATCAATTTACCATGTTGAAAAGTCTAAAGAAAAGTAATATTAACCTGGAATTCATCCAGGCTTTTTAACCCAGAGGTATATGAAAAAATTAAGGTGCCTATGAGTTTAAATAGAATGAAAACAGAAAAATACAATAGTATTAGTAGAGTTTGCATTTCATCCTTCATAAGCCATTGATATCTTAAAACACTGTATTCACATCACTACTTCTGTTAGAGCATATTATCTAATGTTAATAAAAAAGCACATATTGAACTATAGCTCAAATTTCAAGTTAAAAATATTTGTAGTTATATTTAAATATAATTGGTTTTTATTATAATCCTATATATTTTATTTTGTGCTTTTAATGACATTATTCTGGGAAAGAGTCCATGAATTTTACCATGCTGCCAAAGAAATGTGGCACAAAAAAATACTAGAGAACCCTGTAATAAGTTGTTCAGCAGGAGAGCAGTAAAACTGGAGATTTTGAAACTGTACATGTACAAAGGAATTCATTTTCTGTGTGTGTAATTATTATTATTAGAAGCAGCACCTCTTTGAAGCGCACCAATTTTGGCCAAACGTACCATACAAAATGTCCACATAATTGCCCTTCATCCATGGCTCCTGCTGCCTGTGGCATAAACATTTAAATAGCTTCTCGGCAGTCCGGAGTTAGAAATTGGTTCTCAATTAAAATGGGAAGCAATTAGAACCTCATTTGTGTCATGAGAACTTAAAAGCCTTGCTTTTAGTTTAAAGTTGTTGGGTGAGGTGAGAGAATTTTTATTTCAGTAGCAGCGGATAACACTAACATTGGCTGCCACTTTGGATGTTCAATTTATTAACAATTTCTTTTTTTCCAAGCAGAAAATATAGCCAAGTTTGGTATATATTGACATCTACATTTGTATACATATATAGGTAATACAAATGTAAATGTTCGCATATTTGAAAACACATGAATTCAGAGGTAGCCATGCAGATGGGACCAGTTAAGGATTCTCTCTTCATTTCTTCTTTCTCGCTAGATTCAAGGTGCATAATTATAGTACTCTAAAACCACTACTGAGGTATTGGGCTTCTAACCATATTTCAATCTGAATTTGGTAAGTTTAGTAAGACTTCAAGTATTTATTTATTTATTTTATTTGTTTTGGTTTTTTTTGGGGTCTGGTCGTGGGGCCTGAACTCTAGGCCTGGGCGCTGTCCCTCAGCTCTTCAGCTCAAGGCTAATGCTCTACCACTTGAGCCACAGCGTCACTTCCGGCTTTTTTCTTTTTGCTTATGTGGTGTTAAGGAATCGAACCCAGGGTGTCATGCGTGCAAGGCAAGCGCTCTACTACTGAGCCACCTTCCCAGCCCCAACTTCAAGTATTTATAATAACACAAACTAGTAACCAAGAAATATGGACAACTAAATTTGAGAAGCAGTTGTTTCTTATTTGTTTATCTATTTTTTGTAAGTTTTATTGCATGGTTCCTTGTTACTGTATTTTTTTGTGGTTGGATATAAAGCTAATTCATTTATTTTACTATATTTAAGTAGTTGTATAAAGGACGTGCCATTCACCAAAACATTTATGAATACAATGTTTCTTGATCAATGTCACTAATTTTTTCATACTCCTGTATCCCTTCCAACTCCACTCTTTCACTCAATTTTCTTAATTTTGTAGCATATGCATTGAGTTTTATGACTGCATTCTCTCCAACTTTTCTATTTTTTTACTCCTCCTCCCCTTGGATCTCTCCCCTTTCAAGTACCTGTTTTCTGGTGTTCATCTTGTTGGACAGTGAGTTAGCCTTTCTAAGGACTCACACCACTTGAGTTCTCCCTTGAATTGTTGGTCATTTTGACATAGTCTTACTATGTAGAGCAGGCTGACTTTAAAGTCGTGATCTGCCTGCCTCAGTTTCCCAAATGCTGAGCCTACAAGCAAGTACCACATTAGCTGGCTCAAAAAGTATTTTTGTGTTATAAATATAACATAATATTGTTGTTTGCCTTTTCATTTCACATCTAGTGATAAACTACTTATAAACTATGATATACAACAGATATGAAAATAGCATTCAACACAAACCTCTCACCTTTATTTTATTGTGAAAGAGTATTAAATTCTATTGATTTGTTGAGAAGGACATAAAACCAGTTCTCCAAATGTACTAATTTTTGATTCATTGAATGGAAAACTTGTGTTTCTTATAGATTCCTGCTGTCAGATTTATAGCAGTGTTGAACTGGCAAGAGAGAAAATTTTTAAAAGATGAACATAAAACCAACTGAACATATACGGCTTTTGATTAGTTCACTGTAGCAGCAATGGAAAACACCATAGAACTATTGCTAGCAAATTAGTTTTTACTTTAAATATCCTCATGGGCATTTTTAGTGTGCATTGAACACATTCTGAGGATATATTGTTTCATCCAGTGCCACAGTGAGGATTATTTAGGTTCTAATATAAAATGTAAGATTTAATAGTAAATTTATTGGTTAGAAAAGAACAATACAGATTCTTGGTTAGTAGTGTCTAAACCTCTACAGAATAACCTTTTTGGATGAATTTTATTTACACTGAAAAATCAGAGCTCTATGCATTGGAAAATAATGAACATTTGTTCAGATGAGAAGAAATACAGAATTCTTCCAAAGCTGAAAATGAAATGTGATCTTAAAAATGAGTACATGGAAACTTGATTACAATGGATTTCTTTTGTCATGGAAGTTCATTTAGAAGAGCATGATTTCAAAATGCACATTGTGTATTTATTCATATTAACTAATTCTCTAATCATATTTAACATTTCTGTAAGAATATAAACAGGTGTTTGAGATAATAGCTTAATTTGATCAAAATGCTTTAAATTCTGTGTATATTTTACTTCATCCATGCTAATTATCTATTGTTGCTGTATCCTTAAATATATAGTTGTGTTTAAGACCTAGTTTCTGAGAAGAACAAAGCATGAATATGGCGAGCCTAGAGTAGGAGAAATCACTGCCTTTAAACCATGTGACTCTTCCTGCTCTTTTTTTAATTTTAAAGTATATTTATTTTATGATATATTTTACATCAAGCACTTGAATCAAAATTCAATCTCTGGATTTAAGATAGATCCTTTATAATTACATCTAATCATTATTTGAAAATACACACTGAACTAAGTCAGCTAGTGAATAAAATACCTGTAAACTAGAAACCTCAGGGACAGGGTCATGCATAATGAGTTAAGTCACGTTTCCACTGTGTTTTAGTCTCAGTTCACATTTTCTTCCATCACACAGACATCCATTTTGAGTTAGCTTAGTAAACAGCAGAGCCTAACAACGTAAAGCTATGTTGTCTTAAAGGAAATTCAGTGTAATACAAAAAACTTCAAGAAGAAAAATCAGGGCTCTTGATAAGAAGCTTTCCGTGCTTGTGTTACTCTGGAGCAACAAAAGTCTGGAGGCTGAGGATGAAGTGTTTCCTTTGCCTACTGAAACATGATCAATAAGGACATTGCCAATAAAGGACTTCTTCTGTTGGCTACTAACTAATGCGTGGACAAAGTTTTAGCCAGTGTTACAAAAGAGAAAACATTAAGAATGATATCTCTCCAGGAAATGGAAACAAGAGGGGTTTCATTGTTAAAGAGAAATAAGGAGGGGGCTGGGAAGGTGGCTCAGTGGTAGAGCACTTACTTTGCATGCTCAAGGCCCTGGGTTCGATTCCTTAGCACCACATAAGCAAAAAGAAAAAAGCCGGAAGTGGCGCTGTGGCTCAAGTGGTAGAGCGCTAGCTTTGAGCTGAAGAGCTGAGGGACAGCGCCCAGGCCCAGAGTTCAGGCCCCATGACCGGACCCAAAAAAAACAAAAAAAAAAGAGAAATAAGGAGTAATATCTATAAATACAAGCATGATTGGGTTTTTCCTTCTATAAATAATCTTTGAAATGCTAAAAGGGTGCCAGCTGAGGTTGGTTTTGGTAGTGAAGGTTCAGGTGCACACTCAAACCTGCTTTGAAATTTTTGAAGAGTGTTATCCTAATTGGATATAGAAACAAAGTAATTCTAGACCAAATAACTCTACTGATGGGATTCATATGCTATGTAAGTTGGTGACTAAAGAACCACCTTTTAGATAGTGCCCAGTAGTATTTCTGCAAAACACATATTTGATTCATATCAAACTTTAGGTTATTTTTGGAACAGTTTCAAAAAAGTGTTTTTGGTATTATGTTTGAAGGCAATTATTTAGAAAAAATATTAACTATGTATTAAAAGAAAATTTAAGAAATCCTACCATATGCCAATTTCAGATTATTTTTAGAATTAAATCCATGGTATTTTTCTAATGGCAATGCTAAACAATTGGTTTTATGATTCCCAGTTATATAGGCTATTTTTATGATTATAGAAAACCAGGAGGATTTCAAAAGTTACCTATATATATAAATATTTCAATTGAATTTCTACTTTTATGTTATATTTTATAAGTATAATAGAGTAGATCTGAGAATATAAAACCTCAGTTTTACCTTCTTTAATTTTATACGTCTTTTATCAATCAATAAATCGAATAAGGAAGTTTGAGTGTGACATGCATCCAATGCACCTTACTCAAACCTGCCCTTTCGGTGACTCTCCCACAATCTCCCCTTCCTACCTTTCCAAACTAATATCTACAAGCTTTACTGCTCCATTTTTATACATGTACATGAGTATTTTGATATATTCACCTTCTCGCAGTCTGTCTGTTCACCCTGCCAGGTCCCACCAGTTTCCCACCCCTGGCATGATCCATTTTATATTCTTGGCATATGGGCTTTTTTTCATTTTAAAATTTACTCTATTGAGAAATATTTTAATGTAAAAGTAGGCCTTTGTTTACCCTGGAAATAATACAATGAGAGCTGATAATCTCTCTACGCTACAAACAATGCACAGTCACACACAGGGAAGAGAGAGAAAGAGAAGTGGTGGAGGGGGAAAGGTGAGGGTGAGGGCAAGAGCAAGAGCAAGAAGCTCTGAACTCCGGATGAAGGCCAGAGCTACTCACATAGACATTTCATTTCATGAGGAGACTTCTAAGAACACATCTCAGTCCCATGTCTCTCACCATGCATGATGATGGTGAACAATAAAATCAAGGCAATACTCAGAGAGATTCACTGTCACCATGTCTACTTAAGAGGATCTCTGCCCTTGAGAGGTTTCTATTTAAAGCCAAGAGTTGAGGTGATGGAAGAAATCAATGGTTCACCTGTGTGCACATTCAATGAGGTTTTACATCTACTTTTTTAGGGTCCAAGTGTTGAAAAGCAGAAAGGCTATAAAATTTGAAGTAAATCTTCAAAAGCCATTGTGCAAGACAAACAATCAAATATAACCATACAGCTATGGTTATACAAACATGAAAAGCTATTAAAATGAATGAAAAGGTACTATGACCATGGATTAAATTTTATTCTAAGGTATGTGTCACTATCTGCAAATACTACAAAAGGAACTGATAGAAGTATTATCTCACTGGAACAAGTAATGAGAATTAGAAGAGTGAGGGTTATATGAGTATTAAACACATGTGTCCCAGTATTCACAGTAGGGTATTTGCTTCTTAATCTAGTCATGTTGGTCTCATTGTATCCCTCCTCCTCTCTTGCTACCTTCTCTGCTCATCTATTCTTCAACGCTTAAAATTCAAAATAAATCATATTTATCTTTCAGTTTCTAGAATGCATAAAACTCTCTACAAAGATCTTCAAACACTTGTCTGTTTTTATTAGATAATTCCTACCACTCTCACCACTTCCTCAAATTTCAGTTTTGGTATCATCTCCTTACCTTCTTCTGGAGTCCTTTTTCTAAATTCATTTTCTACAGCAGCCCCCACTCAGGTTTTATGTCCTACAAAACTCAACCGTGTTTATTACAAGCTGCTATTATATTTGATCTGGTTGTTATGCATCATCTCCGTTTTAGATTTACATCCAGTGAAAGGAAACATTTATTCCTTCTTCACTATTGTATCCATATTGGTCATCATAATACCTAACATGAGGGATGTTTAATAATTATTCATTCAGTTTGCAAAGGACCAAGAGAAAAGCCTGGGATAATAACATCTGCCTACAGTTTGCATCTCGTTCCATAATTACTGAAAATTTGAAAATAATACATGACCTTCTTACCAAGCTTTTTTAGTTTATGCTCACATTCAAAGGAAACTTTATATGCATTTCTTAATGTTCTTATAGTCCTAGTGAAGTCTTTTTTTCATAGAATCCTGGGAAAAGGAAACCCATTAGTCATCAATATTAACTGCTCTAAACACATTAGACAATGTATACAGAGCCTATCAAGTGAAGAAAATTTATTGTAAGGATATTTCTTCAGCGTGGTATATGTGGACATGTCATAAGCATGTCTTTCCATACTTGTCTGGCCACTATCATTTGTGCTATTAAAATGGTAGTTCATAAAAGTAAAAGAAACAAAAATTATTAAATCAATGAACCCATGCTATGTTCAGAAAAGATGAATACTTGATCCTTATAAAAGCTTGAACAGAGGTGACAACTAAAATATCTGTCTCAGTTAACATGGAGTAACCCAAAAGGATTTTAAAAAGTAGAGAAATAAAAAAGTTAATTTTGATGATTTCCAATGATGAATGAATACCAGAAAAAGAAAATGAGCCTTCCTGTATACCATCCAAAGGCTGATGATGGTCACTAAAGATACCAGCATGTCACTAAAGCTACCATGTTCACTGTAGCATTATTTACCATAACTAAGATATAGAACCAACCTCTGTGCCCCTCAGTAGATGAATGGATCAAGAAAATGTGATACACACACACACACACACACACACACACACACACACACACACAATTAAGTTCTATGAAGAATGATGCTGCCTCATTCTGAAGGAAATGAAAAGACTTGGAAAAAAGGATATTAAGTAAAGTAAGCCAGGCCCAAAGTAATATAGGTTGCATCTTTTCCCTGATTCGTAGTAACTAGATTATGTCTATGATTTGCTTAGCAGGGCATTACAATAGCTCAATAACTAAGCGCATAGGACTGTATATAATGAAATGTATCAAAATGAACTCAAAGAATTGGAAACAAGAGTTTCTTTTTATGTCCTGTTTGCAGTTATTTCTATTTTTTCTTTCTGTTTTAGTTTTCTGTACCTTTCTGTGGAAGGGAAAGGGAGTCACAGAACAGGACAATGAACAGAGCAGAACAAAGATGAATTAATACAACAATGATACTCCCTAGATGCTATGTTGGAAATAAACTTTACAACTTGGGCGGGGGTGGGGAGGGAGTGGGGAGTGGCAAGCAGGAGAAAATGAGGGTAACAGTGTTTTAAAAGAAATGTACTCATTACCCAACTTTTGTAACTGTAACCCCTGTTTATCATCTTTATAATAAATATATTTATAAAAGAGGCTGATGTTGTCTTTCTGTTGTCACACCTGCTTACCCCAATCCCATGCGGACTCTGAAGTAAATACTGCTTAGCTTATGGTCTCTCTCTTTCCCTGTTCAAGTCTCCATTTAGAAAGATAAGATTCTTGGCCCCAGTTTGCTGGACTCTTGCCCTACATAAAGATAATTAGATTCCAAACAGAACAGAAACTAATTTGTGGGTTTAATATAATGCTGCTTTTAGGTAGTAATAAAATCCTTTTCTAAGACACTAAGTGCACTCCATCATTAACATAAATCAGGCAGTTTCTAGCCTCACATCTGAAGGATGTTTTTTATTATTTAAACCCCTGGAGAAGGCACAATATATACAGCTATCTAATAATTCCCTGCTTTAGATTCAGATGATACTTCATGCTTCAGTTGGAGTTTAGTATTTTTAGGAATTAGAGGACGTGAGCTGACTTTATTGTTAGTGTGAGCTTATCATTTGTCTGTGTTGGGGGGGCACATGTCATGATTCACACTTGAACTTCAGGCCTCACTCTGTCACTTAGCTTTTTCTCTACATGTTGGCACTCTTCCACTGGAGCCACATCTCTATTTCTAGCTTTCTTCTGGTTAATTGGAGAAAAGAGTTTGTGTGATTTGTCTGTCTTGGATGGCTTTGAATCTTGATGATCAGATCTCAGTTTACAGAGCAGCTAGAATTACAGGTGGGAACCACCAGCACCAGGCATAACTTGTCACTCTTGACTATATCAAGAAGACCTTCGCTGGATTTTCAGGGATAACTTTATAGTGTGAACTACAGACCTTGTTTCCGCAAAACTAAGTCACATGTTTCTCTACAATTTAAAAGTTCGGTTTCTATACTATATAGTGATCTCGATGTAGTGTGTGCATATTATCTTTCACAAAGCACAGTATTGCATGGCATAATTCACAAAATATCCGAATTCAAGGCTCTAAAAATGAAGGGAAATGGATATAAAACATCGAGCAAAGTCATTGCTCTGTACTCTCTCCACAGGAGGGGCGCTATCTTGTAAGCTGTTGGGCAAAGGCACGTAAAAGTTGCTCTAGTGGTTATTCTTATTTTCCAAATCTTTGATTTTCTTTGTTGCTTCTTCTCTTTTTCCTTTTACTCATATCCATTGATTTCATTCTATTTTCTTGGCTGTAAACCACAGGGTTTATATACCATAACAGTAAATATATTGGAATTGAATCATAGGTTTTGGAATCACATATCAGAACATTTTTATTCTTTCTGAAATGGCAATGTGCTTCTGCAATTTATCCACAGGAAAATTCAAATCTCAGATGGAGAGAGCATTTGACAGTGATGAGCCCACTGTGAAGTTGTAATCATATAATATCATTGCTAGGAAATAGAGGAAAAACAACTCAGGCATACCACACAGTGTGGTTATGTCTAATGTATTTACTTAAAATGCTGCATCAGCTCATTTCATCTTAAAACCTATTCCATTGTCTAGACAGGGTAGTTGCTTATTTTAACTACTTCACTGAGGGATAACTGAATTCAATTTACTGTATGTATTTCAGGCACACAATTGGATAAAACTTACAAATAGCTATAAGCTCATGACACTATAATCACAATCAAGATAATCAACATTTTCTTCACCCTAGCAAATTTCTTTGTGCCTCCCATCTGATCCCTCTTTCTCTTCTTTCCACTTTGCAATCTTCTGATAGCCAGCAATTTTCTATCTTCTACTACATACTATTTGGCTTTTCATAAAATTGTATATAAATGGAATCATAAATTATGTACACATTCAGGCTTATGTCTTTTATGAGTCATAATTGTCTTGAGTCTATCACAAATGCATTCTATTTTGCTGAATAGCATTTTATTAAATAGGTCATATTTTATTCTATTTTATTTTTATTTTCTACAGATGAGTACATGGTTGTTTCTAGTTTGGAGCTCTTACACAAATACTATGAATATTTTTCTTCATGGCTCTGGATGTGCAAATGATTTACTTCTCTGGAGTTTGTAAAATGATGCAGATAACTCATTAGCTTATATGTGAGTTTTATATATTTGGTATTTATTGTTGTTGTTGAGGTTGTGGTGGTGCTGGTGGTGGTGGTGGTGGTGGTGCGTGTGTGTGTGTGTGTGTGTGCATGTGTGTGTGTGTGTCCTGGTCTTGGGATGTGAATTCAAGGCCTGCTCTTCTCCCTCAGCTTTTTTTCTCAAGGCTAGTGTTCTACCACTTTAACTAGGACTTCACCTCCTTTTTAATTTTTTTTCTTGGTTTGTTTTGTTTTGTAGTTTATTGGAGTTAAGAGTTACACACACTTTCCTGCCCAGGCTGGCTTTAAACTATAACCCTCAGATCTTAGCCTTCTGAGTAGTAGCTAGGATTACTGGTATGATCATCCAGTGCCTGGCTTATATTTGAGTTGTAATGAAATGACTAAGATGATTTTTCAAGGTGGTGAGCAAAACATCACAAGTTTCAGTACTGCTACATCTGTCTCAGACCTTTTATATTCAGACTTGTAATTTTTCTCCATTCCAATAATTTGTTGAGCATATCATTCTGCTTTCACTTTGTGTTTTCTTCATAGTTAATAAATTCAGTAAACTTTTACAAGATTATTAAATGCTCTAATGTTTAGTAAATCTTTTTACTATTTACCTGATGTTGTGTCTTAAGAGTTCATCACATAGTCTATGTACAAATCTTTCATGGAATATTTAAGTTGCAGCTATTTCCTCGCATTTGTGCTCTTCCCTTTCATAGAATCATTATGGCCCTGCATTTAGAATCATGGACAAGGGGCTGGGAAGGTGGATCAGTGGTAGAGTGCTTGCCTTGCATGCATGAGGTCCTGGGTTTGATTCCTCAGCATCACATAAGCAAAAAAAAGCCGGAAGTAGTGCTGTGGCTCAAGTGGTAAAGTGTTAGCCTTGAGCTGAAGAGCTGAGAGATAGCGCCCAGGCCCAGCGTTCAGGCCCCATGACTAGACACCCCCCCCAAAAAAAAAGAATCATGGGCAAATGATTTTTACCTAAGCCAAATTTGTACCATCCTCTATAGTCTGTTTCGTTTCCCCAAAAAGTTTTGTTTTTTAAATTTGGGACATGCAAACCCTTTTATCTAAGTTTTGCATATGATATGATAAATTAATTTTAAAAATTTCCCACATAGAATGTCCAATTAATCCAGTATTAAGATCGTTATTTTTCCAGGATTTATTTTGACTTTTTATTGCCAAAATATTCATATAATCAACTGTGAGACTGTTTCTGACCTTTCTACTCTATATCAGTCGTCTATTTGTTTACTTTCAATTCTGCATTATTTTATTAGAGGTTTATAGTAAGTTTTACAGTAAGATAGAGTTTGTGTACAAACTTTATGCTTTTTTAACAATGTTTTTGATAGTCTGGGTATTTTGATTTTCCATATGAATAATGCAATCTGTTGATTTAGCATCTAACAATTCTTTACATTTTAATTTGTATTTTGTTGATACCTTAGAACAATTAGGATAGAATTAGAATCATAACAGCATTATCTTCTGAAAGGAACAATAATTTGTGAACTTCCCTTGGAAAATTGTTGTCAAATTTTCCCTAAGTATTCATGCGGTAGTTAAACTTTTTATGTTAGAAATGTTTTTTCTAGTACGAAGAAATCACAAGATGCTTTATATTCATCATATCTGAAAATTTTATTAAATTAATCTGCAACTCCTATTAATATTTCTACTGGATAGGCTTTCAATTTGCAATAAAAGTTGGCCTTGAAGTGTCGATGCTCTCATCTTAGCATCTCAAATGTTAGGACTACAGATACAAATCACCACATTTAGAACCATTCAATTTTTGTAACTAAAAATAGATTTCTAAAAAGCTTTTATACTCTTTGAAAACAGAAAATTTTATCTCTTTATTTCTATCGGGATTCCTTGTATTTATTAATTTGTAATCTTGCTTTCCTTTAAAACTCTAGCACAATGTTGAGTAGAGGTATATAAACAGAAATCTTTATTTCATTGTGAAATAAATAACTAAATATTATTGATTTCTAATTTCAATATTATGATCAATATACTTTGAATAAAATATACTTAGAATCCCTTCAAATTTATTATGAAGTGTTGCATGACCCAAAAGAAAATCTGTTTTCTGTGTCCATGTCGAAAATATATCGGAATTCTACTCAGCTATCAGAAGGAATGATATTGTACTATTTGTTTTTAAGTCTCTTTTGGGAGGCATTGACTATGTCTTGTAATCTTGTTATGCCTAGTTCTAGAGTTGGTTTGTTCTAAATGTTCGATATTTCACTGATTACTTTAGCTTTTATAACATGTACCTTAAACTTATCACAGCCTACTTTCAAGTCTCATTACTCCATTTTAAAACAAACCATCAACTTCACTGGGAACCTCCACTACTTTCCACATGACCATGTAGGCTGTCACGCTCAAGAAAATGAAATACACTTTACTTTTACAGTTAAGATCTCATGTTACTTTTTTCGTTGACTATGTTTTTCGTGCTGGTCCTCAAGCTTGAACTCAGAGCCAGGGTGCTGTACCTGAGCTTTGTTGTGTCTATATACATACAAGTGTCTGGAATATTTGATATATGCACCAAGTTTAACTTTTAAAAAATATTTCATTGTAAAAGTGATGTACAGAAGGGTTACAGTTGCATAAGTCAGGTAATGAGTATATTTCCTGTTCAACAGTGTCATCCTCCCTCATTCTCTCTGTTTTTCCCTTCCCATCTCTCCTCTTCCCCAAGTTATAAAGTTAATTTTCAACATAGTGTCTAGTGAGTATGACTGCTGAATTGGTTTACTCTTTGTCCCACCATTTCTGTGCTCCCCCTTATTGTTCCCAAATCATATGAACTACATACTAGACAAAGGGTACAGAAATAAAAGAAACAGTGACAAAAGGGAGTAAAGCAAAGAAAACAAGGAAAGAAAAATATGAACTGCAAACAGTGCAAAGAAAAACCTCTGGTTTCCATTTTTCGGAGTACATTTTGATAAGCATCATTTTATATGGTCATATATACATGCCTATTGAGTTCTTTAGTTTTAGTCTTTTATATGTTACCTACTTTAAAAAAACAAATCTAAGAGTATATATGCACATGGAATATGTGTATGGAGATGTGTTTATTTTAATTACACATTAAAATAAGCAAACATTGAAGCTAATTTTATTTCACAATCACACATAAAACCACTGCATTGATGGAATTGTATTTTAGATAAATGGATCCCAGCTTATAGCATATGTTAATTTATTCAATCTAGCCTTTTGTAGTAATGGCAAACATCAATTTGTAAGCCTACAAGAAATTTTGAATCCTAGATGAACTATATTTCTTATATGGTTTCTTTTTAAAATCTAATTCAACACAATTTTATGTTTGGTATTATAACCTCAGAAGATTAGATGATACAGGTTAATTTTCAATAGCACAGCTGAATATTTTGGGTCTCCTCCAAGCTGAATCTTTAGAGACCCATTGAGTATTGGTGGATGTTGACCCTGTGGCTTGATGATCTTTCTTTTCAGCAGTAATCAAAGATAGCCATGCAAGCTGAATATCAAGAGCAGCTAGGCAAGTTTTACGTTTTCACTGTATTTTATATGCTTACTTTATGACTTTCAATAATACCTACTTATCATTATGAGTCACACATGAACGAAATTTAGAAAATGAATTTAGAAAACAGAAAATTAGGAAGAAAATTAAACTATCCATAAGCTTGTCATTAGAGATAATTAATGTAAATACTTTAATCTATTTACCTCAGATAACACAACTTCATATTATTTTTGCTTTTAATGGATTTAGTTTGTTTATTGTCTTGTGATATATTTAAGCATGTAACTAAATAGCTTATAAAGTCATAGTTAAGGAATGCTAGTTCAACTGAATTAAATGTCTCTTGATAGAAAAATTATCTTGGTGTCAGTATTTAATTATTAAAGTGACTTACTGAAGAATACATTTGTACATAAATCTTAATATCATTAACATTGTTATATGTAATTATTTTTAAGGCTATATTTCTACAAATAAGATTTCTGAGCCAATTTTTATGAGTAGTTTAAAAGCTATCACAAAATTACAGTGAAAGTTTATCTAGTTAGGAAAGTGGCTTTTCTGTCTGACAGTGGTTACTGGATCTTCTTTAAAAAGGCTTCGTGAAGCCGGGCACTGGTGGCTCATGCCTGTAATCCTAGCTACTCAGGAGGCTGAGATCTGAGGATCGCGGTTCAAAGCCAGCTCCGGCAGGAAAGACCGTGAGACTCCTATCTCCAATAAACCACCAGAAAACCGGAAGTG
>NW_012267253.1:10997451-11042451 GCF_000151885.1 Dipodomys ordii | reverse complement strand
AGCTGTGTGACACTTGTCTTCAATAAACCACCAGAAAACTGGAAGTGGCTCTGAGGCTCAAGTGGTTGAGCGCTGGCCTTGAGCTGAACCACTGAGGGACAGAGCCACGTACAGAGTTCAAGCCACATGAAGGACGGAAAAAAAAAAAAAAGAAACAAAAAAAACAATTCCCATTATCTTTAAGTAATTGTACAATGAAGTCCCATGAAGCAAAGCAGTTTATGAATACAGTGTATGTTGATCAATTTTACCCCTTTCAACATTCTCACCAATCCTACTACCCCACCTTTTCCTTCACTTTTCTTAATTTTTACGTTATATATTGAACTTTTTGCCATTTAAAAAAGAAGTTAATGTATACACTGCATCTTGATCTGTGTCATCACTACAATGTATTCACCCTTCTCCAAACCTGCCTTTTCTTTATTTTTCTCACTTATATGTTATAGCCAATGCATTTTTGCCTGTATCCTACTTCCTTTCCCCCTTCATTCTCCTACCACTCTCCCCTTGCCTCTCTCTGTTATTTTCAAGTACCCATTTCCTGGTACTATTTTTGTTGGGCTTTAATTTCCTTTTTTTAAAGAAATGTACTATTTGCATTCTCCATAGAGTTTATTCACCTAATTCATTTATAACTATTGGCATATCACCGAGTGTGTTTACTTATGGATTAAGAAGTAAAAATGGCTAATAGACACATGCAGAAATGTTCATTATCTCTGGCCATGAAGAAATGTAAATCAAAACAATGCCAAGATTCTACCTCACTCCAATTAGAATCACCATTATCAAGAAAACTAACAATAACAAATTCAGGCAAGGATGCAGCCAATAGGGAATTCACTGTTGGTAGGAATGTAAACTTATTCAACTATTCTGGAAAGTGGTATGGATGGTCCTCAAAAGAACTGTGCCTAGAGCTATCCTATCACCCAGCTACTCCAATCTTGGGCAGTTATCCAATAGAGCACAAACAAGGATACACTAAAGACACCAGAGCAAACATGTTCATTGGAGCAAGGTTCATCATAGCCAAGAAACAGAATCAACCCAGATGCTACTCAACAGACAAATGGATCAAGAAAATGTGGTATACATCCACCAGGGACTTCTATTTATCTATCAGAATGAATCAATCAGAAAGTGTGGGCTTTCTATTTATTTGCTAGCTTTGTCTTTGTCATGCAGAAACTCTTCAGTTTGAGGCAATCCCATTTATCCAGTATTTGATTTGTTATGATTCTGGATTTTTATTTAGGAAGTTTTGATCTGTGCCTAGGAGCCCTATTGTTTTCCCTTCCTGTAATACTTTTATGATATCTGACTTTGCATTGAGGTCTTTGATTCATTTAGAACTGACTCTGGTACAAAGTGAGATATAAAGATCTAACTTTAGTGTTCTGCATGTCTATAGCCAATTCTGCCACCACCATTTGTTGAGGTTGTCTTTCTTCCATCCTGTGTGTTTGGCTTCCTTATCTGATATTAGTTAGCTACAGGTCTGTGGGTTCATTTCTGGGTCTTCTATTCTATTCCATTGTACTTGGGACTATTCTTGTGCCAGTACTAAACTTGTGCCAGTTATTAGTACCATGGTTTTGTAATAGAGTTTAAAGTTTGATGTTGATATTTCTCCAATCCTGCTAAGGATTGTATATATGATCATATAAAATGATGTTTATTTAAATGAAATTAAAACAAGAAGTTTTTTGCTATTTTGCTTTTTTTTCTTCATTACGTTGGTTTTGTTTTATTTTCCTATATCTTTGTCTTATATGAAAGTTTTGCTGTTTGGGGGACGGCAAAGGGAATCTCAGAAATGGTGGGACAAACCCTGAACAAATGCAGTAGCTATACTCACTATATTGAAAATGAACTGCACAACCTGGGAGGGGGATGCTGGGAAGGGAAAAACTGGGAGAAAACAAGGGAAGAGGTGATACTGTTAAAAAAAAGGAGTGTACTCCATACCTGACTTTAACTGAACCCCTCTGTACATCACCTTTACAATAACAATAAAAAGAGGAAATTAATTATTCAAGGGAAATAAAATTATTCTGTATAATCATTGTTACAACTAATATATAAGCTCTCTAAATCACAGTGAAAAAAATAGAAATTGAGCTGTTCATATAATTGTCAATCCTATAGTGTAGTTTAAAGTGAAGTTTGTATTTTTATTTTCACTTCTATATAAGCATATAGCTTCTGGCTGCATATTGTCATAGAAAATGGTGTAAGACATTTGATATGTCACTTTTTCATACTACATTGCTTAGAAGGGGTTATTTTCCTTTGGATTCTTGACAATTTGTTTGTAATCTGACAATGGTTTTTAATTATTATTTCAGTTATTTCTTTGTCTCCCTATTGTCTATTAAAGACCATCATTGGTGCTTTAATATTGTGATGACTAGAAAATAGTCACTGCCCTTTCCCTTTCAATGACAGATGTGAGCTGCTGACTGTCCTGACCAATAGAGATTTTCACAAATAATGCCTAGCCAATGCTTGTCTTCAGTCATGAAGACACTGTCAGGCTCTTCTTATCACTCAGAACATGTTTTGTATTCTAGCTCATAGCTATGCTATGAATCACCACAAATACCAAAGGCCCATAGAAATAGCATCTGATGTCTGATCCAAGATAGAGGCAACACCAAGTAAGAGAACCACATCAGAATGAATAATTTAGCCATGTTAAAGTTATCTTTGAAAGGCTATGTGGAAACGTGAAAAGTCATCTCTATGGACTTCATTCAGATTGATGATCTGTGAGCAAAATAAACTATTGACATTGTTGCACTAATACACTATGTTTTGGAATAGCTTCTTTTAGGGCAATAGTCTGCCTGAACATTATTGTATCAATTATATGCATTTTATTATTTTTATCCTAGTTGTATATTCTGTTTCTGATATGGGAGATAGTAACTTCCCAGAGTAACGTCCAAGTAGCATTTTCTTTGCTACCTGCAAAATTCATTGGCATATTGTTTAGTAACATAAGATTGTATTATTTTTGATCAAAGAATCAAGTCTTTTTTTCATGGTCATGGTGCTTACTAAACAGCATTGTTTCTATTGTCGAAATACATAGAATAAAATACATGGAAAAATGTACAATTTTATCAATGAGAAAATTATTGACATTTAATGGAAATATACTAGGGCTGTTCCTAGACTATACAGGACATTAGAAAGTAAACATTTTGCGAGAGTCCTATCTACTTAAATATCAAGGGCCACCTAATTAACATTGTCAGAACCCTAACAGCATGTCAATATTACATGACTGTGAAAAATAAAAGTCTCTTGACTAAACCCCACAGGCATGCATCAGGGGGTCCTAAGACATCCACTAAACATCACAGATGGGACAAAGTGACGTACAGTCCTTACAGTCTATATGGGGTCTTTAGAAACCTAAATTTGGGGCATGGTTTACAAATGGTCCTACTAGTGCCAGGCCAAATAATGGAGTGGAAAATGTTCCAAAATATGGAGTTATTAGGGACAGAACTCAAGTCAGAAGGCAGATGTGCACATGATTTTTCTTTGATACACTATGTGGAAGTATAGGCTCGTTGCCCTCTTTCATGTTATGTAGATTCTGTTCTGTTAACATCCACTGAAGAAGTAACAGGTCTTAATAAGTAATATCATGGCTCCTGAATCTTGCTCAATCCTATCAATATTTTCCTAAAAACACATTTAAGGAAAAATGCCCTCTTTAGGTACATAAAATACGCTTTTTAAGAAAGTAATTTATATCACCTACAACAATAATAAGATGTATATAAGTTAAGAGTATCACAGCTCCAGGTCAGCCCAGAGAAAACAGTTCATGAAATCCCTTTTCAAACAAAAGCCAGCTGTGATAGTATGTGCCTGTCATTGGAGGATCAAAACCCAGACAGACTGGGAAAAATAAAACAAAAACAAAGGGAGACCTTATATCAAAAAATAAGCAGAGCAGTCAAAGATGATTATGTGCCTTAAATGAAAGAGCACCTGGCCAGCAAGCACAAAGCCCTGAGGTCAAACCCCAGCACAGCTGATAAATAAATAAACATAAAGCTAATATTTGATCAATTGGAAACTTTTTATGGGTGTGAACCAATTGTGATCGAATGTTGCAATGATTTTGTTATCATGAATAAGACTTCTAGAACAATTAATCCATGCTGCTTACTCAATAGCTAATACTAGGCAAATGGAATAAATATGAAAAGACTTTCCTTCTTGTTACAAATAAGTAAGAAATATTTTTTACGAAGTGCAGGTAAAAGGCTATTGGTTGTTATTAATAGAGCACATGTGTAGCAAAGTTCTGAGATCAATCTTGAGTGGCGAAAGAAGAAGAAAAATAAAATAAAAAGGGCAGTATATTCAAACTAAGCATTTACAAAGAATGTGCTTCTTTGGAAACAGCTTAATATATCAAAGCCCACCTGCGTTTGAAAAGGCTTGAGTCCTAGTGCTGTACAGAAAGTTAACAACAATACTTTGACAAGTCTGATGTTTCTACTTGCTCCTCATACAGAACACATAAACACAGCATGCTATAAAAGTGTCCTAATGCAACAAGTTCTAATTTCCTTTCTAGGCTTCATTACCAATATTAATGAAAGTGTCTCGATTTTGGAAATATTTGTGCCTGAGTAAAATGTTGCCTTGAATAGCATTCTGATTGTGATTTACAGCAGTTAATAGGAATTATTCTATTTGGATGTTTAAGAGGCTTTTCTCATTTCCTTCATCAGGTTCAATCATAAATGGCTTAATCATTCAGAAGACATTACTGAATTAGATTGCATTAACTGCATAATAACAGAAAAAAAGGGCAATATGGAAGCAAACCGGAATGCTATTAGGAAGGAACTAAGTTCATTCCCTTTAATTCCTTTTGTTGTTTTCTTCAAATTGTCAATGTGACCTCAATCAGGATTTCTATTCTGTTTTGTTTATCAGTTTCTTCTTCATGTTAGAAATATGCATTGATATTTTTGAGAAATGGAAAGTCTTCACCTATGTCAGCCAGTATTTCCAGACAATTGTTTTTACCGTTTTTTATTATACAAATACTGTACAGAAGGGTAGAATTACTTGAGTAGGGTAATAGGTATATTTCCTATCCAGCATTGTTACCTCCTGCTTTGTTTTTCACGTACCAGCCCTTCCCTTCCCCCCTCCGCAACTCCTCACTCCCCTCCCCCCCCCCCAGCAAGTTGTAAGGTTTATTTTCAACATAGTGTCTTGTACATCTCATTGTTACAATGGGTTAATCTGTATCCTTATTTCAGCATTTTATTATTTTCCATCCCCACCCCAAATTAGAAAAATGTATATATAAGATATAGGGCACAGAAATCAAAAACAGTAAAAACAGGCGTTATACCATGGGGAAAAACATACAAGAAAAACAAAAAAATCATATAGTACATTTTAAATACATTAAAAAATAGCAAGAAAGAAAAAAATCACTTGTGTCTCTATGTTGGGGTTCATTTCACTTAACATCATCTTGTATGGTCATATGTACATAGCTTTTGACCTTTTCTGTTTGTCTCAGACATACACTAGTTATTGCAAATAAGGGAAACCATGGGACCTATGCTTCTTTGGGCCTGGCTTACTTCACTTAATATAATTTTTCCAAGTTTTTCCATTTCTTAGTAAATGGGGCAATGTCATTCTTCCTGATGGAGGCATAGAATTCCATTGTGTATATATACCACATTTTCTTGATTCATTCATCTACTGAGGGTCATTTGGGTTGGTTTCATATCTTAGCTATGGTAAATAATGCTGCAATAAACACAGTTGTGCTGGTAACTTTAGTATGGCCTTGTTTGTGATCATTTGGGTTAATGCCCAAAAGTGGGATTGCTGTGTCATAGGGAAGCTCTATGTGGAATCTTTTGAGGAACCTCCATACTGCTTTCCAAAGTGGTTGAACAAGTTTACACTCCTACCAATAATTCAGTAGGGTTCCCTTTTGGGCACATATCTTCCAGCATCTGTTGCTATTAGATTTTCCAGACAATTGTATAAGCCTATAGAGCCTAGGACAGATTCCAATATTTGTATAAGGAACTGAAAAGCATATGAGGTTATACACTGGGTATAGATCCCAAATTTAGTTTTATATTGTAGTGCTGATGATACAACCCAGAGTCTTACACATGCTTGGCAAATGTTATAGCCCGAAGTAAGCTTCCTCAGCTCGTGGAAAGTGTTATTTTTTTTCTTAAGATAAGCATAAATAAGAAGATACTCTTCCATGAAAAAGGAGGAGTAACTTGATGAAGATTAATGAGACAACATAAATGAAAAATCTTTAAAGCCAGTCAAGATTACAAAAAAATTAATGATCATTTATTTCAAAGATTTTGCATGAGTCAATAGTGGGTAAGTGCTAGAGGGAGCTGAAGGAAGAACAATCTAGCAAAGTAAGCAAAATCTGCTCAATCCATGAGGATAAAATACTTGATAACTTTGAAATAGAAAGGAGCCAGGAAGGATGCAGCAACAGTGTGTGGGAGAGTAGTAGATGCTTGTTAAAGTAGGTGGGTAAATATCAGATTACATAAATCCTCATAGTCAGGAGGAAAGGTGTAATCCCATTCTGAATAGTGAGGTCAATGATGTATTTTCAAGTGTGGAAAGGTTATTTGTTTACATTCTTCCCTTATTCCAATGAAGAGATAGATTTAGAAATGTACCATTTGATGAGCTTGGAAGAAAAAAAATAGTAATAGCACATCCTTTCCTGTATATTGAGAGCATCTCATATGCCTACTGGCGATTGAACTCAGGGCCTGGTCATGGTTCCTTAGATTTTATGCTCATGGTTGACATTCTACCATTTCACCCCTACCTGTACATCAACACACCAGCTATTTCTTAAAAATGGAAAACTTGGAAAGCCCTGTAGACTGTGAGAAGGATATTAACGTTTTTATTTATCAAATGGAGTAGTAATGACTCAGTAATGTTAAGCAGCCTTCCCAAGGTCACACAGGACTCCAGCTGATTGGAATCCAGTCAAGATTGAAATCATGTGAAGACTGCAGCTGATTGGAACCATGTTTGATTCCAGCACTTCACATTTCTCATTACTCTATACAGTTTCTTAGATCAAGTTGTCACTAGAAGTAAGGCTTTTGGTGAATTTCTTTTCCAGAGTATGCTCCAGGATCACTTAAATGTTCTAATAGAAAGTTACCAGAACCAGTGCTACCTCTGATGAAGTCTTTGATCATAGGAACACTAATTCTGACCCATGAGTTCAACTGAATGGATGTTATTCATTCATAGTAGAGACTTTGCTTTATTGATGTAATTCTCATGCTTTATTTTTCCTATCACATCTCACCTGAACTAAAGAGAGAGAAAACTGAATTTATTTCCATTAGGTAAAATTGTCATATTTTTTTCTAAAGTTTGTTTTGCCTATATGAAAGAGTAGATGAATAGGAATGAAGCAGAGGAAAAAAAATGTCAATTTACAGTCAGAGAAGATTATTTTTCAGTATATTTATAATAATATTACTTTAGTGCTTCCTATAGGTCTGCCTTGAATGTTATTCCATCAAATAGAATGGTTTATCATTTTCTCATCTAGAGGAAAATTCCTTAAGAGTGTTGCATATTTGAAAATTCATATAGATAGGCTTCATAATGACTTAGTTATATAAAATATAACAACTCTCTAAACTATTCCTTGTAATAAGATTCCAAAATTTAGGAGATTATAACAAACTATTATTTATTTTATAGTTAGTAATTTATTGTATAAAATGATCTTGAAGAATGTGAAATTACTCAATCTTGAAACCCTCAGTAGCAGTACAACTTGATATACATATATATACAGATTATGCACATATTGTCCTCCTTGACTTCGTGTTAAAATTCTTCATAATGTTTATTCTCTATATAAAAATAAGTATACATATATATGAGTCTGTTTACAGATGATAACTTTTGCCTCATATAACTTTATCTAGATGAGTAAGCTGATACAGATGTGTTATCTTTCCAATTTTTTATTATAATAAAAACAACATCTAGGCAACAATGCTTGATAAGAAATGTACTCATTACATTGCCCATGTAATTGTAACCCCTCTGTACAGTATTTTCACAATAAAATAAATTAAAAATAAAAGAACCCCCCCAAAAAAAATCGGGCAGTTCCTAAGATTAAGAATTTATACCGCCTATATTCCTTCAACTTTTTGATAAAAAGTATATGGCAGATAAGAAAAATCAGATGAGAACATCATTTTGTAATAAAGAGATGCTTTAGAGGATAATTAGAAGTGATAAGATATTCATGTTACTCAGAGTAAAGTACTTCGATTACTCTGGGAACATTAAATATTTCCAACAACCTTTTACCTTGTACTGCCAGAAAGCATTATCTATTGTAACCGTCACATAAATTGTTTTGTGTGTTCTCACTAGGTAACCTAAGTGTACAAATCATAACATAATTTTGATAATTTCACCTGGCTCAAGTAATAATTGTTAAGATATTATAGGTTCACATACAATAATAAGAAAAATTATCATACACGTCTTTAATTTCAGCTTTTCTTCTCGCCTTATGTACAGGTTGGGAGAATAATAATCGTCCATCTAAGACTAAAGGAGTAAAGTTTATATTTTTCTCAGGATATGCATTGAATTCTTTTTTTGTGTGTGAAAATACTGTACAGAGGGGTTACAATTACATGGGCAAGATCATGAGTACATTTTTTATCAAGCATTGTAGCCTCCTCCTTTGTTTACCCTTCTCATCCCTTCCAATCCTCCTCCTACCCCCCTACCCAATCCTCCCCCCTCCGCCAAAGTTATTAAGTTCGCTTTTTGACATAAGGACTTGTACATCTCATTGTTGCAATGGGTCCACCTGTATCCCTATTTAAACGATTTGTTTTTTCCCTTCCCTTGTTCTCATATCTACCCTTTCCCCTTAACCCCACCCCACCCATTTCAAGTACAAACTTCCTGGTTATTCTTTTGTTGTTGCTCTTGTTCCTTGTGGAGCTTGAATTCTGGGCCTGGGAGCTGCACCTCAGCTCTTCAGCTCAAGTCTCTACTACTTGAGCCACAGCAACATTTCCAGTTTTCTGGTGGTTTATTGGCAATAAGAGTCTCATGGACTTTCCTGCCTGAGCTGGCTTTGAACCTTGATCCTCAGATCTCAGCCTCCTGAGTAGCTAGGATTACAAGCGTGAGCCACCCATGCCCAGCTTCCTGGTGATTTTTTTGTGTTGAACTTTGACTTGCATAAAATCCAATGTATTTATTTGTAAGTTCATAAGCTAAATCTAGCTTCCACATATAAAGGAAAACATGTATCCTTTGTCTCTTTGGAACTGACATTCTTTACTTAACATAAATTTTTCCAGGTCTTTGCATTTCTTTAAAAAAGGTACAATATCACAATACCTTTCCTTCTAATGGATGAGTAAAAATCCACTATATGTGTATATATACATATATATATATATATACGTGTATGTATACATAATGTATATATATATATATAATTTTATATTTTTTGATCTGTTTATCCATTGAAAGGCAACTGATTTTATTCTGTACCTTGAATATAATGAATAGTGCTGCAAGAAATATGCTTGTGCATGTAGCTTTATTGTGTACTGGTTTATAATCTTTTGGATAAATGCCCAGGTTGGAATTGGTAGATCATAGGGTAGATCTAAGCTTAATTAAGAGAAATGAGGGAAACCATGGGACCTATGTTTCTTTGCCCCTGGCTTACTTTACTTAATATAATTTTTTTCCAAGTCTTTCCATTTCTTAACAAATGGGGTAATGTCATTCTTTCTGATGGAGGTATAGAATTCCATTATATCTATATCTGTATCTATAGATATACCACATATTCTTGATCCATTCATCTACTGAGGTGTATCTAAGTTTAAGTTTTGATTAACCACCACACTGCTTCCAGAGTAGTTGAACACACTTACACTTTCACTATGTGTATTTATTATGGTTCCATTTTGGTCAAATTTACAACAGCCTTTGTTTTCTTGATGGTGGCTATTCTAACTGCAATGAGATAGAATCTCAGTGTTGTTCTGATTTGTATTTCTTTTATGGCCAGAGATGTTAAGCATTTTTTCATGTGTCTATTGGTCATTTTTACTTCTTTTGAGAAGACTCTCTTTAGTTCATTAGCTTATTTATTAATTAGGTTTTGGGTTTTACAGGAATCTAATTTTTTAAAGTTGTCTGTATATTTTGGATATTAGGCCATTGTCTGATGTATCGCTGGCAAAATCTTTTTCCATACCATAGGCTGTCTTTTTAGCTTTTGGCTATGTCCTTTGCCATGCAGAATCTTTAAAGTTTGATATAGTCCCACCTACCAAGTTTTTATTTGATTTATTATGCTTCTGGGTCATTCCACAGAAAGAGTCAAGGAGTCCTAATGTTTCTCCCGTTCCTTCCAATAATAGTTTCATGGTTTCAGGTCAGTTTTCTGCATGTGCATATCCAGTGTTCCCAACAACATTTGTTGAAGAGGCTGTCTTTCTTCCAGTTGATGTTTTTCATTTCCTTATTGAATATTAAAGAGCTAGAGATCTGTGGGTTTGTTGTATGATTGTTGCTGTTATCCTTTTTTTTTAATCTTTAAGTATTATACAAAGGAGGTGCCATTTAATAAAGCAGTTTATGAATACAGTGGATATTGACCAGTGTTATCCCTTTGTGGGTTTATTTCTGGATTTCCTTTTGTGTTCCATTTCTTCTTTGGATTGTTTTTGTGCTAGTAGTGAGGTTTAAAAAATTACCTATAATCAAGTTTACATACTTGATCAATTACATAATTACTCACCTAAGTGGCACCTAGAGTAACTCAATTGTGTACAGCCATCTCAGTTGTGTTACTAGCTGATATACAATGGAGATCTGACCTCTGATAAGCTTAGTTCCTATTTTGTGATGAAACAAAAGCCCATATAAATGTGGTGAGGAAAGATTCATGAAGTTCCTGGTACTTTCTTATTCAATTCAACATTTAACTTAATTCTAGACACAAACACTTAATTTAGCTTAAATACTCTCTAGGATATTTCATAAACATGAATTCAAGATAAAATATTTAGTTTCTTGAGACTGGTGCTCCTGTATTTCTATACTGGAAAATCATTGACTCTCTAGCACATATTTCCTCTTCTCCATCTCAGCTAACTCAGTTTATGTTTTCAATAGGTATTATTTAAACAATTTGATTTACTACCTATTTTTTGTCTTTAATTCCCAACTGTATGTTTCACTCTTTCTACAATGGTCATTGTTAAAATTTCTAAAGCACCAAAATTGTGAACTCAAAAACTATCCAATAGCTAACAATATAAAATTAAAAATGTACTTTGTGACCTGAGAAGGTGGCTCAGTGGTAGAGTGCTTGCCTTGCATGCATGAGGCCTTGGGTTCAGTTCCTCAGCACCACATAAGAAGAAAAAGCTGGAAGTGGCCCTGTGGCTCAAGTGGTAGAGTGCTAGCCTTGAGCTGAAGAGCTGAGGGACAGTGCCCACTCCCAGAGTTCAGGCCCAACAACCTACCAAAAAAAAAATCTACTTTGTAAATTTTAGTTCCTAGCAATATGATGAACTATGTACAAAAGTAGAGTGGGAAAACAATAATTCCTGAGGGAAATATTTAAAATATAATTCTAAATGTACTAATGGTCTCAGAAAGTAAAGTATACTTAGGCTAAAACAAAATGAAATTTTGGATATATAAACAGGGACACACAGAGTCACAATTACTACTGAAAGTATTGATTGAATCAAATTAAATTACCTCAAAAGTTGCAGAAGACAATAGACAACACACTGGATATAACCAATGTGTTATGTCTAGTAAGAGATCCCTATTCAAAATAATGTCCTCTAGATGTGAACCCGAAATAAACTATCACTGACTTCTTTCTAAAGGGCAAGAGGAAAAACACCTGAACTGGAACCAGAAGAAGGGGAAAAAGAGATATGATCTTGTTGATGTCTTTAAGAACAACAGGGACATAGTCCAAAGCACCAAGAAGTACTTATCTAGCTTCATTATGTCATTATTTTAGCAAATTTATTTTTCGATAATTTTAATTTTTAATGCAAATATTCACATATTTTCACATTTAAATTGAGTAACTAGTTACAGAAATTAACTAGTGGACATCTGTCTATGTGATTAATCATCATCCTTTCTTTATTCTAGCTTTGTGACTGTTTTTTCTCTTGTGGAACCACTTTGCCCTTAGTCTTTGTGTTAAGTGTGAAATATTTTCATCTACCCACATAGTGCTATCCTAGCTAAAGCGTCAGATATGGGTAATGAAAAATTCATCTCAATACATAAACTCTAGGATAATTGTTTTCAGAAATATGATTGATATTATAGGATAGATAGCTAGATAGAAGATATGTGATATATATATATATATGGATGATAGATATAGACAGATTTTACTGCTTATATTAAATAAATTCTTACTCAAAATTTTAGCAATTAAATATAAGCAGTAAAAACATATTTACTTGAAAATTTTAGTTTTTATTTTCTTTCAAATACACAGAGACAAGTGTCCTAATCTTTTATCTCTAAAAATATACTATGAGATGGAGATGGAGAAAATTTCAATTTATTATAATTGGACGATGTTCCAGTTTAATGTTTTCATGACAATATGAAAGTGTCTGTGATAACATTTCATTTAGGACCTGGTTTGAAACTAAAGCAATTGATTTGTTGGTAATCATCATTTTATAGACAAAAGCTAAGTAATTAATAAAATTTTCCAAAACTATGGCCAAATTTACTTTAATTCTATGTAGCTAAATCACCAGAGACTAATACACTAATCCACTAATCCATTCACTTTCCCTAAGAACAACTTACATTAATTCATAGGACCATTTTTTCTAGTAGAATATTAGAAGATGAATTATCTCTGTGATCACAGTTTTTTTAATTAATTAATTAATTGATTAATTTTGTTGGTTTTGGAGTCTTGAATTCAGAGCCTGGGCTCTGGCCCTGAGCTTTTTTTTGCTCATGCTAGTGCTTTACCACTTTGAGTTACAACTCCACTTCTGAATGTTTGGTGTATAATTGGAAATAAGAGTTTCAAGGACTTTTCTACTTGGGCTGGCTTTGAACTAGGATCTTAGCTTCCTGATTAGCTGATCACAAGTTTCATACACCAGCACCAGGCTCATAATAATTATTTTTAAGAGAAAGTGATAGCTGTATTTCTAAGCCATGAAATAAACATTCTTCTCTTTTGATACTGTCCATCCTTAATGACCAATGCTTTCATCCCTTAATACATGTATAGCTGGTACCTTTTGGACTGCCTGAATATGTTTTGGCATTGCAAAAGCTGCTTTCTCTTTGGTTTACCATTATCAAAAATAATAACCATAGGTCTTACTTAAATATTTCCCATTGTTTCACATTATAGGGGCATTTCTATATCCTATGAGATAGAGCTTCTCATATCTTTTGAGCTGACCCTATACCTATACACTTGAGACATAGTATTTACATTAATATAAAAATTGTTGTTGTTCAAAGATTAGAAGCACCTTAAAGAGAACAGAACAGCTTCCTCTTAGAAGTCCTGTGCAGCTAGCTGACAAGGTCTGCACAAAGATTACTTCATTTCTCCTGCAAAGGAAGAGACTCTTTGTGTGTGTGTGTGTGTGTGTGTGTGTGTGTGTGTGTGTGTGTGCTGGTCTTGGGATGAACTCAGGGTATGGACACTGTTCCTTAGCTTTTTCACTCAAAACTTCAGTATTGACTAATACTTGAGCCAATGTTCTATTAAAGAATAAGACTCTTGGGACTGAGAAGGTGGCTCAGTGATAGAGCACCTGCCTTGCATGCATGAGGCCCTGGGTTCGGTTCTCAGCACCACATAAGCAGAAAAAAAAAGCCGGAAGTGGTGCTATGGCTCAAGTGGTAGCGTGCTAGCCTTGAGCTGAAGAGCTGAGGGACAGTGCTCAGGCCCAGAGTTCAGGCCCCACAACCAGACCCTCCCCCGCCAAAAAAAAGAATAGGGCTCTTAGAGAAAGTGATTGTAGGCAAACAAAGAGAAAGTACACATGTTATTTAAAAATAAATAAATTACAATTTACAAATGAAGTGAATTTTCCATGAATGTTCTTAACATTTTCATCTCAGCAGTAATATGTATTTTATAACCTTGTCACAAAACTTCTCTAATTTCAAGTATTTGTATCCTTTTCCTTATTCCAAAAATTTAGAAAATTCTTTAGTACATAATATAACTACCAGTTCCCATTCTAGATTTGAGCATTCAATATCTAATAGGTAAACTATATGCAAAAATTATTTAAAGCATATACTTTCAAAGCATTAAAAATAATGTAGTGTAAAACATGGAATATGAAATAATTTTAATGTTGGATCCCATACATGTGTTTTTATTCTAATACACTATTGCTCTCCTGATTGGAAAAATAAAGTCCATCAGTTCTTTAACTTTCTATTGACAGACATATTGAAATTTCATATACCCTAAGTTAAGAATTCAGATTTTGAGTTGCCTGATCTCTAGCTGATACGGCAATAAAATGTATTACTGCCTCGCCCTTGGGTAGACAGGTAGGTCATCTCCAGGTTATGAAATCTCCTGTAAGTATATGTGTGCTTATGAAAAAGATGATGAAAATCGATGGATACATTGACACAAAGTACATTTTTATTTCATATACTTAATTCTCTTGTCTCCATTAAGCATTATTTTATTTTTATGTGAAAATAAATTTCACTTTCATTTCAGAATCCCTTAAGCCATCAGATTCTCACTTGAATGGAAAATAAAACAAATATACCAGTTATGCTTTAACTCACCCAGATAATACACAAAATACTCAAAAGAATAGCCTAATCCTACTCTTGAGAGGATTGGAAAATTATTGAGTAGAATGCCAAAAAAAATTAATTCACAATCTGGACTATTATCTAGAATTTTTAAAGAAAATTACTTAAATATATGTTACTCAATGTCTTCGATCACTCTTTGGACAAAGGCTTATCTATTTTTTCTCTCATTACTGGCAAACTGTCCTAGTCTCCTGCCACCTTTACAGTATCTATATCAAGATTCCACTATTTAGAGAGGCTCACTGATATGAAATTGCTGATTTATTAAATTCCCTTAGGAAACATCACCAGATACCTCAAAGCTGTGATAGTTTGAGGTTCACATTCCAATTAAGCCTTAGTACAAATCTCTTCTGTAGATGAAAGTGTAGTAAAATAATTATTGCCTGGGAATTTTAAAATGTCTTTTATATCTTCCACTATTGCCTTCTTGCCAAAATGAGCTATCTTCTAATTTATTCTAAATTAGAGTTGTGTGGTTGACAAAGATCAAGAAGATTAAATGAATGCTGTAAAGCCAGCATAGCATAACATTGAGCTTTTCCTTTTGTAAATATTGTTCTCCAGTGCTAAGTATTATTTAAGACACTATTGAATCTTTACAGAATGTCACTTCATTAAGATTTAATTTGGACATTAAAACAGGTATGGAATTCTCTCCACTATTATTTGTGGTTAAACAATGAGGAAATATGCTATTACAATGCATTCAATATTTAATTCTTTTAGATCCACTTGTTGATTACAAGCAGGAACAATAATAACATTCTTTTTTTCCTTTAAACATTCTAAAGCAGCGAAGGTCTTACAATAGTAACAATCAATATGAGATAAAAGAAAACTGTGCATGGTCACTTAAATAGCTGTAACATGAATGGCTTTTTAACAGAAATCTTACTTCTGTCTTTGTAGGGATGGTGCCAAAGAGACATTCTACTTCCTGCTTTGTAACCAAATGCTTATGTGTGTAGCACTGTGATTATATTACTATCTTGGGCTTTAGATCATCTTGAGCATCAGTGAGTTCTGAGAATCCCATTAAGAAATCATTTCAAGGGAACATAAATGTTCTTTGAAATGATCTTCAATGCTGTTCTAAAATTTTTAACCTAAATGTCTGCTTTAAAACTCTCCTCAGAACGGGAAATAAATCCTATTGTATGTAGGCACATAGATGTAGATTTCTGGTTTCTTTGCTTTCTATTTTAAAGGCTCTTCTAATTACATACACCACATGTAATGTACATGTTTGCCAAATCATTTCTGAGCTAGACTTAGCATACGTAACATTGCATTTCTAACTAAATTTCAAAGCTTCAGGAATCAAGCCTATTTTCTGAAGCTTATAAAATTGAGTTCTCACTTTTTTCAAAAGATTTTGTCTAATTCATCATGAAATTCAACCAAAATTACATTCTCTTTCCATTGATCATTATTAGCTTAAGGAAATTTGTCTTTATACAAGTCTCTATTTTAAGTCAACAATGTCCTAAACCATGTCAACAAGATTCTTTTTCCTTGGAATTTCCAAGTGAGGAAATTCTGAAGCAGTATGGGTTATTTTGGGGATCTTAAATGTTAATCTTAATCTTAAAAGTTAAGAGTAGCTGCTTTCAACACAGAAATGTAGAAACATCCATTTTATCAAGAGAATCAATAGATGTGTAGCTAAGGCAGAGAAAGGTTCAAGTGCAAAACAAGAGGGGGAAAATGAGAAGGTTTAAGAGCAGGAGAAAGAAAAAGGTCCAAGAGAGGAGAGAGAACAAGAGAGGAGCTTTATAGATTTCTACTTTTTAGTTTACTTACCTAAAGATCAGATGATTTTGAAATTTCTTAGGATCTATTATTAATGAAACATCAATGAGTTTCATGACTTTGTAGCAATTTATCTTTAATCATAAGGCAATGTTCTCCAATTTTGGTTTTACCTTCAGGAGAGGTCATGAGGCTCAATCTTAGCTCTTCCAGCGGTGGAAAACACACTCTAGAGTTTATTTCATTGGTATTTGTTACATAGCTTACACAGCTTGGTTTCCTAGGCAACAGTGTGTGTGTAGACTTCGTTGTAATTTTTTTTCTGGGAACTCATACTTGGGGTGCAGTTCTGAAAAAACACTTGAATTTCATGGTCAGAAATTCCCCGCTCTTCCTGCCACTAGCTCTTGGCACCTGCCTGTTCATGTCATCTTCTTCTGCAGACTTTCAAGCAGGATTAATTGTCCCTTCCAAATTTTTCTTCAGTTCTCAGATATTTATTTCTGGCTTCATGACATTTCCAGCATATGCCACCTAATGAGTCATAGAAATGAGTTAAAAGTTTTTATAAAAAATAGAAATATAATAATTGACCATTCGCAGAGAGTTCTACGAATACCACCTTTCCCAACTCATTTTCATGCATTGTTTCATTTGTGCTATGTGGTATGAACAGACATTAAAATGATTGTCATTTCTTTTTGATAGGTGAGGGAAATAAAGTGTCATGAAGGTAAGTTAGAAGTTAGTAAATTAGTAAGGTAATCTAGAATCAATATTTCTAGGTTACAAAAGCCAAGAGTTTAATTTATATTAGTGTATTAGGCAGATGCACAAAGAGGAAGAAAATCAGGATCTCTGAAGCCTCAAAGAATACATGATGAAGATATAGGTTGATAGAAATCTGACTCCCAACATTTGTCATCATGAATTTATCTATTAAAGGAAGGGAGAGCAGGGCATATCTCTGGTCTCGCCTATTACATAATGTCTAAATTGTGGCAACCTCTTAATTACAAGTTGATTGATGAATAAGTAGAAGAATGGATACAGCTTGTTCTGTGTTTTCCTGGACAACATCTCTAAAGTATAACCTCTATTTTTACCTCTATTTATTTTTAATACATCTATTAACAATATGTACTGTAGTTTTTTAAAATGTCTTGTGTATATCCCCCATAGATCCTGTAGATGAGTATAATTAATAACAAATCACAGGCTAGAAAACCTTGGACAGGAAACTTTTTTCTTAGCTATTTCAGTCCATTGTGATTTTTTCTTACTTCTAGCTGCTTTTACCAATTTGCCTGTGGTTATGACACCAATTCACTACCTGAGAATATCAGCGATGGATGGACTCCTGTATTTGTTTTTTGGGGTTGTTTTGCCATTACTTTTGGCCATGAAAAACTGGGGATCAAAAGTATAAAGGGATTCAGCTGATGATCAATCTCATGTCAAGCTGAGCATGAGCTAACAAGTAGACATGGGGTTTCTCACTTACATATTCATTTTAATGTCCATCACTTCTCACATAGCCATTCTGGTATTGGTCACAATGCTTATCTCTATTTCCATTTTTGTACAAAGTCTTCTCATGTGTGGCAAATGAAAGAGAAGGAAGTATATTTGTGGGCTGGATACTTGGTGGTAGAACATCTATCTGTTACAAGTGCGAAAACCTGAGTTCAAACTCCAGTATAACAGAAGAAATTTAAAATATTGCTAAAATTGCAAAACATTGCTGTAAAGTTGAAGAAACAATTCCAAATACTTAGTAAGGAAAGGAAGAGATTCCTTAATGGCCTGTCATCCTTCATGTTTCCAGTAAACAGGTTTAGAACAGCCATAGCCATGATGACACTGTGACCCTGCCACTTCCAAAGAGAAAGCAGCCCTTTCCTACTTTTGCACCTGTTACTGTTCCAAGAGCAGTACCCTCTTTATGCACATAAACCACTCAAGATTCAAAGTCCTGGCTGGTAGTAGCCCAGGTAAATGTTAAATCAGAGGCTCATGTGACTGCCAGGGTCTCTTCAATCTTCTGTTATAAGATTTTTCTCAGAGAAGGTCAGAGAAATTGGTAGCTGCAAGTGAGAAATGTCCACTAAATTTTGTAAAAGCATTTTATGACCACAAAGAAACTGCCAAGGGCAAAGCTAAACAAACATGGAAGACTGTAGTCTGTAACAGACTATTGCAATGTAGGCAAGAAACTGAAGTCAAGTTCATTCAAACAAAAAACAGTCTATATTTTTAGCTCCCTTATCAAAGATTAGGGGGATATAGGTTGGTGGGTTCATTTCTGGGCTTTCAGTTCTATTCCATTGGTCCTGGGGTCTGTTCTTGTGCCAGTACCCAGCTGTTTTGATTACGATGGCTTTGTAGTAGAGTTTGAAATTTGGTATTGATATTCCTCCAGTAATGTTCTTTCTGTTATGGATCGTTTTGCTATTGAGGGTTTTATGTAGTTCCATATGAATTTTTGGATTGCCTCTTCTATTTTCTTGAAGAATGAGGTTGGAATATTGATAAGTATCACATTGAATTTGTAGATAGTCTTCGGAAGTCTTGCCATTTTCATGATGTTGATCCTTCCAATCCAGGAGCATGGGAGGTTTTGCCAATTTCTAAGATCTGTTTTGATTTCCTTTTACAGGTTCTTAAAGTTTTCATCATAGAGGTCCTTCACTTCTTTGGTTAATTCCTAGGTATTTTATTTTTTGTGGGGCTATTACGAATGGAGTTGCTTTCCTGATTTCAGCCGTGCTCTTCTCAATGTTGGCATACAGAAAAGCCAGTGATTTTTTTTCTTTTTTTATTTATTGTGAAAATACTGTACAGAGGGGTTACAATTACATGGGCAAGATAGTGAGTACATTTCTTATCAAGCATTGTAGCCGCCTCCTTTGTTTACCCTTCCCATCCCTTCCTATCCTCCCTCCCCCCACCCAATCCTCCCCCCCCAAGTTGTAAATTTTGAGGGTTAATTTTATACCCTTCTACTTTGCCAAAGTTTCAAATCAGCTCGAGTAATTTGGGAGTGGACTCCGTGGGATTCTTTAAATACAAGATCATGTCAAGAAAGAAAGCCTCTTCAATAAATGGTGCTGGCAAAATTGGTTGATCACTTTTAGAAAAATAAAACTAGATCCTTATATATTAACCTGCACCAGAATCAACTCCAAATAGATCAAAGACCTAGGAGTCAAAGTAGACACCCTGAAAACATTACAGGAAGGAAGAGGAGAAATCCTAGGTCTCTTTGGCACAGGCCAAAATTTTCTTAATAGAGACCCAGAAACATAACAAATCAAAGAAAGGTAGAACAAATGGGATTGCATGAAGTTGTAGAGCTTCTGCATGGCAAAGGACATAGCTAGCAAGATCAATAGAAAGCCCACGGATTGGGAGAAGATCTTCACTAGCCATAAAATACACAAGGGTCTCATATATAAAATATACCTGGAACTCAGAAAATTAAATCCCCCAACAACAAATCCTCAAAGAAACAACTGCCCAATAAATAAGTGAGCTAAAGAATTAAAGAGAAACTCTCTGAAGAGGAAAGAAGGATGGCCAATAGACACATGAAGAAATGCTCAACCTCTCTAGCCATAAAAGAAATGCAAATCAAAACTACATTGAGATACCACCTCACCCCAGTTAGAATGGCTATAATCAAGAACTCTAAAAACAACAGATGCTGGAGGGGAACTGGCCAGAAGGGAACCCTACTGCATTGTTGGTGGGAGTGTAAACTTGTTCAACCAGGTTGGAAAGTACAATGGAGTTTCCTCAAAAGACTCCATATTGAGCTCCCCTATGACCCAGCAGTCTCACTTTTGGACATTTACCCAAATGATTGCAAACAAGAGCATACTAAAGCTACCAGTACAACTATGTTAATTGAAGCATTATTTAACATAGCTAAGATATGGAACCAACCCAGACACCCCTTAGTAGATGAATGGATCAAGAAAATGTGATATATATACACAATGGAATTCTATGCCTCCATAAAAAAGAATGACATTGGCCCATTTGTTAGGAAATGGAAAGAATCATATTAAGTGAAGTAAGCCAGGCCCAAAGAAACATAGGTCCCATGGTTTCCCTTATTTGCAATGACTGGTGTATATCTGAGATAAGCAGGTCAGATAAGATGATGATAAGGAAATGAACCCCAAGATAAGGACACAAGTGATTTTTTTTCTTTCTTGTTCTTGTTTCTAACATATTTATAAGGTACCACTTGATTTTTTTGTTGCTTTATATCCCTCTCCCACAGTATAACCCCTGTTTTCACTGTATTTGATGTTGGTATAGTTTGGGGAGGGGAAGGGAAAAAATTGTTTAAATAGGGATACAGGTGGAGCCATTGCAACAATGAGATGTACAAGTCGTTATGGCAACAAAGAACTTCACAGTTTAGGCCGGGGCGGGGGCTGGGGTGGGGGGGAAGAAGGGGGAAGGGAATGGGGGAATGTAGTTGTGGACATGAGAGGGAAGGGATGGTAGGGGAAAACAAAGGACAAGGCAACAATGCTTGATAAAATATGTACTCATTACCTTGCTCATGTGATTGTAACCCCTTTGTACAGTATTGTCACAATTAAAAACTTATTTAAAAAAAGAGTTTTTTTTAAGTGATGAGCTAGTTAGAAGATATAGCAAGAAGGAAGTCAGCAAGGAGATTCGTCAATGTGAGAAAGCTATTTGTGGGCCGAATCCATTTGATAGTTGATGCTTATCAAATTTAGACTCCTACTGTCTCTTGGAGACAGGTAGATTAGGGCCTTATCTCTCCTGATGATGGTTATATTTCTAATGGTTGGTCCCTTAAACTGGAGAATGTAATTTCTGGGCTTAAAGTGGCAGGAACATTACATCTATAAAGAAAAGAAAATGAAATCAAGAATCAAGGTTTTCTATACTAAATGTATCGATTCCCTGATAAAAGGAAAGTCAGAAATCTGTCTAAAGTTTTTCAACTTGGGGAAACAATTCAGTCTTGGTCAAGAGCATGTCTGTGCTCTGGTTCTTGAAGTAGATAGAATCTGTTACAAGACATCTGTTTATATAATTAATGTATTTTAAACACACCATCACAACACTTTTTATATACAATAGTAGTACTAGAGGTCTTCCTTTTTCCCAGCAAAAAACTCTTTGGACAAAGCTATGCACTGAGATTTCTCAAGTAACCTGAGAATGAATGCAGAGAAGTTTCTAAGTAATTAGATTAAGTAGGTTTCAATTAGAAGGACAAAATTTCCTGCTTAGGTTTATTTTTGGTTGCGTAGAGATATTGATAAAGAAAATTTGAATTTGTGGCAGCCAGCCTATTTAGAGGAATGGTGTGAAATAAAAATCTGATTCTCATTGGGTCTTGATTCCCTTTGTAGTTTGACTCCTACATTCAAGTTTACATTGTTTAGTAATGGGGACATTGATAGAACAGCAAAAAATATATTTTCCTCTAACATTGTAAAAGAAGGAAATGAAACTTTGTAAGAAATAGAATTGATGCAATGTGTTGCATAAAGTAAGAAAGGGATAAGCTTGGCCTTCAAAGAAAGTATTTTTTGTTTCTTTAAAAACTACACTAGGCTGACCTTATTTTAAATCACTGCACTATGCCACTATTAGAAGTCAAAAATAACATAACCACTAAAACTAAACTTCAGTTGCCTCCAACATATATATTTGAATACTAGGACCCCTGTCAATGTTACTAGGACTGTCAATGTTACAAACATTTATATTTCACTTTGCACCCATTACCTTGAAGAACAATGATAACAACAAATCCAAGAGGCAATTGAAATGAAGGTAAGAATAGAAGCAATTGAATTATATCAATACATTCCAGATGTAATAGGGGAAGGGCACTTTTATATAATGATTTCTGATAGTTGAGTTTAATCCTGGAAGCTAGAGACATGGGTAAAATAAATTTCATTTGAAATGTGGTGTGCGTGTGTGTGTGTGTGTGTGTGTGTGTGTGTGTGTGTGTGTGTGACTATATGATCTTTGCATAAGCAAGCCAAATTACTAAAACAATGTTTATTCTTCTACCCACTGGCATTTCTGAATACAAAACTTTAAACACAAAATATTCCTCTTATGAGAATCTCTGTAAAGTATGATTTAGCTTAGATTTTGTCTGAGTTAAAGCATCTCTATTATATACATGTATTCTGTAGGCCCCCAGAGATACCTCTGGGACAAAGATGGAATGTGTGAAAGAAAATAACCTTGAAATAATGAATGTCTGCTTTCAGAGATTCCCTTAGCTTGGTATACAGAATTTAAGACAGGGTTTTATTATTTTTAAAATGCATACAAAAATATTACAAAGTAACTGAAATATACTAATTACAATAATAATTCTTATTAACATTGTGTTCTAACACTTGTTATATGTTCTTTTTTTACATATTCTGTATGTTTGAACCTCTATGAAATACTGTGTGAAGACTATGGTAAAAGTTTTATTTCTATTTCGTAGGAGATGAACACTGATATCTTTGACAAATAACTACTAGAAACAGCTGGGAATTCAGATTTTCTGGTGTGTGGTAAATGTTCATAAAATGCTGTTTATTGATATCATTAGTGTACATAGACTATTGTCTTGCCTTGATCACTGTAAGTAGCAATATATGAGATTTTTCTATTATATATATATATATATATATATTATTACTTTGAGATTGCTGGTTCCTCCTACAGGAGGATTTTGGTCAGTTTATATTCTAAGCTAATGACCACCTTAACTACATAGGAAAAATCTTGATTTTTTTGCCAATCCATATCTATATCCCTATTTCTTCAAGGATTCTGCTCTTACTGTAAGTACCCAGAGCAGCTGTGACCTAGGCATTTTATTGTTATTTGGGATGGCAATCTGCCAAAATCATCTGTTTTCTTTCACAACCTACCCTGGCAAAATTTCAATCACAAAGTAGTAGAACTCAGAGACAAAAAGAACAAGAAAACAAGAACAAACAAAACACACACACACACTCACTATATAAATATGCTTATGCATATATATATATCTTCTGAACAGAGAATAATTTTACTACCACCATATCAAAAACAATTCAATCTCAACTGAATTAGGACTGATTCTTTAAGTATTACAATCATTCAATGAGATATTTTCCCCTAAATTAAGGTGATTTTAGTAAATTCTTACCCAGGATAAAGTTCTTTAGAAGAATATCTTATTGACATTCATAATTATTTTTAATCATAAATGGTTTTGGTTATCTTCCTAAGAACTATCACTGCAGGGTTAAAGAAAAATATCTAAGTGGTGAATATTTAGTACAACAATATTGCGTATTGCCTATGCATAAGAGGTGCTTCACAGTAAATATATCTAGAAATATTTGTAGCAGTATTATTAGAGTTCACTATGAGTCTGTGTGTGTGTGTGTGTGTGTGTGTGTGTGTGTGTGTGTGTGTATCTTCAGTTAACATTAAGCTAGCAATAATGAATTTGAAGTCTAGGACATATTTTCATGTTAACAGAGTATACCTGTGACATTTTATTGGGTCTGGTGAAAATTCTTCACAACATTTTTATATACACATATAAAATCAATAATTTGAGAAGTCATGAATGGAGACACAATTTTCTGGAAACGTGTCAGTACATGAGTATTTAGGTTTCTTTTTTCAATTTTTATAATTTGCATTGCTTGTTCAATTTATTTCTTGTGTCGGTATGATAAACAGCATGCTCACAATTGATTGTAAGTCATACATATGAAGGAGCCTTACTTAGATAACCTCAATATCAATTTATTTTAAAAATTTACATACAAATTGTTCCACAAATATGGTTGCTATATAAGCCATGGGTGGAATATTAATATTGTGAGGTTTCCAAATAAAGTGATTTATCATCCTGAAGTCTCTTAGTGAATCTTATATGTGCACATGATTGCCTTAGCATTTCTTTGAAAGGAAAGAGTGCATTAAAAATTAATTTCTTCTTTCACTACCCATTTGGGAAAGTAGATCTTCAATGAATTTAAAGTTGCCAATAAATAATCAACTTTATAGCTTTATTATTAGTGATACTTTCATACATATTATATAAAAATATATTCCATGCCAATGAAATTTTATACATATCATTATATAAAATAAATCACTTCAAAATTTAACATGTAAGCAGGATTATCATTATTCCCTCAACAAAAATTGCACAGATGTTAAGAGTCATGATGGCATCTGTGATTTACTGAATGATTTTATAGGTAGGTAGTAGAGAAATTAAACCTAAAGACTTAGGACTTTAGTTTCTTTGATTAGAATCCTGTAAGTACTCAATCTATGATCTTAGACATGTCATTTAACTTCTCAATGTTCCAGTTTCCTCCATCTGTAAAGTTGGATGACACTAGAACCAAGTCAAATAAAAATTTGATTATTAATATGTATCAACTCCTTTGAAGAGTTCCTGGCCAACAGTATGTGCTACACAAGTATTTGTGAAGCAAATAAATATACTTAGCTTCAATGGAAGGAATTACAATATTTAACACCAAAGCCATACATTCAAGGAAGAGAAAATTCTCTTGCTATAAAACATAGTAACTGAATATAGTAGCAAAAAAATTAGAAAATTGCTTTCATTGGCAGTATGACAAGTACCTCCTATTTATCCTTGAGTATTTTATGTAGAGGACTTGAACATATGGCTATTTAAGTATGAAAGATACCCTCAGCATTTAATTTAGGGTAACCTCTGAATTAACTATATATTATTCCAATAATTATGATCAAAATCTCATTCATGAAAAAAACTGAGACCCTATCTCTACTCTATTGCACCTAATTTTTGTTATATTTAAACCCATTGTAGAATAGGTAGAATGGCCACCCAGATCAATAAATTAAACCTCTTGAAAACTTCAGTATAAGGAGATATTCACTCTTTTGTTTTTACCTAAGACCATGAAACATGTTTCTCTTACATTGTCAAACACCCTACATAATTTCCACAGATATTGGTAACTAAATCCCTTTATACTTGACACTTTTTCAAACATACAATTTTTTACCAGTGCTTTCTCCTTTTTTTTCTTTTTCATGGACTAAGCCACATAAGTTTTTTAGTTGTTTTTCAAATGTCTTGCTGTTGACATCAAATATGCATTTTATTTCTATACAAGTCATAGGGACAGAATGAAAAAAATACCCCACTAGGGAATATATACAATAATAAACATTTTAAGCAAGTGATAAAAGAGGTAGATCAGAGAATACTTTGAATTTATATAGGATAATTCTCTAATCCCATTCAAAAGCTTAGTAATGGCAAACAATAGATGAAAAAGGAAAAGTAAAAATAAGATCTGCTTAAGATCTTTAGTCCATACACAAGATCAATGTTGTATACTCACTTTGAAGAAAAACAGAAAATAAGGACTAGATATAAATAAAGACATGACCAATTTAGGTTTTCTGTGTAGAATCAGGCAACATTGATCATGAATTAATACCCATGAGGTAAGGCTCATTTCTAGCTATGGTGCTAGATATAAACTTAGATTTTTTTTTTGTTAACAGGATGAGAAAATAAGAATTTTAAGGGAAAATAATCAAAGATCATTTTTACAAAATCAACAAACACCAACTATGAATCTTTGAGATAATTTTTTTTTTTTTTGTCAGTCATGGGGCTTGAACTCTGGGCTTGGGCGCTGTCCCTCAGCTCTTCAGCTCAAGGCAAGTACTCTACCTCTTGAGCCACAGTGCCACTTCCTGAGAAAACTTTTCAATGAACCAGTATATATATTTTATTTCATTGCATTGGTATATTTTTCTCTGCTTTTATAGTTCCTTAACTTTAATGTGTTATTAATTACTAGTGGAGTATTTCTTTTCCTATGAACTTTAGTCTTAGTTTGCTCTTCTTCTTCTACTTTCTTAGGATAAAAATTGTGTCATTTATATAATTTTTCCACATCTTTCCATTTCCTAACAAATGGGGCAATGTCATTCTTTCTGATGGAGGCATAGAATTCCATTGTGTGTATGTGTGTGTGTGTGTGCGCGCGCGCGTGTATGTGTATCACATTTTTTTATCCATTCATCTACTGAGGGGCATCTGGGTTGGTTCCATATCTTAGCTATGGTACATAATGCTGCAATAAACATAATTTGCTGGTAGCAAATTAACCAAATGTGATCATTTGGTTAAATGCCCCAAAGTGGGAGTAAGCCAGGTCCAAAGAAACATAGGTCCTATGGTTTTCCTTATTTGCAATAACTAGTATATGTCTGAGACAAGCAGAAACGGTCAGACAAGTTGATATTAGGCGAAATGAACCCCAAGATTCAAATGTTTTTTCATACTTGCTATTGTTTCTAACATATTTATAAGATGATTTCTTTGTTGCTTTCCATGTCCCTCCCCCACGGTATAACCCCTGTTTTCACTGTATTTGATGTTGGTATAATTTGTGGAAGGGAAGGGAAAAAACAAATTGCTTAAATAGGGATACAGGTGGACCCATTGCAACAATGAGATGTACAAGACTTTATATCGAAAATGAACTTTACAACTTTGGCGTGAGGGGGGTCGCAGGAGGGAGGGTGAAGATGGGAAGGGATGGGAAGGGGAAACAAAGGAGGAGGCAACAATGCTTGATGAGAGATGTACTCATTACCTTGCTCATGTAATTGTAGCCTTTCTGTACGGTATTTTCACAATTTTTAAAAAATGTGTCATTGATGAGAAATGTTTCTCATTATTTCTTGCACGCAGTTAGTTGTACTAACAAATGTTCATCTGTTCATTTTCCCCTTGATTTTTTTGTGTAGTTTTAAAATCTCAATTATTTAATTAATCTGAAATTTTCTCATTCTTTTCATAATTGTATTTATTTGTACATGTGTGTGTGTGTGTGCATGCCCATGCATGTGTGTGTGCACATATACCAGACTTGGGCTTGAATTAAGGACCTGGGCACTGTCTCTGAGCAATTTGCTCAAGGCTAGTGGTCTAGACCTGAGCCACAGCTCCACTTCTGGATTTTTCAAAGTTAAATGTAGATAAGGGCCTCTTGGAGTTCCTTCCTGGGCTGACTGCACCATTATCCTCATATCTCAGCCTAATGAGTACTTAGGATTAAAGTTTAAGCCACTGGTATTGGCTCTCTAATTGTACTTTGAGTCATTGTTTTATGGGTGCATTGTTTGTTTTACATATTTATAAATTTTGAAAATTTCTTTTTGTAATTTATTTACAATCTAATTCTATACATTCATAATTTAAAATTTATAATTCAATTACATAAATGTATGATTGTTTTCCATTGTGATATTTAATTTTTTTTCTTTCAGTATAATATTTTTGTGTTTGTTCAAGTCCTGAGGCTTGCAATCAGGACTGTCCTTGAGTTTTTCTGCTTAAGATATCTAGGGGCTGGGAAGGTGGCTCAATAGTAGAGTGCTTGCCTCGCATGCATGAAGCCCTGGGCTCGATTCCTCAGCACCACATACACAGAAAAAGCCGGAAGTGGGCGCTGTGGCTCAAGTGGTAGAGTGCTAGCCTTGAGCTGAACAGCTGAGGGGACAGTGCTCAGGCCCAGAGTTCAGGCTCCACTATGGATTAAAAAAAAAAAAAAAGATAAGCGCTCTACCGCTTGAGCTATACCTCCAATTTAAGGTGATTGGAGGTAAAATGAAGTTGAGTCTCACAGACTTTCTTGTCCAGGTAGAGGGACTGTGATCCTTAGATCTCAGCCTCATGAGGAGGTAGGATTATAAACATAAGCCATGGCTTCCCAGCCAGTATAATTTTTTCATATTTTATGTGAATAAATAACATGTCCATTTTATTATTGTGCTTCTATTGATTTATTAATTGAGGCTATGTATATCCTAAAATGGGCTTAAGATATTATCAGAAGTTCTTGAGTTTTCTGAATTCAATATATTGCTCATAAAATTATTCTCATGTTTTCTATAGTTCCTTTCCTTTGCAATGAATTCTTTATTTCAGCACAGCAAAACATTGTTTATTGATTTTGAAATAAATGGCTATTTTTCTCATATTATATTAAGAAATGATTTGTATTAATTTTGATTTATGAAAGTATAGATTTTGCCTTTGTAAACTTATTTATTGTCAGTTTAATGAATACCTTATACCTACATTTATACGCATATATGTTTAAATATATGTGTGTGTTTTCAATTTTATATATATATATATACACTCAGATATATATATATTCTCTAATTACATGTATATTCTCAAATTATATATAATTGTATATGTATATATGTACATATATATGTACAAATATATATGTATATATGTACATATATATGTACAAATATATATGTATATATGTACAAATTGAGAATTTATATTAATTCTTCTTGTATGCCAAGCTCAACATGTGATCAAAGTATCTACATTTTTGTTATATTGTTAATTTTATATGTACCAATTGAAATTAGAATGAGGATATTAGGTTAAAAAGTGCTATCCATTGGATTCTTATTTATTCTCTCATTTCCTACTACTTTTGAAGGGAAATTACTATATTTTATGTATAGATACTTATTTAGTAATAATTAAGTTTTGTATTTTTTATTTTTAATTATGATGTATTTATTTAACTATGAAAATACCGAAGAGAGGGGCTACAATTACATGGGCAAGGTAATGAATACATTTCTTATCAAACATGGTTGCATCCTCCTTTTTAAAAAAATTTTTATTATGAAAATACCATAGAGAGTAGTTAGAATTACATGGGCAAGATAATGAGTACATTTCTTATCAAGCATTGCTGCCTCCTCCTTTGTTTCCCCTTCCCATCCCTTCCCATCTCCCTTCCTATCCCAGCCAAAGTTGTAAAGTTCGTTTTCAACATAAAGTCTTGTACATCTCATTGCTGCAATGGGTCCACCTGTATCCTTATTTAAACAATTTGTTTATTCCTTTCTCCTCCACAAATTATACCAACATCAAACACAGTGAAAACAGGGGTTATACTCTGGGGGTTGGACGAGTATATGTCTGAGACAAGCAGAAATGGTCAGATAAATTGATGTTTGGTGAAATGAACCCCAAGATAAGGATTCAAATGTTTTTTCTTTCTTGCAATTGTTTCTAACATATTTCTAAGTTTTGTATTGTGATTTATTATATTATTGCTTTGCGTGGTCATTTTGTTATTTAATTTTTGCACATTTTCAACAATTTTATTTTTATAATTGTAAGTCAGGACTAAACATAGATACCATTTCCTTGTATTATTCATAAAATCTGTTTCAAATAAATATCAACTTGTTGTATGACTACACTCTAAAATTTTGCACAGTAATTCATGTGATCTTTTCTGATAACATATACTCTGAAAAGAAGTTCTAATAATAATAATAATCTTAATATTATAATAAATATCAATGTTTTCAACCTACCAAATATTTACTAAAATAACCAATTGTTCCAACCAGCCCAGTAAATCCAAACTCTCAGATTATTACATCAAAATACATTACATATATAAGTTCCCAGGCCCCTAAAACCACAGGAACACTGCCAGATTCATTCAGTGCAGAGATTAAAATGAACTTCTGATCTCACTCTTTGAAATATGGGCATTCTACTGTAATTACCATCAAAACCATGGTAATAGTCAGATTGACACTTCAAAAGAAATATCTCTAGCTTCTAAAACATTAGGCAACAAGCATTTCAAAAGTAAGGCTTAAATAGAAATCTTGATAAAAGAGATTTTCTGTCTCTTATTTTTTAAGTTAGTTTTTAACAAATGGAGAAAGGATGAACATGATGTTTTAAACAAAAGATGTTGATACAAAGGGAGTCTGCTTCATAGAGATTTAAATAAAGTAAAAACAACCTGAGCTGATATTTCAATGAATATCGTGTGTATATATATATCTATATATATATATCAATGTAATATGTTTGTTTTTGTGCAACAAGGTTATTTATGTTAAAGTATCAACACCCACATAACTTAGCTCACTAGAATCATAATTTGTTTACTAAATGCCACTGGTGATTTTATGAGAACCTTCCTTAATTATTTGGGTTTATTCATACATGGCATCCATATTAGCAATCAGAGTGTAAGAGTAAGCTCATTAAATTCACCACTTACCTAATGACTTGCATTCCTGAGTGGCTTTGTGGAGTACCGTCAAGAACTTTTCAAGATTACACTCACAACTTTTACTTGTAAATAAGCACATCTTCTCAAAAATCTATGTCAAAGAGAAATTTCCTATGCATGTATGATTTTTAAAATTTTCTGTAAAACTATTTTTGTAATTATTTACTTTGTTTGACGTCGGTATAATTTGTGGAGGGGAAGGGGAAAAACAAATCATTTAAATAGGGATTCAGGTGGACCCATTGCAACAATAAGATGTACAAGTCGTTATGTGGAAAACGAGCTTTATAACTTTGGTGGGGGGGCCGGGAGGATGGGAGGGGAGGCAGGGGGAGTATGGGAAGGGATGGGAAGGGAAACAAAGGAGGAGGCTACAATGCTTGATAAGAAATTTACTCATTATCTTGCCCATGTAATTGTAACCCCTCTGTACAGTATGTTCACAATAAAAAGAAAGACCATGCTCTAACCTGGAATAAGTTTAATACCAATAAACTTTTTCCAAAATGGTAACACTGTAGTGCTAGTACATAAATATAATACAGGGAAATGACTCATTTCCTTATGGTCATAAAAGTGACATTTTAAAATTGTATTTTATTATCTCCAAGTGGTTGTACAAAGGGGTTTCCATTCCATGAATCATTTTATAAGGATGACACATCTTGATCAATGTCATCCCTTTCAGTCATTCCCCTGATTCCTCTAAACCCAACCTCTCTCCTCAATTTTCTTAGTAGCACTGGATATGCATTGAACATTATGTTATTTTAATTGATTTGGAAGACCAACCTTGAGGATTATAGAAGAAGGGGAGATTTTTACAGTGGAAAGTGAGGGGTAGAGAACAATATTGAGTTGAGGAATATTGAGGAATAAAGATCATACTGGTGAAAAAACAATGTCATCAGAAATGAGGAAGTGGAATGAGTATAGCCTTCAATTCATCTTTCCATAAACAGGTCATGTAGTCAGCCCCAGCTTGGGTAAGTACTGTTCATTAAAGGATAAAGGCATCTTCATTCTTTTTCATTTACCATAGGCTTTTCTTCATAAACTTTAAACTCTTATGTCTTAGAACTATACAGACATGAACACTGGCAACACTATCACAGGTCCAGCAGATGTGACTCTTGCACTCAAGCTGCTTAGAGGAAATGTGCATTAATGAGTGACAGATAGATGACAAAACTACCACAGTGTAAGGAAATAAAGACATGTGGTACCCAGTCAGTCTGCTTACAGTCAGATGGTCTGGATTAGTGTGCATTCAATAACAATTTGGGATTGTGTGTGTGTGTGTGTGTGTGTGTGTGTGTGTGTGTGTGTGTGTGTTGTGTGTGTGTGAGTCATGGGGCTTGAACTCTAGGCCTGGGTGCTGTCACTCAGCTCTTCAGCACAAGGGAATACTCTACCAATTGAGCCACAGCGCCACTTCCAATATTCTGGTGGTTAATTGGAGATAAGAGTCTCACAGACTTTCCTGTCTGGGCTAGCTTTGAACTGTGATCCTCAGATCTCATCCTCCTGAGTAGCTAGGAATATAGATGTGAGGAGCCGGCACCAGGCAAGCAGCAGGTCTTAACTAGCAAAATGTCAAGAAGTTGTTTCAGGAGGAAAAGATACAGATGAAATCCCTATGAATGAGAGTAGAACTGGGAGCACAATTAAGAAACTAAACAAGGTCTAGAAAAGCAGTGGGTGGAGTCTAAGAAAAGTCATGGTTAACAAGATGGAGCAGGTTTAAGCTTCAGAGATGTCCTCTATGCAGAAATGTGTTGGGGGCAGCTTTGCATGAGGCTTATATGACTAATTGTATATATATATTTTCCAACTCCACCCCTGTAGACATTGTATAAATGTTTAAAGAAAACCAAAAACTGGAGGGGTTTTAAATATCCCCCCTCCCCTCCTACACACAATTCTCCATCTCACCCTGCTGATCCTTAAACAATTATCAGGACAGCAGTGACTGATTCATTCTTCCTAGTAAAGAAAATCTTGAAATATTTCAGAGTGGAGGTGGAACTCAAAATATAATCAAATTGGTGTTTTGAGAAAATATTCTGGGTATAGATTAGAAACGGGATGGGAATAAATCAGTGGATGTAGAAACAGATCAAAGCTACTCCCATGTCACTATACAGATGATGTCCAGAATTAGAAAGTGAAGAGACTATCAACATTGTCTTTTTCTTAGATTGAGTCAAGAGAAGTTTCAAAGGGTGTTAGACACAAAACATGGTCATCATTAGGGTTTGAAGCAGTGCATTAAGATTAATTTGAAGTGAAAACACTCACTGTTTTCTGATTCTTAGGTAAATCTTTAGTGCAAAAGCTGAATTCAGATGTGTGGAGGGAAATAAAGTAGGTTAAATAGATTTGGAAGTGTCCAGTAGAAATGGAAGCTAATTTTGAAGAAGTAGCAGAAAGATTTGTCTAAGTCAACATATATAGTTAAACCCTAAGAACTGTATAAGTAAATATATAGATGTCTAAATGAAAGAAAGATTTAAATTATATTAAACAAATCAAATTTAATAAAAAGGAAGTTGATTTTCTCTTAATCCAAAGATTGATGAGAGGTGTGGCTGGAACCATGACAAGAGTCACCATTAAGAAGAAATGGGAAAGGGAATAAAATGCTTCCATTCAGACAAATGTGTACTAGAAAAAAAATATCTAGGATATCTCCATGGCAGCTAAGTCCTGGCAAAATTCTCATTTCACTTTGAAGCAAAGCCTTTCAAAATCTGTCCACTGCTTGGCACATTGAAGGCTGGGAAAAGGGACAAGTGTTATTGAAAATTGGCTGGGAGGATCTGCAGGTGGACAGAAGAGAGACAAATGAGCAGCTGAAAAATCACTAATGAAGTGCTTGTAATGAGGTGGTAGCTATGGCTTAAGAAATACTGTCTTACATTTTCCCAGATGGTGATTCCAAGAAAGAAAAGTGATTACTTTCATTTTTGTACCATCTTAGACATTGCTTGCTAAAGTTTTGTCTGTAAACATATCTAATTTCCAGGACTCTTATCCACAGAGACTTCCCTAGAAACTTACTCTCATATTGGACTTGATCACATAAGGAACAACACATACCTAGTAGAGTCTTCAAGGCCCTCAATTAGGATTTTCTCTTTTATTTTGTTATTGTATTTTTTGTAAAGATGATGTACAGAGGGGTTACAGTTACATGAGTAATAAGTACATTTCTTGTCCAACATTGTTACCGCATCCTTTGTTTTTCTCCTACTATCCCTTTTCTTTCCCTACCTCCTCTACTCCTCCCCCTACCCCCAAATTTGTAAAGTTCATTCCAACATAGTGTCTTGTGAGTATCATTGTTGTATTGGGTCATCCTGTGGCCTTGTTTCAGCGTTTTGTTATTCCTCACACATCACAGCTGGCATTTTCCTTTGGACTTTGGTCTGGATATATGCCATTGGCACCTTTGGTTCTTTCAAAGTAAATAGTACCATCATCTTTCTTGGGTCTTCAGTTTGCTGATGACAGATCATGAGAATCTTAAATTCTATAATGATATGAACTGATTTCTAGAACAAATTTACTCATTCAGAGAAAGAGAGAGAGAAAGAGATGGAGAAAGAGACAGAGAGATAGAGACAGAAAGCATTTCCTACTTGTTCAAGAAATTTAGGTGTATAATAAAGTAAATTTACATGTCATCTAAGATGCGTCACCAAAGTTTTTATTCTGTGGGGTTTTTTTGTGAATCACACTTAAGAATTCTGTAGCTTCTTTTCTACATCTATAATTTAATTAATCAAAACTAGTGATTATGTTGCTCCTATGTCTAAGTATGGTTTCCAACATAAATATTCAGAAACTTGTTTGTAGCATGGCTTAGTATTTAAATCATTTCAATCATAAAAACACCCTGGAGCCGAGCACTGGTGGCTCACGCCTGTAATCCTAGCTACTCAGGAGGCTGAGATCTGAGGATCGCGGTTCAAAGCCAGCCCGGGCAGGAGAGCCGTGAGACTCCTATTTCCAATAAACTACCAGAAAACCGGAAGTGGCGCTGTAGCTCAAGTGGTAGAGCGCTCGCCTTGAGCTGAAGAGCTGAGGGACAGCACCCAGGCCCAGAGTTCAAGCCCCACGACCAACAACAACAACACAAAAACACCCTGGAAACATACTAATTTATGAAATATTGGGCTCAATTATACATGCAAAATCGAATTATGAATTATTGGGCTCAATTTTGAATAATCACCACCTTGTGCATTGAAGCACCTTGTAAAATGCTTGTCTTGCAAACCAGTAGGTACCTTACTTATTACCTCTTCCAGTTAGAACCATTTACCATCTGTTGTGGTATGGATGTGGAATGCCCCTAGAAGGGTTATACATTGAAGCTTGGTCACACTGCACTGTTCCAAAGAAATGAGGGCTTTGGAAAAATGATTACATGATGACGACAATACCCTAATCAATAGACGAACTTGGTTTTAGATTCACAGCTGATGGTATTATCAGGAGATTATTGGAGATGAGGCTTTGAGGAAGAAAGTTAATCATGATATGCATGTGCTGAAGAATATCTTATCCTTGGTCCTACCTGTCTCTCTCATTTCAGACTTCTTTGAGGTGAACAACTTTGCTATATCACTGCTGTGGTGCTCTGTCTCATCAACTAACAGAAACAGCTGGGCATGGACTGAAACCCACAAACCCACAAAGCAAAAATCTTTCCTCCATGATTGATCTCAAGCATTTTGTCAGCGTAGCAACCACTGACTAACCTAACACCTAGTTTGTTACCATATTTTTTTTGAGGAATGAGTTCATTATACCAGTGCACTGAGCAGGATGCCCTGCTGATTCCTTGCCACAAAGTGGCAGGGATAGAGGTAGGAAACAGCAAGGCCAGGAGAAAGTAAAGAATTTTTTACCAGACTCCCAAATTCATCTATAGTCTCATGTTGGTCCTCTGAGGCTGCCCTCTGCAAAGCTCTGCTCTTTGTCACTTTATTCCGTTTCATACACTGATGCTGGTTTATGACTTCTTTATTTTATTAAATTTGAATTATTTGCTCCTCAAGCTCTAACTTGTGAAATGAACATTCCAACATATTTCTGCTGAAAGATTCAAATTATTTACTCTAAGCAGAGACAGTAACAAGAATAAATTGGAAAATATTCTAATCTATCTCCTGGTTCTTCTTGACCTGATCCACTGAATTCCTGCTTGGAAACATGGCATGACTCATTTAAATTAATTTGTTGCAATTGGGTGGAGATAGTTTATTTTTATTATGCTCATTTAGGGGGAAATTTGCAGCTTATAATTTCTAGTGCTGAAATATTTGGACCACTTATCTTCATTCTCATTACAAGCAAGAAGTCATGTACTCTTTTAGTAATATGTGTTCTGAGGGTAACACTGGAAACATATTTACTGTTTACAAACTCATTGTTCTAGTCACAATCCTACCTATGCTGATTTGTCTGTGTTCAGAGCATAAATACAGTTATTGAATAGGAACAAAGATTTTCTTCATTCTTGGATATTCATATTATAAACTATCTAGGCATATGGTATAGTGGGCTATACAGTCAAATTATTCTTGTTTAGAAATAGTTCTGTCACTGTATATGAATGAAAAAATATATATATTTCAAGTCTGAAATTTAAAATGGGACTCTGTACAAAAAACTTCATAATGGCATGTATATCTACTATAATGACTATCATTCCAGACAAAGTATAATTCCTCAGATTGTATCTTGTATAAGTGGACATCATCACAGATATTTATACATTTGAGCATAATTCTTAATGGCCTAAATTCAGTGTTTCATAAGAGAAGTACATGAGTGTCTCTCTTTCCTAGATGTAGGTAATAATGCAAGATATTAGGGATTCAAAATTAACACTCATTTAATTAATTTTAGTCAGATCTAACAATCCATGGATGTGATACATTTAGATGTTTAGTTTAGCCCCTGGAACTTTTAAGTGTATTCACTATCTTATGTATGTAACTGTAACATTTCTGAACATCACCTTGATAATAAAATTAAATTTAAAAATCTAAAAGATAGAGGCTATTTAGAAATTCTGGATTTGCATCTCAAGGTCAAACTTTTTATGTCTATACTTTTGTTAAAAAAATGGAAAACGGAATTATTTTTAAAGATGTAAATAATTTTCTAACTTTAATATTACTGAAAATTTATTATAAATACACACATGTAAATCACATGCAATGCATGACAGGCAAGCATAGAAAATAAAATCTGATTTATCAAGAATCTAAACGTCATCAACTTTTACTGCCTCAGAGACACTGCAAGTTGTGTTGAGAACATCTAGACATACTTTCACCGCAGTTAGAAGTAACTATGATGCTTCTGTTCACTCAGTGCTGCAGTGTACTTCCTTGGTTATCATACATGCACAAGATCAAGGTGATTCCATAATCTTCCCTTCACTGCACCTACTTGCACCTTCTCTCCTTTACATTTATGAGTAGAACTCAGATTCATCAAATTTTAGCAAGGAAGACTATGACCTATAACCCTGAAGCCATTGCATTTACTTAAACAAGAGGATATTAACTTAAATAAGAGGGTATTAAAACAGTTTTAGTCCCAGGACAATAATTTGCATATCAGATAGAGAGATAGTCGAGATAGTAGGTCAATCTATGGAGTCAACTTGCTTGTTTATCAAACAAGTATTTATTCATCAGAACTATATCCTATGTCCATAAATAGCAAATAGCCAACTTCTTGTAATATTAACATTTTGAAGGGTGAATAAATGCAGCAGTGGTACTCACCAGGCACTATGTTGAAAATGAAGTACATAACTTGTGGGTGGGAGCGGGAGGGAAAAACTGGGAGAGAGTAAAGGAAGGGATGTAACTATCCAAAAAGAAAAGTACTTATGTCCTGCCTTATGTAACTGTAATCTCTCTGTACCTTTCTAATAACAATAAAAACTTTAAAAATATTAACTTTTGTAAGCCAATCATATCAACACTGCAAATACCAACATTAAAGTACTCCAACTTAAAATCTTAAACCCTATGATGACCCACCTCTGACAACTTCCTCTGAGCAACTTCTAAGCATGTCAAGTGGGTTCCTCTCTTAGTATAGTAATTATCTGAACCTTATTTGATCAACAGATTAAACTAATGGTGTCCTGGGGTTAAATCAACAAAATGTCCATAAATTAGTAATTTAGTATTCTAAAATTACTAAATTCCATTTAGTAATTTTGTATTCTAAAACTCAAATTCAAAACATCAAGAATAGGAAGAATAATCATTAGCAACTCTATTTGAAAGGCTCCACATTAGCCTAAATCTCTCATACAGGCTTATGTTCATATGGTTTTTTATCATTTTTTCAATATCAGATAAGAAAAATTCTAAAATTTAGGCAAGATTTTACAATAGTATTTCCTGAATATTTAGACTTTACAGAACCTTCAATGAGATGGATCAAATTTTGCCGAGTATTGAAACAGTTTCTCTCTTGAGAGGCTACCAAAAGAAAGAAAATGACTGAAAACCCTATGATAGTTTACATGTGTAGCTTATGAACACTGACTACTCATTGAGTTAGTATATATGATCATTATGCTAAATGTTTCCATTAAGTTTTGAATGCAAAAAGTATTTGACAAATGGTTAGCTAATTATTTGTTTGTGTTAGCCTACATTTCTTTACACACAAAACCACATTATAAGTAAGCAGTATAGCATCATCATGTTCTCTCTAAATATCTCATTTCTTTCAATATTTTATTCTTGTATTCTTCTGGAGATTTCTTTGCCTAGAGTATAAAGATGTATATTTTACTCCTCTCTTTATCTCTACCTCTTTCACCTCCTTTCCTCCCTCTTTCCTTTTCTCACTCCCCATCACTTATTTCTACATCTACATTCCACATTTGTGTGTGTATGTGTATGTTTGCACATACAGTCTACTTAAAAGGCTAGATTCCTTTGAATGTAAGAAATAACTCACCCCAGTTTGAATTGCCATCATTAAGAACACAAACAATAATAGATGCTGGCGTGGATGTGGCCTAAAGGAAGCCCTGATACACTGTTGGTGGGAATGAAAACTTGTTCATCCACTTTGGAAAACAGTATGGAGATTTCCTCAACAAACTAAATATATACAACTACCCTATGATCCAGCAGTTCCACTCTTGAGCATTTATTCAGAAGATTACAAACCAGAATACAACAAAGTCACCAGCATAACCATCATCATTGCAGCACTATTTACCATGACCAAGGTGGAAATCAGCCAAGATGGACTTCAATGGAGGGATCAATCAAGAAAATATGGTATATATACAAAATGAAATTTTACTCAATGAGAAAGAATGACATTTCATCATTTTAAGTGTATTAATTGTATTAAGGTAGATTTGTGGGATAACTCAAATAGTGCAATTACTTAAGGGGAAGGGCAAAGTTCAGTACAATATACAGTAGGAAATGGGTACCTTAAAGAGTTGGCATCAAAGCAAAAATTGTATTGAATAAAAGGAGATGACAGGGAAATCCCCCAACAAGAAATCCTCAAAGAAACAACTATCTGATTAATAAGTGGGCTAAAGACTTAAAGAGAGACTGCTCTGAAGAGCAAATAAGAATGGCCAATAGACACATGAAGAAATCTCAAATTCTCTAACCATGAAAGAAGTGCAAATCAAAACAGTATTGAGACTCTACCTCAACCTAGTTAGAATGGCTATAATCAAGAAATCCAATATCAAGGGATGCTGGAGGAGATGTTTCCACAAGGGAACCCTACTGCATTGTTGTGGGAATATAAATGCGCTCAACCACTTTGGAAAGCAGTATGGAGGTTCCTCAAAAGACTCCACATAGAGCTCCCCTATGACCCAGCAATCCGATTTTTAGGCATCTACCCAAACCATCACAAACAAGGCCATACTAAAGCTACCAGTACAATTATGTTTATCGCAGCATTGTGTACCCATAGCTAAGATATGGAACCAACCCAGATGCCCTTCAGTAGGTGAATGGATCAAGAAAATGTGATATATATATATATATATATATGTATATATATATGTATATATATATATATATAAAACACACACACACACACACACATATATATATATAGTGAAATTCTATGCCTCCATCAGAAAGAATGACATTGCCCTATTTGTTAGGAAATGGAAAGATTTGGAAAATTATATTAAGTAAAGTAAGCCAGACCCAACAAAACATAGGTCCAATGGTTCCCCTTATCAGCAATAACTAGTATATATCTAGGACAAACAGAATAGATCAAAAGCTATATATATATGACAATATAATCTGAGGCTAAAGGAAATGAACCCCAAGATAGGGATATAAGAGATTTTATTTTTCTTGTTGTTCTTTTTAATGTACTTATAACGTACTATGTGATTTTTTTTGTCTCTTTGTATGTTCTTCCCCCATGGTACAACCCCTGTTGTCACTGTACTTGATTCCAGTGTCCTGCATCTTGTATACATATTTTTCTAATTTGGGGAGGCAAGGGAAATAACAAAATGCTGAAATAGTGATACAAGATGACCTATTGTAACAATGAGATGTCCAAGGCACTATGTTGAATATGAACTTCACAACTTTGAGGGGGGGAGGTGTTGGGGAGATCGGTAGGAAAGGGATGGTAGGGGAAAAACAAAGGAGAGGTTAACAATGCTTGACAGGAAATGGACTCATTACCTTGCTCATATAACTGTAACCCCTCTGTACAGTATCTTTACAATAAAAATATTAAAAAATTCAGTGTCAATCCTACAAAATTTAGAAGAGTAAAGAAAGAGATAGGAAGAGGAGAGATGAGTGAGAATGTTGAAAGAGATGACATTGATCAAGACATATTCACAAGCTGTTTGGTTGAATGGCAATTCCTTTGTACAACTACATGAAGATAATAAAAATATTTTAAAATGGATTTAAAAAGAAATAAATTTCTTGTTTGCTTGTTGGATTTTGTTTTCATATTTTCCCTTGTGGTACAGTAAACTATCCTCATGGTTCATTCTGTCTTTAAAAGCAAAGCTACTGTCTATTTTGAGTAAAAAAATAATATTTCTTTTTTATATTCTTCAGAAAAATAAAATAATCTGAGGACAAAGATAAGCAAGATGTATTTACTAACTTTGGATCACCACTGATTTAATTCTTTAGTAAAATGGTAGCAATTTTTAGATTTATTAATGATATACTGATGAGTTTACAGGACTGGTATGTGTTGTTGTTTTGCTAGAATAATATTATGGTCCCAAAAATCTGTTGCTAGGAATTCACAGTTCCTACCATCTGCTTCTGTCGTCAACTTATAAAAACATAATCAAATCTGGTGTAAGTGTGAGTGTGTGTGTGTGTGTCTCCTTCCATGGCACAGTACATGTGTTTCAATATGTTTAATTCCAGCAGGGCAGCGTAACATAAAGAATCTACACAAAATCTTTATAAGCACATACAAAACATAATGGATAAGCTCGATACCATTTTCATGTCCATTTAGCATGTTACTGAACACATGAACACATTTTTAACCTGATAAAAGAAGGTCAACTATGAGGTCAATTATTAGATCTTCCTCTCTTGTTAATTAAAGCCAGGAGTCTTATTGAATGCACTTTGTAATTACCTTCATATGCCATCTTTCTTCAGCCTTCATTATAGCTCATTTTAAGACTATGTCATGGCATTTGTTCATGCTGTGGCAAATTAGCCTGTAGAAACAAAACTACCCATCTATCCAAACTGATGAGTACTCAAAGTCAAGAGATCATTGTTATGATATAAAAATTACTGAAGTAGGCATTTTTTACTTTTAATCTGACAGATATCTATGTGTGATTCCTCAAACAGTATTTCTTTCTATATATAGAACTTTACCTACAAATATATGTAATAATTTTTATTATGGTGTATTGGAACACAATCTGAAGAAACACTGGAAACTTTTTCCATTTAAAACTGATGTATGCATTAATGCACAATAAAAATCTATTGTTGCCATTTTTTGTTTACATTTCCTTTTTATTCATTCCTTGAAGCTGCCTGTATTGCAGGTTTTTCATGGATTTGAAATATGGAATGGAGCAGATTCCTTTTTCCTACAAAATTATGGTATAAACCATTTTTTATCTAAACTTGGTGATTATTACTAGAAGAATGTCACAGATTACTTAGTGTTCCTATTAAGCATTATTTTGTTCAACACTTGTTTCAGTTTATGAAGGGTAAATTGGAAATAGAATTAATTAACTTTTTTATTATTTTATACCGTCATATGTCACAGGTATGGTGCTGATCATATTTTAAATATTCTATTATATTAGCAATGAATTTTGAGAATTTCCATCACTCATGTTACAAATAAAGAAACTGAATTTTAAAATATAAATAATGTCCACATATCTAAAAGCTAACTAGTAGGTTGTAGATCTTTCTAAGCATGTGCAAACTCTGGCTGTGTTCAAACTCTAGCACACAAAATAAAATAGAAAAATGAAATTATCTCATGGGTTTTAGTATCAGAATTTGAGCTATCTTCTATTCTTTGACTCATACTACTATAGCAATATGCTTCCTTCTGTGGTTTCGTATGATAATTTGCCATAGACTTCAGGAGAAGGATTAGCAAGTTAACATGTATGATCTTCCTTTTTCAGGATATCTAAATGGAAAATGAAAAACTTGGGGCAAAGAAAAGCTAATGCCTTGAAATAACTTATTAAGTTATGTAACTTTCCCATTTATGGCTCTAAATCTTGGCCTTCTTCAGACAAGATATTTAATCACCTCATGATGCAATTGAGAAACTTTTTGATGCTTAGGATGTGATGATCACATAATGGCCAACTCCCTAATTCTTGATGTGCCATCTTAATCATACTGAGTACTGGGGAAGAGGTCCTTCTACTACGAAGTTTATAGACTCTTCAGTCTTTCATCTGAGACTCATTCTACCTCGGCATTTATTCCAGAGTGATCAGAGAAAAAAATTAAGAAGGAAGACACAAAACAAGGAATTTCTGAGGCAGTGTATGGCTGTGTAGTAAAAGGATGCTGTCAATATTTGAGGAGCAAATTAATTTGGTGAGAGAAAGAACCCTGAACTTTGTTTCACAAAAATAAGTAGACAAAGATGAAGTTTGTAAAGACACTAGTAGAGAAGCACCTGTAGTCAAACACAGCACCATTCAGACCTTAGGGGTCTGATTACTCTTACTTTTCCATTTGTTGGCAACACATCAGATCTGCCTTGAGCTACCATATTATCATTTTTAGAGAGATTTTTAAAAGCCACTCAAAAATCTTTTTTTTTGTCAGTCCTGGGGCTTGAACTCTGTGCCTGCATGCTGTGCCTGAGCTCTTCAGCTCAAGACTAGCACTCTACCACTTGAGCCACAGTGCCACTTTCAGTTTTCTCATGGTTTATTAGAGAGTAGAGTCTCATGGACTTTCCTGCCTGGGCTGCCTTTGAACTGCTATCATCAGATCTCAACCTCCTAAGTAGCTAGGATTACAAGCGTGAGCCACCAGCACCCGACTCAAATATCATTTTTAACTGGTAGCTTCGACAGTTGCTGTGAAGAATCTGTCCTTCCTCTGACCTGGCCAAGTGCATGAGACTCTTGGGAGATGTTGCGAATTTCTAATTGGCTTTAGTTGTAAACCATGCTTTAGAATCTTCCATTTGCCTAGCTCCATGGTGTTATTGTCCACTCTGAAGACAATTCATACAAATAATAATGGACTGCTCATTTATTTTGAGAATGAATTAGGAGAGTTGAGGAAATTCTAAGAAGAAAGATAATCTGGCTAAAGACTCCCCTTGAATCATTAGTTCTGAACTGTGTCTCAGAGCCAAAGTAGGGTTGAAGCAATTTCATAGACAGTTATGCATATATAATTAAAGTAGGCATTCATAAGCAAGTTATTAGAATTGCAGTGTATCCTGGCTTGTTTTTTTTAACACATTTATCTGCTCAATCATGTTAGTATTATGCCTAGATGCATAATTTTAGAAGAATTCTTGGGAATCTTAGCATTTCCTTGTGTTCTTGAGATTTTGTTTATTTTCATGGACTGAAATAATTAGAAGCAATTATGTCTAAGGTGTTTCCAGTTATAAAACTCTGGCTATATTATTAGACAAGAGAAAATTTAAATCATTATATGACTTCAGATCTGTGATGTGGGAAAATCAGCATCTTTACTTATTTACTTGTTTCTTTTCCTGAATTGACAACATGGTTTACAGATACTAGAAACACAATGGGTGTAGTTTTCAAATTCAATCAAATGTCATTTTCTTAGAAAAGAACTTTTTTTAAGCTTGTTAACTGTATTTTTATTATTTTTAAGTAGTTGTACAAAGTGTTCACGATTCAACATGTCAGTTTACAAACATAATGCATCTTGATCAGTGTCATCCCTTTTATCATTCTCCTCCCATCCCTCCCAAATCCTCCCATTCCTCCCAAGCCCACCCATCTCTTTAATTTTCCTAATTTCACAGAATATACATTGAATGTTATTATTTGAGTTTTGAAAGCTGCTTCTCTTAGGATCAAAAAAAATGTTATATACTCAATTCTTTCCATCATTATGATATTTGTCTTCATACACTAATAGATAAATTCTTTTATAATGGTATTGGGACTTGAACTCAGGGTCTGGGTGTTGTACCTTAGCTTTTTTACTCAACGCTGGTGTTCTACCGCTTGAGCCGCACCTCCACTTCTAGATTTTTGATAGTTAATTGAAGATAAGAATCTTGTGGACTTTCTTGCCTGGGCTGACTTCAAATTGAGATCCTCAAGCCTCAGCTTCCTGAGTGGCGAAGATGTGAGCCACCATTGCTGGGCTAGGTTCAATGAATGATCTGGAAAATGTAAGCATCGGTCTCATCCCTTTCCTTTCTTGTTTTCAGTGATAAGTTTCCATGAGCAACTTGAAGAAATCAAACACCTGCCCCTACCCATACCTTCACCTCTTGCTTCCATACGTAGCTTTGAGTCCCTCAGACATGCTAGTCTAGTTCTTTTTTTTTT